>NW_026111943.1:0-347173 GCF_024679095.1 Eriocheir sinensis
AATTTTTATTTATTTTTTTTTTTTACAGCAAAGGAGACAGCTCAAGGGCACAAAAAGTAACATTAATAAAAAAAGCCCGCTACTCGCTGCTCTAAAAAAGAATCCAAGGGTGGCCGAAAGATAGGTCAGTTTCGGGAGGAGGTGTCCTGATACCCTCCTCTTGAAAGAGTTCAAGTCGTAGGCAGGAGAAATACAGATGAAGGAAGATTGTTCCAGAGTTTACCAGCGTGAGGGATGAAAGAAAGATGCTGGTTAACTCTTGCATAAGGGTTTGGACAGTATAGGGATGAGCATGAGTAGAAAGTCGAGTGCAGCAGAGACCGCAGGGGGGAGGCATGCAGTTAGCAAGTTCAGAAGAGCAGTCAGCGTGGAAATATCGATAGAAGATAGAAAGAGAGGCAACATTGCGGCGGAATTTAAGAGGTAGAAGACTATCAGTATGAGGAGGAGAGCTGATGAGACGAAGAGCCTTAGCCTCCACTCTGTCCAGAAGAGCTGTGTGGAGCCCCCACATGAGATGCATACTCCATACGAGGGCGGACAAGGCCCCTGTATATGGACAGCAACTGTGCAGGGGAGAAGAACTGGCGGAGACGGTACAGAACGCCCAGCCTCGAGGAAGCTGATTTAGTAAGAGATGAGATATGAATTTTCAGTTGAGATTTTGAGTTAAGGATAGACCGAGGATGTTTAGTGTTGAGGAAGGTGATAGCTGGGTGTTATCAAAGAATAGGGGATAGTTATTTGGAAGATTGTGTCGAGTGGATAGGTAGAGAAACTGTGTTTTTGAGGCGTTGAAGGACACCAGGTTCTTCTTGCCCCAATCGGAAATAATAGTAAGGTCTGAGGCTAACCGTTCTGCAGCCTCCAGCCTTGAGTCGTTAAGTTCCTGAAGGGTGGGTCTTCTATTAAAGAAGTTGAGTAATGCAGAGTGGAATCATCGGCGTAGGAATGGATAGGACAGTTCGTTTTGGAAAGAAGATCATCAATGAACAACAGAAAAAGAGTGGGAGATAGGACAGAACCCTGTGGGACACCACTGTTAATAGATTTAGGGAAGAACAGTGACCGTCTACCAGCAGAAATAGAACGGTCAGAAAGGAAACTGGAGATAAAGGTACAGAGAAGGATAGAAACCGTAGGAGGGTAGTTTAGAAAGCAAAGATTTGTGCCAGACCCTATCAAAAGCTTTTGATATGTCCAGCGCAATAGCAAAGTTCACCGAAACGGCTAAGAGAGGATGACCAGAGTCAGTTAAGAAGGCTGAGAGATCACCAGTAGAACGCCCCTTGCGGAACCCATACTGGCGATCAGATAGAAGGTCAGAAGTGGAAAGGTGCTTGAATCTTCCGGTTAAGGATTGATTCAAAAGCTTTTGAATGAACAAGAAAGTAAAGCAATAGGACGGTAGTTTGAGGGATTGGGCAGTCACCCTTCTTGGTACCAGGCTGTATGCAGGCATACTTCCAGCCAGAAGGAAAGGTAGATGTTGACAGGCAGAGGCGAAAGAGTTTGACCAGGCAGGGTGACAGCACGGAGGCACAGTTTTTAAGGACAATAGGAGGCACTCCATCAGGTCCATAAGCCTTCTGAGGATTGAGGCCAGAGGGCATAAAACATCATTTTGAAGAATCTTTATAACAGGCATAAAGGAGTCAGAGGGGATGAGTAGGAGGAATATGCCAGAATCGTCCAGAGTGGAGTTTTTAGAAAAAGTTTGAGAGAAGAGTTCAGCCTTAGAGATAGATGAGACGGCAGTGTTGCCGTCTGGACTGAGGAGTGGAGGGAAAGCTGAAGAATACACATTAAATAATGTAAATATGTATAAAAAAATATATATAAAAGACAAAAAGAACAATGTAAAATAGTATCAAAATAAATACAAAGAATATTAATAAAATAATGTAGATTTGTATGAAAATAAAGATGCAAAATACCCATAAAACAACGCATTTTTTATGAAAATATATATACCAAAATACACATAGAATAATTAAATTTGTATTACAATAGATATAAAAAATGAACATACAATAAGGTAAATTTGTATTGAAAGACATATGCAAAATACATATAAAACAATGTAAATTTCCTTCAAAATATATATACGAATACACATAAAATAACGTAGATTTCTATAAAAATATATATAAAAATACACATAAAATGAAGAAAATACGTATCAGAAAATGTATACAAAATACACATAAAATAATGTAAATTCGTATCAAAATAAATAAACTAAATACCAATAAAAGAATGTGCACTTGTATAAATATAAATATACAAAATCCACATAAAATAACGTAAAATTATATAAAACTATATAAAAAAAATTAAAATAAATTTCTATGAAAATAGATATACAAAAGACACATACAATAAGTTAAATTTGAATTGAAATAAATATAGAAAATACATAAAATAATGTAAATTTGTATCAAAATATATATTCAAATACACATATAATAACGTAAATTTGTATAAAAATATATAAACAAAATACACATTAAATAATGTAAATACGTATAAAAGATATGTACGTAATGTAAAAATTTCTAAAATTAAAGATGCAATATAAACTTAAAATAACTCATATTAAAAAAATATATATATACAAAAATACACATCAAATAATTAAATTTGTATTAAAATAAATATACAAAATACACATACAATAAGGTAGATTTTTATTGAAATAAATATGCAAAAAACATAAAATAAAGTAAATTTGTATCAAAATATATACGAATACACACAATAAAATAACATAAATTTTATGAAAATATATATACAAAATACACATTAAATAATGTAAATACAAAGAAAAATATATATACAAAATACACATAAAATAATGTAAATTCGTATCAAAATAAATAAACAAAATTTCCTCTAAAAGAATGTATATTTGTAGGAAAATATATATACAAAATACAAATAAAATAACAAAATTTGTTTAAAAATACATACAAAAATACACAAAAAAGAATTTATATTTGTTTGAAAATAGATATGTAAAATACACATGAAATTAGGCAAATTTTTATTGAAATACATATACAAAATACACATAAAATAATGTAAATTTGTATGAAACTATATAAACAAATACACATAAGATAACGTAAATTTCCATAAAATATATGTACAAAATATACATTAAATAATGTAAATATGTCTAAAAATATGTATACAAAATACACAGAATAACGTAAAATCGTATCAAAATAAATAAACAGACTGTCAATAAAATAATGTAAATTTGTATGAAAATAAAGATGCAAAATACCCATATAATAACGCATATTTGTTTAAAAATATATATACAAAAATACACATAAAATAATTAAATTTGTATCAAAATAAATATACAAAAAGGCACATACAAGAAACAAAATTTGTATTGAAACAGATATGCGAAATACACATAAATAATGTAAATTTGTATCAAAATATATATACGAATACACATAAAATAGAGTAAATTTCTATAAAAATATATATTAAAAATACATATAAAATTATGTAAATAAGTATAAAAAAAAAAAAATATATATATATATATATATATATATATATATATATATATATATATATATATATATATATATATATATATATATATATATATATATATATATATATATATATATATATATATATATATATCAAATACACCTAAAATAATGAAAATTCGTATCAAAATCAATAAACAAAATTCCAATAAAAGAACGTACAAATTTACATTATTTTTTGTGTATTTTGTCCATGTATTTATATATTTATAAACAAATTTACATTGTTTATATGTATTTTGCATATCTATTTTTTGTGTATTCTGTATTTATTTTTGTTATACATAGAATAATGTAAAATCGTATCAAAATAAGTACACAGAATATCAATAAAATAATTTAAATTTGTATGAAAATAAAGATGCAAAATAATTTTTTTTTTAAATACATATACAAAAATACACATAGAATAATTAAATTTGTATTAAAATTAATATACAAAATGCACATACAATAAGGTAAATTTGTATTGAAAAAAACTGCAAAATACACATATAACAGTGTAAATTTGTTTCAAAATATATATACGAATACACATAACATAACGTTGATTTCTATAGGAATATATATACAAAATACACATGAAATGATGTAAATACGTATAAAAATATATATACAAAATACACATTAAATACTGTAAATTCGTGTCAAAATAAATAAACAAAATATCAATAAAAGAATGTGTATTTGTATGAAAATAGATATACAAAATACACATAAAATAACCTAAGTTTGTATCAAACTATATACAAAAATACACAAAAATATTTTAAATTTGTATGAAAATAAATATACAAAATACACATAATATTAGGTAAGTTTGTATTGAAACACATACACAAAATACACATAAAATAATGTAAATTTGAATGAAAATACATAAACAAATACACTTAAAATAACGTAAATTTGTATAAACAAATATGAACAAAACACAAATAGAATCTTATCAAAATAAATACACAGAATATCAATAAAATAATGTAAATTTTTATGAAAATAAAGCAGCAAAATACCCATAAAATAACGCATTTTTTTTTATCTATAAAAATATATATACCAAAATACACATCAAAAAATTAAATTTGTATTAAAATAAATATACAAAAAACACATACAATAAGGTAAATTTGTATTGAAATAGATATGCAAAATACATATAAAACAATGTAAATTTGTTTCAAAATATATATAAAAAAAATGTGTACAAAATACACATATAATCATGTAATTCGTATCAAAATAAATAAACAAAATACCAATAAAAGAATGTGTATTTGTATAAATATAAATATACAAAATATACATAAAATAACGTAAATTTATATAAAACTATATACAAAATTACACAGAAGTAATTAAATTTGTATGAAAATATTTAAAAAATACACACAAAATAAGCTAAATTTCAATTGAAATATATATACAAAATACATGAAATAAAGTAAATTTGTATCAAAATATTTATACAAATACACATATAATAACGTAAATTTGTATGAAAATATATAAACAAAATATACATTAAATAATGTAAATACGTATAAAAAAATATGTACAAAATACACATATAATCATGTAATTCGTATCAAAATAAATAAACAAAATGCCAATAAAATAATATAAATTTGTATGAGTAAACGTGTATGTTACATATTTTTTCAATACAAATTTACCTTATTATATACGCATTTTGTATATTAATTTTAATGCAAATTTAATTATACATATAAACAATGTAAATTTGTTTCAAAATATATATACGAATACACATGAAATAAGGTAGATTTCTATAAAAATATATATACAAAATACACATAAAATTAAGTAAATACGTATAAAAAATGTATTCAAAATACACATAAAATTAAGTAAATAAGTATAAAAAATGTATACAAAATACACATAAAATAATGTAAATTAGTATCAATATCAATATACAAAATAATAAATAAAAAAATGTGTATTTCTATAAATATATATATACAAAAAACACATTAAATAATATAAATTTGTTTAAAACTATACAAAATACACATGAAATTATGTAAATACGTATAAAAATATATATACAAAATACACATTAAATAATGTAAATTCGCATCAAAATAAATAAACGAAATATCAATAAAAGAATGTGTATTTGTATGAAAATAGATATACAAAATACACATAAAAAAACCTAAATTTGTATCAAACTATATCCAAAAATACACAAAAATATTTTAAATTTGTATGAAAATAAATATACAAAATACACATAAAATTAGGTAAATTTGTATTGAAATACATATACAAAATACACATAAAATAATGTAAATTTGAATAAAAAAACATAAACAAATATACTTAAAATAACGTAAATTAGTATAAAAAAATATATACAAAACACAAACAGAATAATGTAAAATAGTATCAAAATAAATACACAGATTATTAATCAAATAATGTAAATTTGTATGAAAATAAAGAGGCAAAATACCCATAAAATAACGTATTTTTTTTTATTTATAAAAATATATATACCAAAATACACATAAAAAAATTTAATTTGAATTAAAATAAATATATAAAAAACACATACAATAAGGTAAATTTGTATTGAAATAGATATGCAAAATACATATAAAACAATGTAAATTTGTTTCAAAATATATATACGAATACACATAAAATAACGTAGATTTCTATAAAAATATATACAAAATACACATAAAATGAAGTAAATACGTATAAAAAAATGTATACAAAATACACATAAAATAATGTAAATTCGTATCAAAATAAATATACAAAATACCAATAAAAAATGTGAAATTGTATAAATATAAATATACAAAATACACATAAAATAACGTAAATCTATATAAAACTATATACAAAAATACACAGAAGTATTTTAATTTGTATGAAAATAGATATACAAAATAGGGTAAATTCGTTTCAATTTAATAAACAAAATTCAGATAAAAGAACGTATATTTGTAGAAAAAATAAATATACAAAATACACATAAAATAACGAAAATTTGTATGAAAATATATAAAAAAATAAACAAAAATAATTTCAATTTGTATGAAAATAAATATACAAAATACACATGTATTTTGAATATCTATTTTCACACAAATTTAATTACTTGTGTGTATTTTTGTATATAGTTTTATATAAATCTACGTTATTTTATTTGTATTTTGTATATTTATATTTATACAATACACATTCTTTTATTAGTATTTTGTTTATTTATTTTGATACGAGTTTACATTATTTTATGTGTATTTTGTATACCTTTTTTTATACGTATTTACTTCATTTTATGTGTATTTTGTATATTTATTTTCATAGAAATCTACGTTATTTTATGTGTATTCGTATATATATTTTGAAAAAAATTAACATGTATTTTGCATATCTATTTCAATACAAATTTACCTTATTGTATGTCCATTTTACATATTTATTTTAATACAAATTCAAATATTTTATGTGTGTCTTGGTATAAATATTTTTATAAAAAATGGGTTATTTTATGGGTATTTTGCATCTTAATTTTCATACAAATTTACATTATTTTATTAATATTCTGTGTATTTATTTTGATACGATTTTATATTATTCTATTTGTGTTTTGTATATATTTTTTTATACATATTTACTTTATTTAATGTGTATTTTTTATATATATTTTATACAAATTTACGTTATTTTAAGTGTATTTGTTTATATATTTTCATTCAAATTTATATTATTTTATGTGTATTTTGTAAATCTATTTCAATACAAATTTACCTAATTTTGTGTGTATTTTGTATATTTATTTTCATACAAATTAAAATTATTTTTGTGTATTTTTGTATATAGTTTTATAAAAATTTAGGTGATTTTATGTGTATATTGTGTATCTATTTTCATACAAATACACATTCTTTTATTGATATTTTGTTTATTTATTTTGACGCGAATTTACATTATTTAATGTGTATTATATATATATATATATATATATATATATATATATATATATATATATATATATATATATATATATATATATATATATATATATATATATATATATATAGATATATATATATATTTTATACGTGTTTACATCATTTGATGTGTATTTTGTATATATATATATATATATATATATAAATATATATATATATATATATATATATATATATATATATATATATATATATATATAGAAATCTACGTTGATTTATATTCGTATATAGATTTTGAAATAAATTTGCACTGTTTTATGTGTATTTTGCATATTTTTCAATAAATTTACCTTATTGTAAATGCATTTTGTATATTAATTTTAATAATAAATTTAATTACGCTATGTGTATTTTGTATATGTATATTTTATATAAAAATATGCTTTATTTTATGGGTATTTTGCATTTTATTTTCATACAAATTTACAATATTTTCTTTATATTTTGTCTATTTTTTAGAACCAATTTTACATTATTCTATGTGTATTTTGCATATCTATTTTTATACCAATGTACTTAATTTTATGTATTTTGTATATATATTTTTATAGAAATCTACGGTATTTTATGTGTATTCTTATATATATTTTGAAACAAATTTACATTGTTTTATATGTATTTTAGCATATCTCTTTCAATACAAGTTTACCTTATTGTATGTGCATTTTGTATATTTATTTCAATTCAAATTTAAATATTTTATGTGTATTTTGGTATATATATTTTTATAAGAAATGCGCTATTTGATGGGAATTTTGCATCTTTATTTTCATACAAATTTACATTATTTTATTAATATTCGGTGTATTTATTTTGATACGATTTCACATTATTCTATTTGTTTTTTGTATATATATTTTTTATACATATTTACATTATTTAATGTGTATCTTGCATATATATTTCATACATATTTATTATCTATTATTTATTTTCATACAAATACACATTCTTTTCATGATATTTTGTTTATTTATTTTGACACGAATTTACCTAGATATGTATTTTGTATATATTTTTATACGTATTTACATAATTTCATGTGTATTTTGTATATATATTTCTAAAGAAATCTACGTTATTTTATGTGTATTCGTATCTATATTTTGAAACAAATTTACTTTGTTTTATATGTATTTTTGAATATCTCTTTCAATACATATTTACCTTACTGTATATGCATTTTGTATATTTATTTCAATACAAATTTAAATATTTTATGTGTATTTTGGTATATATATGTTTATGTGTATTATTATTTTATTGATATTCTGAGTATTTATATTGATAGGATTTTACATTATTCTATTTCTTTTTTGTATATATTTTTTTATACACATTTACATTATTTAATGTGTATCTTGCATATATATTTTATACAAATTTACGTTATTTTAAGTGTATTTGTTTATATATTTTCATTCAAATTTTCATTATTCTATGTGTATTTTGTATATGTATTTCAATACAAATTTACCTAATTTTATGTGTATTTTGTATATTTCTTTTCATACAAAATTTAAGTATTTTTATGTATTTTTGTATATAGTTTTATACAAATTTAGGTTATTTTATGGACGCATTTACATTATTTAATGGGTGTTTTGTATATATATTTTTATGCAAATTTACTTTATTTTATGTGCATTTTTGTACATATATTTTTTTAGAAATTTGCGTTAATTTATGTGTATTTGTATATGTTTTCTCATACAAATTTACATTATTTTATTGCTATTTTGTTTATTTATTTTGATATGAATGAAAATAGATATACAAAATATTCATAAAATAAACTAAATTTGTATTGAAATATATATACAAAATACATAAAATAATGTAAATTTGTATCAAAATATTTTAACAGATGCGCATAAAATAACGTAAATTTGTTTTAAAATATCCAAATACACATTAAATAATGTAAATATGTATAAAAAAAGATATACAAAACACAAATAGAATAATGTAAAATCGTATCAAAATAAATACACTGAATATTAATAAAACAATGTAAATTTCTATGAAAATAAAGATGCAAAATACCCATTAAATAACGCATTTTTATAAAAATATATATACCAAAATACACATGAAAAAATTAATTTGTATTAAAATAAATATACAAAATACACATACAATAAGGTAAATCTGTATTAAAATAGATATGCAAAATACATATAAAACAATGTAAATTTGTTTCAAAATATATATACGAATACACATAAAATAACGTAGATTTGTATAAAAATATATATACAAAATACACATAAAATGAAGTAAATACGTATAAGAAAATGTATACAAAATACACATAAAATAATGTAAATTCGTATCAAAATAAATAAACAAAATACCAATAAAAGAATGTGTATTTGTATAAATATAAATATACAAAATACACATAAAATAACGTAAATTTGTACAAAATGCACACCCAATAAGTTAAATTTGTATTGAAAAAAAAAAACGCAAAATACACATCAAACAGTGTAAATTTGTTTCAAAATATATATACGAATACAAATAAAATAAGGTTGATTTCAATAGGAATATATATACAAAATACACATGAAATGATGTAAATAAGTATAAAAATATATATACAAAATACACATTAAATACTGTAAATTCGCGTCAAAATAAATAAACAAAATATCAATGAAAGAATTTGTATTTGTATGAAAATAGATATACAAAATACACATAAAATAACCTAAATTTGTCTCAAACTATATACAAAAATACACAAAAATATTTTAAATTTGTATGAAAATAAATATACAAAATACACATAAAATTAGGTAAATTTGTATTGAAATACATATACAAAATACACATAAAATAATGTAAATTTGAATGAAAAGACATAAACAAATACACTTAAAATAACGTATATTTGTATAAAAAAAATATATACAAAACACAAATAGAATAATGTAAAATCGTATCAAAATAAATACACAGAATATTAATAAAATAATGTAAATTTGTATGAAAATAAAGAGGCAAAATACCCATAAAATAACGCATTTTTTTTATTAAAAAAATATATATACCAAAATACACATAAAAAATTTTAATTTGTATTAAAATAAATATATATAAAACACATACAATAAGGTAAATTTGTATTGGAATAGATATGCAAAATACATATAAAACAATGTAAATTTATTTCAAAATATATATACGAATACACATAAAATAACGTAGATTTCTATAAAAATATATTTACAAAATACACATAAAATGAAGTAAATACGTATAAAAAATGTATACAAAATACACATGAAATAATGTAAATTCGTATCAAAATAAATATACAAAATACCAATAAAAGAATGTGTATTTGTATAAATATAAATATATAAAATACACATAAAATAACGTAAATTTATATAAAGCTATATACAAAAATACACAGAAGTATTTTAATTTGTATGAAAATAGATATACAAAATAAGGTAAATTCGTTTCAAATTCAATAAACAAAATTCAGATAAAAGAACGTATATTTGTAGAAAAAATAAATACAAAATACATAAAATAACGAAAATTTGTATGAAAATATAAAAATAAAAATAATTTCAATTTGTATGAAAATAAATATACAAAATACACATGTATTTTGTATATCTATTTTCACACAAATTTAATTACTTTTGTTTATTTTTGCATATAGTTTTATATAAATTTACGTTATTTTATTTGTATTTTGTATATTTATATTTATACAATACACATTCTTTTATTAGTATTTTGTTTATTTATTTTGATACGAGTTTACTTTATTTTATGTGTATTTTATATACCTTTTTTTATACGTATTTACTTCATTTTATGTGTATTTTGTATATCTATTTTCATAGAAATCTACGTTATTTTATGTGTATTCGTATAGGGATTTTCATGGTTTTATATGTATTTTGCATATCTATTTCAATACAAATTTACCTTATTGTATGTGCATTTTGTATATTTATTTTAATACAAATTCAAATATTTTATGTGTATATATATTTTGAAACAAATTTATATTGTTTTGTATGTATTTTGCATATCTATTTCAATACAGATTTACCTTATTGTAGTATATTTTGTATATTTATTTTAATACAAATTATTTTTTTTATGTGTATTTTGGTATATATATTTTTATAAGAAAATGCGGTATTTTATGGGTATTTTGCTTTTTTTATTTTCATACAAATTTACATTATTTTATTAATATTCTGTGTATTTATTTTGATACGATTTTACATTATTCTATTTGTGTTTTGTATATATTTTTTATATACAAATTTACGTTATTTTAAGTGTATTTGTTTATGTATTTTCATTCAAATTCAAATTATTTTATGTGTATTTTGTATATGTATTTCAATACAAATTTACCTAATTTTATATGTATTTTGTATATTTATTTTCATACAAATTTAAATTATTTTTGTGTATTTTTGTAATTATTTTTATACAAATTTTAGTTATCTTAAGTGTATTTTGTATATTTATTTTCATACAAATTTACACATTTGTATTTATATATATATATATATATATATATATATATATATATATATATATATATATATATATATATATATATATATATATATATATATATATATATATATATACGTATTTACATCCTTTCATGTGTATTTTGTATATTTATAAAAAACGTTATTTTATGGGTATTTTGCATCTTTATTTTCATACAAATTTACATTATTTTATTTATATTCTATTATATATATATATAAAAAAAAATTTCATTTGTATTAAAATAAATATATAAAACACATACAATAAGGTAAATTTGTATTGAAATAGATATGCAAATACATATAAAACAATGTAAATTTGTTTCAAAATATATATATACACATAAAATAACATAATTTCATAAAAATATATATACAAATATACACATAATAAATGAATGTAAATACATATAAAAATGTATACAAAATACACATAAAATAATGTAAATTGCATCAAAATAAATAAACAAAATACCAATAAAAGAATGTGTATTTGTATAAATATAAATATAAAATACACATAAAATAACGTAAATTTATATAAAACTATATACAAAAATACACAGTAATTATATTTGTATGAAAATATATACAAAATACACAATAAATAAATTTGAATTAAAATATATACAAAATACATGAAATAAAGTAAATTTGTATCAAAATATTTATACAAATACACATATAATAACGTAAATTTGTATGAAAATATATAAACAAAATACACATTAAATAATGTAAATACGTATAAAAAAAATGTGTACAAAATACACATATAATCATGTAATTCGTATCAAAATAAATAAACAAAATACCAATAAAATAATATAAATTTGTATGAGTAAACGTGTATGTTGCATATTTTTTCAATTATCATATACCCATTTTGTATATTAATTTTAATACAAATTTAATTATTCGATGTGTATTTTTGTATCTGTATTTTTATAAACATATGCTTTATTTTTTTGATTTTGCATCTTTATTTTCATACAAATTTACATTATTTTATTGATATTCTGCTCATTGATTTTGATACGAATTGACATTATTCTATGTGTATTTTGTATATATTTTTCATACAAATTAACGTTATTTTATGTGTATTTGTTTATATATTTTGACACAAATTTACAATATTTTATGGGTATTTTGTATATACATTTCAATAAAATAAAAGAAATTTACCTAGTTTTATGTGTATTTTGTATATCTATTTTCATACAAACTCAAATTATTTCTATGTATTTTTGTATATACAAATTTTAGTTATGTTATGTGTATTTTGTAAATTTATTTTCATTCAAATATATATTATTTTATTGGTGTTTTGTTGATTTATATTGATACGAATTTACATTATTTTATATGTACTTTGTATATATATATTTTTATACGCTTTTACATTATTTAATATTTATTTTGAATATATATTTTTATGCAAATTCATGGTATTTTATGTGTATTTGTATATATATTTTCATATAAATTTACATTATTTTATATGTATTTTGTACATATATTTTATTACAAATCTACCTTTTTTTTATGTTTATTTTGTATATGTATTTTGTATATTTATATTTATCCAAATACACATTCTTTTATTGGTATTTTGTTTATTTATTTTAAATCGAATTTACATTATTTTATGTGTATTTTGTATACATTTTTTTATACGTATTTACTTAATTTTATGTGTATTTTGTATATATATTTTTATAGAAATCTACGTTTTTTTATTTGTAATCGTATATATATTTTGAAACAAATTTACATTGTTTTATATGTATTTTTGCATATCTCTTTCAATACAAATTTACCTTATTGAATGTGCATTTGTATATTTATTTCAATACAAATTTAAATATTTTATGTGTATTTTGGTATATATATTTTTATAAGAAATGCGCTATTTTATGGGAATTTTGCATCTTTATTTTTATACAAATTTACATTATTTTATTAATATTCGGTGTATTTATTTTGATACGATTTTACATTATTCTATTTTTTTTTTTTTTGTATATACTTTTTTATACATGTTTACATTATTTAATGTGTATCTTGCATATATATTTTATACAAATTTATTATCTATTATCTATTTTCATACACATTCTTTTCATGATATTTTGTTTATTTATTTTGACACGAATTTTCATTATTTGATATGTATTTTGTATATATATTTTTATACGTATTTACATAATTTCATATGTATTTTGTATATATATTTCTATAGAAATCTACTTTATTTTATGTGTATTCGTATATATATTTTGAAACAAATTTACATTGTTTTATATGTATTTTTGAATATCTCTTTTAATACAAATTTACCTTACTGTATATGCATTTTGTATATTTATTTCAATACAAATTTAAATATTTCATGTGTATTTTGGTATATATATTTTTATAAAAAATGCGATAATTTTTGGGAATTTTGCATCTTTATTTTCATACAAATTTACATTATTTTATTGATATTCTGTGTATTTATGTTGATACGATTTTACATTATTATATTTGTTTTTTGTATATATTTTTTATACACATTTACATTATTTAATGTGTATCTTGCATATATATTTTTTACAAATTTATTTTATTTTAAGTGTATTTATTTATATATTTTCATTCAAATTTACATTTATTTTAATTCGAAATTACATTATTTTTGTGTATTTTGTATACATCTTTTTATACGTATTTACTTAATTTTATGTGTATTTTGTATATATATTTTTATAGAAATCTTTGTTTTTTTATTTGTATTCGTATATATATTTTGAAACAAATTTACATTGTTTTATATGTATTTTTGCATATCTCTTTCAATACAAATTTACCTTATTGTATGTGCATTTTGTATATTTATTTCAATGCAAATTTAAATATTTTAAGTGTATTTTGGTATATATATTTTTATAAGAAATGCGCTATTATATGGGAATTTTGCATTTTTTATTTTCATACAAATTTACATTATTTTATTAATATTCGGTGTATTTATTTTGATACGATGTTACATTATTCTATTTGTTTTTTGTATATACTTTTTTTATATATATTTACATTATTTAATGTGTATCTTGCATATATATTTTATACAAATTTATTATTTATTATCTATTTTCATACAAATACACATTCTTTTCATGATATTTTGTTTATTTATTTTGACACGAATTTACATTATTTGATACGTATTTTGTATATATATTTTTATACGTATTTACATAATTTCATATGTATTTTGTATATATATTTCTATAAAAATCTACTTTATTTTATGTGTATTCGTATATATATTTTGAAACAAATTTACATTCTTTTATATGTATTTTTGAATATCTCTTTCAATGCAAATTTACCTTACTGTATATGCATTTTGTATATTTATTTCAATACAAATTTAAATATTTTATGTGTATTTTGGTAAATATATTTTTATAAAAAATGCGATAATTTATGGGTATTTTGCATCTTAATTTTCATACAAATTTACATTATTTTATTAATATATTCTGTATTTATTTTGATACGATTTTACATTATTTTATTTGTGTTTTGTATATATTTTTTTATACATATTTACATTATTTAATGTTTTTTTTGTATATATATTTGATACAAATTTACGTTATTTTAAGTCTATATGTTTATATATTTTCATTCAAATCTACATTATTTTATGTGTATTTTGTATATGTATTTCAATACAAATTTACCTAATTTTATATGTTTTTTGTATATTTATTTTCATACGTTTAAATTATTTTTGCGTATTTTTGTTTATAGTTTTATACAAATTTAGGTTATTTTATGTGTATTTTGTATATCTATTTTCATACAAATACACATTATTTTATTGATATTTTGTTTATTTATTTTGACACGAATTAACATTATTTAATGTGTATTTTGTATATATATTTTTATACGTATTTACATTATTTCAAGTGTATTTTGTATATATATTTCTATAGAAATCAGCGTTATTTTATGTGTATTCCTATTTATATTTTGAAACAAATTCACATTGTTTTATGTGTATTTTGCATATTTTTTCAATACAAATTTACCTTATTGTATGTGGATTTTGTATATTAATTTTAATACAAATTTGATTAATCTATGTGTATTTTTGTATATGTATTTTTATAAAAATATGCTTTATTTTATGGGTATTTTGCATCTTTATTTTCATACAAATTTACATTATTTTATTGATATTCTGTGTATTTATTTTGATATGATTTTACATTATTCTATGTGTATTTTGTATGTATATTTTATATAAAATGTATTTGTTTTCATTTCATACAAATCTACATTATTTTATGTGTTTTTTGTACATGTATTTAAATACAAATTTAACTAGTTATATGTGTATTTTGTATATCTATTTTGTATGTATATTTTCATAGAAATTTACTCTATTTTATGAGTATTCGTATATATATTTTGATACAAATTTACATTATTAATGTGTATTTTGCATATCTATTTCAATACAAATTTACTTTATTGTACGTGCATTTTGAATATTTATTTTAATACAAATTTAATTATTTTATATGTATTTTTGTATATATATTTTTATGCAAATATTCGTTATTATATGGATATTTTGCATCTTTATTTTCATACAAATTTACATTATTTTATTGATATTCTCTTTATTTATTTTGATACGATTTAACATTATTCTATGTGTTTTTTTTTATATTTTTATAGATATTTTCATTATTTAATGTTCATTTGTATATATATTTTATCCAAATTTACATTATTTTATGTGTATTTGTTTATATATTTTCATACATATTTACATTATTTTATGTGTTTTTGTATATATATTTTCTACGTATTTAAATTATTTTATGTGTATTTTGTATATACATTTTCATAAAAAAATTACGTTATTTTATTGTGTGTATAAGTATATATTTTGATACAAATTTTATACAAATTCATGTTATTTAATGTGTATTTGTATATATATTTTCATTCAAATTTATATTATTTATGTATTTTTCATATATTTCATTATGAATTAAACTTATTTTATATTTATGTTGTATATTTAGTTCATGAAATTTGAAATAATTTTATTAGTATATTTGTTTGTGAATTTAGTTTATTTTATTTATATATTCTATATATTTTCATCCAAAATTACATTATTTTATTGGTATTTCTTAATTTAATTCGATACGAATTTAGATTATTTCATAGTATTTTGTATACATATTTTTATACTCATTTACATTATCTAATGTGTGTTTTGTATATATATTTTTATGCAAATTTATTTAATGTTCATTTTTGTACATATATTTTTATAGAAATTTGCGTTATTTTATGTATATAGTTTTATATAAATTTACGTTATTTTATGTGCATTTTGTATATTTATATTTATACAAATACACAATCTTTTATTGGTATATTGTTTATTTACATTTATACGAATTTACATTATTTTATGTGTATTTTGTATACATTTTTTTATACGTATTTACTTAATTTTATGTGTATTTTGTATATGTATTTTTATAGAAATCTACGCTATTTTATGTGTATTCGTATATATATTTTGAAACAAATTTACATTATTTTATATGTATTTTGCATATCTATTTCAATACAAATTGAAATATTTTATGTGTATTTTTGGTATCAATAATTTTATAAAAAAATGCGTTATTTTATAGGTATTTTGCATCTTAATTTTCATACAAATTTGCATTATTTTATTAATATTCTGTGTATATATTTTGATACGATTTTACATTATTCTATTTGTGTTTTGTATATATTTTTTTATACATATTTACATTATTTAATGTGTATTTTGTACATATATTTCATACAAATTTACGTTACGTTACGTTTTTTATGTGTATTTTGGTATATATGGTAAGGTAAATTTGTATTGAAAGAGATATTCAAAAATACATATAAAACAATGTAAATTTGATTCAAAATATATATACGAATACACATAAAATAACGTAGATTTCTATAAAATATATACAAAATACACATAAAAATCGTACCAAAATAAATAAACAAAATACCAGTAAAAGAATGTGTATTTGTATAAATATAAATATACAAAATACACAAAAAATATCGTAAATTTGTATAAAACTATATACAAAAATACACAAAAGTAATTAAAATTATATGAAAATATATATACAAAATACAGCTAAAATAAGCTAAATTTGAATTGAAATGTACATACAAAATGCATAAAATAATGTAAATCTGTATCAAAATATTTACACAAACACATATAATAACGTAGATTTGTTTAAAAATATATAAACAAAATACACATTAAGTAATGTAAATACGTATAAAAAATATGTACAAAATACACATATAATCATGCAAATTCGTATCAAAATAAATAAACAAAATAGCAATAAAATAATGCAAATCTGTATGAGAAAACATATACAAATAACGCAAATTTCTATAAAAATATATGTACAAAAATGCACATAAAAAAAGTAAATTTGCATAAAAATATATATACAAAACACACACTAAATAATGTAAATGCGTACATAAAATAACCTAAATTTGTATAAAACTATATACAAAAATACACAAAAATAATTTAAATTTGTTTGAAAAAAATATACAAAATACACATAAAATTAGGTAAATTTGTATTGAAATACATATACAAAATACACATCAAATAATGTAAATTTGAATGAAAATATATAAACAAATACACTTAAAATAACGTAAATTTGTATAAAATATATATGCAAGATACACATTAAATAATGTAAATGTGTATAAAAAAATATAAACAAGAAAACAAATAGAATAATGTAAAATCGTATTAAAATAAATACACAGAATATCAATAAAATAATGTAAATTTGTATGAAAATAAAGATGCAAAATTCCCAAAAATTATCGCATTTTTTATAAAAATATATTTACCAAAATACACATAAAATATTTAAATTTGTATTGAAATAAATATACAAAATGCATATACAGTAAGGTAAATTTGTATTGAAAGTGATATTCAAAAATACATATAAAACAATGTAAATTTGTTTCAAAATATATATACGAATACACATAAAATATATTAGATTTCTATAGAAATATATATACAAAATACATATGAAATTATGTAAATACGTATAAAAATATATATACAAAATACATATCAAATAATGTAAATTCGTGTCAAAATAAATAAACAAAATATCATGAAAAGAATGTGTATTTGTATGAAAATAGATAATAGATAATAAATTTGTATAAAATATATATGCAAGATACACATTAAATAATGTAAATATGTATAAAAAAAGTATATACAAAACAAATAGAATAATGTAATCGTATCAAAATAAATACACAGAATATTAAGAAAATAATGTAAATTTGTATGAAAATTTAGATTCAAAATTCCAATAACATAGCGCATTTCTTATAAAAGTTTATATACAAAAATACACAAAAATATTTAAATTTGCATTGAAATAAATATACAAAATGCACATAATAAGGTAAATTTGTATTGAAAGATATGCAAAAATATATATATATATATATATATATATATATATATATTTATATATATTTATATATATATATTGATATATATATATATATATATATATATATATATATATAAATATATATATATAAATATATATAAATATATATATATATATCAATATATATATATATATAAATACATAAAATAATGTAAATTCGAATTAAAATAAATAAACAAAATACCAATAAAAGAATGTGTATTTGGATAAATATAAATATACAAAATACACATACAAAATAAACATAAAATAAGGTAGATTTGTTATAAAATATATATACAAAATACACATAAAATAATGGAAATTTATATGAAAATATATATACAAATACACATAAAATACCATGAATTTGTATAAAATTATATATTCAAAATAAATATTAAATAATGTAAATGCGTATAAAAATATATATAAAAAGTACATATAAAATAATGTAAATTCGTATCAATATAAATTAACAAAATACCAATAAAATAATATATATTTGAATGAAAATAGATTTACAAAATACACATAACATAACGAAAATGTGTATTGAAATATATACAAAAATACATAAAAATAATTTGAGTTTGTTTAAAAATAGATATTCAAAATACATATAAAACTAGGTAAATTTTTTTTGAAATATATATACAAAATACTCATAAAATATTGTAAATTTGTGTCAAAATATATAAACAAATACACATAAAATAACGTAAATTTGTATGAAAAATATATACAAAATACATATAGAAAAATGTCAAATCGTATCAAAATGAATGAGCAGAATATCAATAAAATAACGTAAATTTGTATGAAAATAAAGATGCAAAATACCCATAAAATAAAGCATATTTTTATAAAAATACATATACAAAAATACACATAGAATAATTAAATTTGTATTAAAATTAATATACAAAATGCATATACAATAAGGTAAATTTGTATTGAAAAAATATCCAAATACACATAAAAGTGTAAATTTGTTTAAAAATCTATATACGAATACACATAATATAACGTAGATTTCTATAGAAATATATATACAAAATACACATTAAAGGATGTAAATACGTATAAAAATATATATACAAAAATACACATTAAATAATTTAAATTCAGGTCAAAATAAATAAACAAAATATCAATAAAAGAATGTGTATTTGTATAAAAATAGATATACAAAATACTCATAAAATAACCTAAGTTTGTATAAAACTATATACAAAAATACACAAAAATAATTTAAATTTGTATGAAAATAAATATACAAAATACACATAAAATTAGGTAAATTTGTATTGAAATACATATACAAAATACTCATAAAATAATGGAAGTTTGAATGAAAATATATAAACATATACACTTAAAATAACGTAAATTTGTATCAAATATATATACAAAATACTAATTAAATAATGTAAATATGTATAAAAAAATATATACAAAACACAAATAGAATAATGTAAAATCGTATCAATATAAATACACAGAATATTAATAAAATAATGTAAATTTGTATGAAAATAAAGATGCAAAATGGCCATAAATACACATAAAATATTAAAATTTGTATTAAAATAAATATAAAAAATGCACATACTGTAAGGTAAATTTGTATTGAAATAGATATGCAAAATACATATAAAACAATGTAAATTTGTTTCAAAATATATATACGAATACACATAAAATAACGTTGATTTCTATAAAAATATATACAAAATACACATAAAATGAAGTAAATACGTATAAAAAAATGAATACAAAATACACATAAAAATCGTATCAAAATAAATAAACAAAATACCAGTAAAAGAAAGTGTATTTGTATAAATATAAATATACAAAATACACATAAAATATCGTAAATTTGTATAAAACTATATACAAAAATACACAGAAGTTATTAAATTTGTATGAAAATATATATACAAAATACAGCTAAAATAAGCTAAATTTGAATTGAAATTTTCTTAGTTTTCATACAAATGTACATTATTTTATTAATATTCTGTGTATATATTTTGATACGATTTTATATTATACTATTTGTGTTTTGTATATATTTTTTTATACATATTTTCATTATTTAATGTGTATTTTTATATATATTTTATACAAATTAACGTTATTTAAAGTGTATTTGTTTATATAATTTCATTCAAATATACATTATTTTAAGTGTATTTTATATATGTATTTCAATACAAATTTACCTAATTTTACGTGTATTTTGTATATTTATTTTCATACAAATTTAAATTATTTTTGTGTTTTTTTGTATATACATATAGAGTAAATTTCTATGAAAATATATATTCAAAATACATATAAAATTATGTAAATAAGTATAAAAATATATATATCAAATACATCTAAAAAAAATGAGAATTCGTATCAAAATAAATATACAAAATTCCGATAAAAGAACGCATATATGTAGGAAAATAAATATACAAAATACACATAAAATTACGAAAATTTGAATAAAAATATATACAAAAAAACAAAAAAATAAATTTCAATTTGTATGAAAATAGATATACAAAATACACATATAATTAGTTAAATTTATATTTAAATGCATGTACAAAATACACATAAAATAATGTAAATTTGTACGTTCTTTTATCGGAATTTTGTTTATTGATTTTGATACGAATTTTCATTATTTTAGGTGTATTTGATATATATATATATATATATATATATATATATATATATATATATATATATATATATATATATATATATATATATATATATATATATATATATATATATATATATATATATATATATATATGTATAGATATATAGATTATTTTATATGTATTTTTAATATATATTTTCATAGAAATTTACTTTATTTTATGTGTATTCGTATATATATTTTGATACAAATTTACATTATTTATGTGTATTTCACATATCTATTTCAATACAAATTTTCTTTATTGTATGTGCCTTTTGTATATTTATTTTGATACAAATTTAATTATTTGATGTGTATTTTTGTATATATATTTTTAAACAAATATGCGTTAT
Organism: Eriocheir sinensis; assembly: GCF_024679095.1. Classification (NCBI taxonomy): domain Eukaryota; kingdom Metazoa; phylum Arthropoda; class Malacostraca; order Decapoda; family Varunidae; genus Eriocheir; species Eriocheir sinensis. The sequence continues at coordinate 22,797 of NW_026111943.1, forward strand.
TATATGGGTATTTTGCATCTTTATTTTCATACAAATTTACATTATTTTATTGATAGTCTGTTTATTTATTTTGATACGATTTTACGTTATTCTGTGTATTTTATATACATATTTTTAGACATATTTACATTATTTAATGTATATTTTGTACATATATTTTATGGAAATTTACGTTATCTTATGTGTATTTGTTTATATAGTTTCATACAAATTTACATTATTTTATGTGTATTTTGTATATGTATTTCAAAAAAAATTTGCCTAATTTCATGTGTATTTTGCATATCTATTTTCAAACAAAATTAAATTTCTTTGTGTATTTTTGTATATATTTTTATACAAATTTTTGTTATTTTAGTTGTATTTTGTATATATATTTTCCTACAAATATACATTCTTTTAGAGGAAATTTTGTTTATTTATTTTGATACGAATTTACATTATTTTATGTGTATTTTGTATATATATTTTTCTATGTATTTACATTATTTAATGTGTATTTTGTATATATATTTTCATAAAAATTTACGTTATTTTATTGTGTGTATTCGTATATATTTTGATACAAATTTACTTTATTTTATGTGTTTTTTGCATATCTATTTCAATAAAAATCTACCTTATTGTATGTGTATTTTGTATATTTATTTTAATACAAATTTAATTATTTTATGTGTATTTTTGTATATATATATATATATATTTTTTTAAATATGAGTTATTTTATTTTAAATGTGTATTTTTACATATTTTTCATTACAAATTTACCTTATTTTATGATTATTTTTTATATTTATTTCATTCAATTTTAAATTATTTTATGTGTATATTTTTATTTGTATTTACGTAGTTTTATATATTTTTATACAAATTTTAGTTATTTTATTTGTATTTTCTATATATATTTTCCTACAAATATACATTCTTTTATTGGAATTTTGTGTATTTATTTTTTTACGAATTTACATTATTTTATGTGTATTTTGTATATATATTTTTCTACGTATTTAAATTATTTTATGTGTATTTTATATATACATTTTCATAAAAATTTACGTTATTTTATTGTGTGTATTCGTATATATTTTGATACAAATTTTATACAAATTCATGTTATTTTATGTGTTTGTATATATATTTTCATACAAATTTAAATTATTTTATGTGTATTTTTACATATATTTCATTACAAATTTACCTTATTTTATGTTTATTTTGTATATTTATTTTATTCAATTTTAAATTATTTAATGTGTATATTTGTATTTGTATTTAGGTTATTTTTGTGTGTTTTCTATATATATTTTCATCCAAAACTATATTATTTTATTGGTATTTTCTTAATTTAACTCGATACGAGTTTAGATTATTTCATAGGTATTTTGTATACATATTTTTATACTCATTTACATTATCTAATATGTGTTTTGTATATATTTTTTTATGCAAATTAATTTTATGTGCATTTTTGTATATATATTTTTATAGAAATTTGCGTTATTTTATGTGTATTTTGTATATGTTTTCTCATACAAATTTACATTATTTTATTGTTTTTTTGTTTATTTATTTTGATACGAATTACATGATTATATGTGTATTTTTTACATATTTTTTTATACGTATTTACATTACTTAATGTGTATTTTGTTTATATATTTTTATACAAATTTACGTTATTATATGAGTATTTGTTAAAAATATTTCGATACAAATTTACTTTATGTATTTTGTACATATATTTCAACTCAAATTTAGCTTATTTTGTGTGTATTTTGTATATATATTTTCATACAAATTTAATTACTTCTGTGTATTTTTGTATATAGTTTTATATAAATTTACGTTATTTTATGTGCATTTTGTATATTTATATTTATACAAATACACATTCTTTTATTGGTATTTTGTTTACATTATTTTATGTGTATTTTGTATACATTTTTTATACGTATTTACTTAATTTTATGTGTATTTTGTATATATATTTTTATAGAAATCTACGTTATTTTATGTGTATTCGTATATATATTTTGAAACAAATTTACATTGTTTTATATGTTTTTTGCATATCTATAGAAATGCATATATAGTAAGGTAAATTTGTATTGAAAGAGATATTAAAAAATACATATAAAACAATGTAAATTTGTTTCAAAATATATATACGAATACACATCAAATAAAGTAGATTTCTATAGAAATATATATACAAAATACATATGAAATTATGTAAATACGTATAAAAATATATATACAAAATACATATCAAATAATGTAAATTCGTGTCAAAATAAATAAACAAAATATCATGAAAAGAATGTGTATTTGTATGAAAATAGATTATAGATAATAAATTTGAATGAAATATATATGCAAGATACACATTAAATAATGTAAATATGTATAAAAAAAATATATACAAAAGACAAATAGAATAATGTAAAATAGTATCAAAATAAATACACAGAATATTAATAAAATAATGTAAATTTGGATGAAAATTAAGATGCAAAATACCCATAAAACAACGCATTTTTTATGAAAATATATATACCAAAATACACAAAATATTTAAATTTGTATTACAATAAATATACAAAATGCACATACAATAAGGTAAATTTGTATTGAAATAGATATGCAAAATGCATATAAAACAATGTAAATTTCTTTCAAAATATATATACGAATACACATAAAATAATGTAGATTTCTATAAAAATATATATACAAAAAACACATAAAATGAAGTAAATAGGTATAAAAAATGTATACAAAATACACATAAAATAATAAATTCGCATCAAAATAAATATACAAAATACCAATAAAAGAATGTGTATTTGTATAAATATAAATATACAAAATACACATAAAATAACGTAAATTTATATAAAACTATATACAAAAATACACAGAAGTATTTTAATTTGTATGAAAATAGATATACAAAATAAGGTAAATTCGTTTCAAATTCAATAAACAAAATTCAGATAAAAGAACGTATATTTGTAGAAAAAATAAATATGCAAAATACACATAAAATAACGAAAATTTGTATGAAAATATATAAAAAAATAAACAAAAATAATTTCAATTTGTATGAAAATATACAAAATACACATGTATTTTGTATATCTATTTTCACACAAATTTAATTACTTTTGTGTATTTTTGCATATAGTTTTATATAAATTTACGTTATTTTATTTGTATTTTGTATATTTATATTTATACAATTCACATTCTTTTATTAGTATTTTGTTTATTTATTTTGATACGAGTTTACATTATTTTATGTGTATTTTGTATATTTATTTTCATAGAAATCTACGTTATTTTATGTGTATTCGTATATATATTTTGAAAAAAATTACATGGTTTTATATGTATTTTGCATATCTATTTCAATGCAAATTTACCTTATTGTATATGCATTTTGTATATTTATTTTAATACAAATTCAAATATTTTATGTGTGTCTTGGTATATATATTTTTATAAAAAATGCGTTATTTTATGGGCATTTTGCATCTTAGTTTTCATACACATTTACATTATTTTATTAATATTCTGTGTATTTATTTTGATACGATTTTATATTATTCTATTTGTGTTTTGTATATTTTTTATATATATTTTATACAAATTTACGTTATTTTAAGTGTATTTGTTTATATATTTTCATTCAAATTTACATTATTTTATGTGTATTTTGTAACTGTATTTCAATACAAATTTACCTAATTTTATGTGTATTTTGTATATTTATTTTCATACAAATTAAAATTATTTTTGTGAATTTTTGTATATAGTTTTATACAAATTTAGGTGATTTTATGTGTATATTGTATATCTATTTTCATACAAATACACGTTCTTTTATTGATATTTTGGTTATTTATTTTGACGCGAATTTACATTATTTAATGTGTATTTTATATATATATATATATATATATATATATATATATATATATATATATATATATATATATATATATATATATATATATATATATATATATATATATATATATATATATATATATATATATATATATATATATATATATATATATATATATATATATATATATATATATATATATATATATATATATATATATATATATATATATATATATATATATATATAATTTACACTTTTATGTATTTTGCATATATTTTTCAATACAAATCTACCTTTTGTATATGCATTTTATTATTAATTTAATTTTATTTATGCTGTGTATTTTTGTATATGTATTTTTATAAAAATATGCTTTATTTTATGGGTATTTTGCATTTTTATTTTCATACAAATATACATTATTTTATTTATATTCTGTTTATTTTTTTTTAAACAGTTTTACATTATTCTATGTGTATTTTGTATATCTATTTTTATACGTATTTACTTAATTTTATGTGTATTTTGTATATATATTTTTATAGAAATCTACGTTATTTTATGTGTATTCGTATATATATTTTGAAACAAATTTACATTGTTTTATATGTATTTTTGCATATCTCTTTCAATACAAGTTTACCTTATTGTATGTGCATTTTGTATATTTATTTCAAAACAAATTTAAATATTTTATGTGTATTTTGGTATATATATATTTTTATAAGAAATGCGCTATTTGATGGGAATTTTGCATCTTTATTTTTATACAAATTTACATTATTTTATTAATATTCGGTGTATTTATTTTGATACGATTTCACATTATTCTATTTGTTTTTTGTATATATATTTTTTTATACATATTTACATTATTTAATGTGTATCTTGCATATATATTTCATACAAATTTATTATCTATTATTTATTTTCATACAAATACTCATTCTTTTCATGATATTTTGTTTATTTATTTTGACACGAATTTACCAAGATATATTTTTATACGTATTTACATAATTTCATGTGTATTTTGTATATATATTTCTATAGAAATCTACGTTATTTTATGTGTATTCGTATATATATTTTGAAACAAATTTACTTTGTTTTATATGTATTTTTGAATATCTCTTTCATTACATATTTACCTTACTGTATATGCATTTTGTATATTTATTTCAATACAAATTTAAATATTTTATGTGTATTTTGTTATATATTTTTATAAAAAAATGCGCTATTTTATGGGAATTTTGCATCTTTCTTTTCATACAAATTTACATTATTTTATTGATATTCTGTGTATTTATATTGATAGGATTTTACATTATTCTATTTCTTTTTTGTATATATTTTTTTATACACATTTACATTATTTAATGTGTATCTTGCATATATATTTGATACAAATTTACGTTATTTTAAGTGTATTTGTTTATATATTTTCATTCAAATTTACATTATTTTATGTGTATTTTGTATATGTATTGCAGTACAAATTTACCTAATTTTATGTGTATTTTGTATATTTCTTTTCATACAAATTTTAAATATTTTTGTGTATTTTTCTATATAGTTTTATACAAATTTAGGTTATTTTATGTACGCATTTACAATATTTAATGTGTGTTTTGTATATATATTTTAATGCAAATTTACTTTATTTTATGTGCATTTTTGTACATATATTTTTTTAGAAATTTGCGTTATTTTATGTGTATTTGTATATGTTTTCTCATACAAATTTACATTATTTTATTGCTATTTTGTTTATTTATTTTGATACGAATGAAAATAGATATACAAAATATACATAAAATAAACTAAATTTGTATTGAAATATATATACAAAGTACATAAAATAATGTAAATTTGTATCAAAATATTTTAACAGATGCGCATAAAATAACGTAAATTTGTTTTAAAATATACAAAATACACATTAAATAATGTAAATATGTATAAAAAATATATACAAAAACAAATAGAATAATGTAAAATCGTATCAAAATAAATACACAGAATATTAATAAAACAATGTAAATTTGTATGAAAATAAAGATGCAAAATACCCATTAAACAACGCATTTTTTATAAAAATATATATGCCAAAATACACATGAAAAAATGAATTTGTATTAAAATAAATATACAAAATACACATACAATAAGGTAAATCTGTATTGAAATAGATATGCAAAATACATATAAAACAATGTAAATTTGTTTCAAAATATATATACGAATACACATAAAATAACGTAGATTTGTATAAAAATATATATACAAAATACACATAAAATTAAGTAAATACGTATAAGAAAATGTATACAAAATACACATATAATAACGTAAATTTGTATAAAACTATATACAAAAATACACAGAAGTAATTAAATTCGTATGAAAATAGATATACAAAATACAGATAAAATAAGCTAAATTTGAATTGAAATGTATATACAAAATACATAAAATAATGTAAATTTGTATCAAAATATTTATAAAAATACATATAATAACGTAAATTTGTTTAAAAATATATAAACAAAATACACATTAAGTAATGTAAATACGTATAAAAAATATGTACAAAATACACATATAATCATGTAATTCGTATCAAACTAAATAAACAAAATATCAATAAAATAATGTAAATTTGTATGAGAAAACATATACAAATACATATAAAATAACGCTAATTTCTATAAAAATATATGTCCAAAAATGAACATAAAATAAAGTAACTTTGGATAAAAATATATATACAAAACACACATTAAATAATGTAAATGCGTACGTAAAATAACCTAAATTTGTATAAAACTATATAGAAAAATACACAAAAATAATTTAAACTTGTATGAAAATAAATATACAAAAAACATAAAATTAGGTAAATTTGTATTGAAATACATATACAAAATACACATAAAATAATGTAAATTTGAATGAAAATATATAAACATATAGACTTAAAATAACGTAAATTTGTATCAAATATATATACAAAAAACACATTAAATAATGTAAATATGTATAAAAAAATATATACAAAACACAAATAAAATAATGTAAAATCGTATCAAAATAAATACAGAAAATATTAATAAAATAATGTAAATTTGTATGAAAATTAAGATGCAAAATACCCATAAAATAACGCATTTTTTATAAAAATATATATACGAAAAAACATAAAATATTTGATTTTGTATTAAAATAAATAGATATACAAAATACACATAAAATAAGCTAAATTTGAATTGAAATATATATACAAAATACATAAAATAATGTAAATTTGTATCAAAATACTTATACAAATACACATATAATAACGTAAATTTGTATAAAAATATATAAACAAAATACACATTAAATAATGTTAATACGTATAAAAAAATGTACAAAATACACAAATAATCATGTAATTCGTATCAAAATAAATAGACAAAATACCAATAAAATAATGTAAATTTCTATGAGAAAACATATACAAAATACACATAAATAACGCAAATATCAATAAAAATATATATAATATAATATATTTTTATACATATTAAAAATATTTAATGTATATTTTGTATATATATTTTATCCAAATTTACGTTATTTTATATGTATTTGTTTATATATTTTCATACAAATTTACATTATTTTATGTGAGTTTTGTATATGTATTTCAATACAAATTTGCCTAACTTTATGTGTATTTTGCATATCTATTTTCAAACAAATTTAAATTATATTTGTGTATTTTTGTATATATTTTTATACAAATTTAAGTTATTTTATTTGTTTTTTGTATATATATCTTCCTACAAATATACATTCTTTGATTGGAATTTTGTGTATTTAATTTTTTACGAATTTACATTATTTTATGTGTATTTTGTATATATATTTTTCTACGTATTTAAATTATTTTATGTGTATATTATATATACATTTTTATAAAAATTTACGTTATTTTATTGTGTGTATTCGTATATATTTTGAAACAAATTTTATACAAATTCATGTTATTTTATGTATATTTGTATATATATTTTCATACAAATTTATATTATTTTATGTGTATTCTTACATATATTTTATTACAAATTTACCTTATTTTATGTTTATTTTGTATATTTATTTCATTCAATTTTAAATTATTTAATGTGTATATTTGTATTTGTATTTAGGTTATGTTATGTGTGTTTTCTATATAATTATATTTTCATCCTAGATTACATTATTTTATTGTTATTTTCTTAATTTAACTCGATACGAATTTAGATTATTTCATAGGTATTTTGTATACAAATTTTTATACTCATTTACATTATCTAATGTGTGTTTTGTATATATTTTTTTATGCAAACTAATTTTATGTGCATTTTTGTACATATATTTTTATACAAACCTAAAACGTTATTTTATGTGTATTTTGTATATGTTTTCTCATACAAATTTACATTATTTAATTAGTTTTTTGTTTATTTATTTTGATACGAATGACTTGATTATTTATGTATTTTGTAAATATTTTTTTATACGTATTTACATTACTTAATGTGTATTTTGTTTATATATTTTTTTTACAAATTTACGTTATTATATGTGTATTTGTTAAAAATATTTTGAAACGAATTTACTTTATTTTATGTATTTTGTATATATATTTCAATTCAAATTTAGCTTATTTTGTGTGTATTTTGTATATCTATTTTCATACAAATTTAATTACTTCTGTGTATTTTTGTATATACTTTTATACAAATTTACGTTATTTTATGTGCATTTTGTATATTTATATTTATACAAATACACACTCTCTTATTGGTATTTTGTTTATTTATATTTATACGAATTTACATTATTTTATGTGTATTTTGTATACATTTTTGATTCGTATTTACTTAATTTTATTTATATTTTGTATATATATATTTATAGAAATCTACGTTATTTTATGTGTATTCGTATATATATTTTGAAACAAATTTACATTGTTTTATATGTATTTTGCATATCTATTTCAATACAAATTTACCTTATTGTATGTTCATTTTGTATATTTATTTTAATACAAATTCAAATATTTTATGTGTATTTTGGTATATACAATTTTATAAAAAATGCGTTATTTTATAGGTATTTTGCATCTTAGTTTTCATACAAATGTACATTATTTTATTAATATTCTGTGTATATATTTTGATACGATTTTATATTATACTATGTATATTTTGTATATCTATTTTATACAAATGTACCTTATTTTATGTGAATTTGTTTTCATTTCATTCAAATTTACATTATTTTAAGTGTATTTTGTATATGTATTTCAATACAAATTTACCTAATTTTATGTGTATTTTGTATATTTATTTTCATACAAATTTAAATTATTTATGTGTTTTTTTGTATAAACATATAGAGTAAATTTCTATGAAAATATATATTCAAAATACATATAAAATTATTTAAATAAGTATAAAAATATATATATCAAATACACCTAAAAAATGAAAATTCGTATCAAAATAAATAAACAAAATTCCGATAAAAGAACGTATATTTGTAGGAAAATAAATATACAAAATACACATAAAATTACGAAAATTTGAATAAAAATATATACAAAAAAACAAAAAAATAAATTTCAATTTGTATGAAAATAGATATACAAAATACACATATAATTAGTTAAATTTGTATTTAAATACATGTACAAAATACACATAAAATAATGTAAATTTGTATGAAATGAAAACAAATTCACATAAAATAACGTACATTTGTATAAAATAGATATACAAAATATACATAGAATAATGTAAAATCGTATCAAAATAAATACACAGAATATCAATAAAATAATGTAATTTTGTATGAAAATAAAGATGCAAAATACCCATAAAATAAAGCATATTTTTTTAAAAAATACATATACAAAAATACACAGAATAATTAAATTTGTATTAAAATTAATATACAAAATGCACGTACAATAAGGTAGATTTGTATTGAAAAAATATACAAAATGCACATAAAAGTGTAAATTTGTTTAAAAATCTATATACGAATACACATAAAATAACGTAGATTTCTATAGAAATATATATACAAAATACACATGAAATGACGTAAATACGTATAAAAATATATATATACAAAATTCACATTAAATAATTTAAATTCTCGTCAAAATAAATAAACAAAATATCAATAAAAGAATGTGTTTTTGTATGAAAATAGATATACAAAATACTCATAAAATAACCTGTTTGTATAAAACTATATACGAAAATACACAAAAATAGTTTAAATTTGTATGAAAATAAATATACAAAATACACATAAAATTAGGTAAATTTGTATGGAAATACATATACAAAATACACATAAAATAATGGAAATTTGAATGAAAATATATAAACATAAACACTTAAAATAACGTAAATTTGTATCAAATATATATACAAAATACACATTAAATAATGTAAATATGTATAAAAAAATATATACAAAACACAAATAAAATAATGTAAAATCGTATCAAAAATAAATACACAGAATATTAATAAAATAATGTAAATTTGTATGAAAATAAAGAAGCAAAATAGCCATAAAATAACGCATTTTTTATAAAAATATATACCAAAATACACATAAAATATTAAAATTTGTATTAAAATAAATATAAAAAATGCACATACTATAAGGTAAACTTGTATTGAAATAGATATGCAAAATACATATAAAACAATGTAAATTTGTTTCAAAATATATATACGAATACACATAAAATAACGTAGATTTCTATAAAAATATATACAAAATACACATAAAATGAAGTAATATATACAAAACACAAATAAAATAATGTAAAATCGTATCAAAAATAAATACACAGAATATTAATAAAATAATGTAAATTCGTATCAAAATAAATAACCAAAATACCAGTAAAAGAATGTGTATTTGTATCAATATAAATATACAAAATACACATAAAATATCGTAAATTTGTATAAAACTATATACAAAAATACACAGAAGTAATTAAATTTGTATGAAAATATATATACAAAATACAGCTAAAATAAACTAAATTTGAATTGAAATGTACATACAAAATACATAAAATAATGTAAATCTGTATCAAAATATTTATACAAATACATATAATAACGTAGATTTGTTTAAAAATATATAAACAAAATACACATTAAGTAATGTACATACGTATAAAAAATATGTACAAAATACACATATAATCATGTAATTCGTATCAAAATAAATAAACAAAATAGCAATAAAATAATGTAAATTTGTATGAGAAAAATATACAAATAACGCAAATTTCTATAAAAATATATGTACAAAAATGCACATAAAATAAAGTAAATTTGCATAAAAATATATATACATAACACACACTAAATAATGTAAATGCGTACATAAAATATCCTAAATTTGTATAAAACTATATACAAAAATACACAAAAGTAATTTAAATTTGTTTGAAAAGAAATATACAAAATACACATAAAATTAGGTAAATTTGTATTGAAATACATATACAAAATACACATCAAATAATGTAAATTTGAATGAAAATATATAAACAAATACACTTAAAATAACGTAAATTTGTATAAAATATATATGCAAGATACACATTAAATAGTGTAAATGTGTATATAAAAATATATACAAAAAACAAATAGAATAATGTAAAATCGTATCAAAATAAATACACAGAATATCAATAAAATAATGTAAATTTGTATGAAAATAAAGATGCAAAATTCCCTGAAATTATCGCATTTTTTATAAAAATATATATACCAAAATACACATAAAATATTTAAATTTGTATTGAAATAAATATACAAAATGCATATACAGTAAGGTAAATTTGTATTGAAAGAGATATTCAAAAATACATATAAAACAATGTAAATTTGTTTCAAAATATATATACGAATACACATAAAATAAAGTAGATTTCTATAGAAATATATATACAAAATACATATGAAATTATGTGAATACGTATAAAAATATATATACAAAATACATATCAAATAATGTAAATTCGTGTCAAAATAATAAACAAAATATCATGAAAAGAATGTGTATTTGTATGAAAATAGATAATAGATAATAAATTTGTATAAAATATATATGCAAGATACACATTAAATAATGTAAATATGTATAAAAAAGTATATACAAAAAACAAATAGAATAATGTAAAATCGTATCAAAATAAATACACCGAATATTAATAAAATAATGTAAATTTGTATAAAAATAAAGATGCAAAATTCCCATAAAATAGCGCATTTCTTATAAAAATATATATACCAAAATACACATAAAATATTTAAATTTGTATTGAAATAAATATACAAAATGCACATACAATAAGGTAAATTTGTATTGAAAGAGATATGCAAAAATACATATAAAACAATGTAAATTTGTTTCAAAATATATATACGAATACAAATAAAAAAACGTAGATTTCTATAAAAATATATATACAAAATACACATAAAATTAAGTAAATACGTATAAAAAAATGTATACAAAATACACATAAAATAATGTAAATTCGAATTAAAATAAATAAACAAAATACCAATAAAAGAATGTGTATTTGGATAAATATAAATATATAAAATACACATACAAAATAAACATAAAATAAGGTAGATTTGTAATAAAATATATGTACAAAATACACATAAAATAATGTAAATTTATATGAAAATATATATACAAATACACATAAAATACCATGAATTTGTATAAAAATATATATTCAAAATAAATATTAAATAATGTAAAAGCGTATAAAAATATATATACAAAGTACATATAAAATAATGTAAATTCGTATCAATATAAATCAACAAAACACCAATAAAATAATATATATTTGAATGAAAATAAATTTACAAAATACACATAACATAACTAAAATTTGTATTAAAATATATACAAAAATACATAGAAATAATTTGAGTTTGTATGAAAATAGATATACAAAATACACAAAAAACTAGGTAAATTTCTTTTGAAATGTATATACAAAATACCAATAAAATATTGTAAATTTGAGTCAAAATATATAAACAAATACACATAAAATAACGTAAATTTGTATGAAAAATATATACAAAATACACATAGAATAATGTCAATTCGTATCAAAATGAATGAGCAGAATATCAATAAAATAATGTAAATTTGTATGAAAATAAAGATGCAAAATTCCCCAAAAATAAAGCATATGTTTATAAAAATACAGATACAAAAATACACATCGAATAATTAAATTTGTATTAAAATTAATATACAAAATGCGTATATAATATACAACATACACGTTTACTCATACAAATTTATATGATTTTATTGGTATTTTGTTTATTTATTTTGATACGAATTACATGATTATATGCGTATTTTGTACATATTTTCTTATACGTTTTTACATTATTTAATGTGTATTTTGTTTATATATTTTCATACAAATTTACGTTATTATATGTGTATTTGTATAAATATTTTGATACAAATTTACTTTATTTCATGTATTTTGTATATATATTTCAATTCAAATTTAGCTTATTTTGTGTGTATTTTGTATATATTTTCATACAAATTTAATTACTTCTGTGTATTTTTGTATATAGTTTTATATAAATTTACGTTATTTTATGTATTTTGTATATTTATATTTATACAAATACACATTCTTTTATTGGTATTTTGTTTATTTATTTTGATACGAATTTACATTATTTTATGTGTATTTTGTATACATTTTTTATACGTATTTACTTCATTTTATGTGTATTTTGTATATATATATTTATAGAAATCTACGTTATTTTATGTGTATTCGTATACATATTTTGAAACAAATTTACATTGCTTTATATGTATTTTGCATATCTATTTCAATACAAATTTACCTTATTGTATGTGTTTTTTATATATTTATTTTAATACAAATCTAATTTTTTGATGTGTATTTTGGTATATATATTTTTATAAATAAAAAAAATGCGTTATTTTATGGGTATTTTGCCTCTTTATTTTCATACAAATTTACATTATTTTATTAATATTGTGTATTTATTTTGATACGATTTTACATTATTTAATTTGTGTTTTGTATATATTTTTTTATACAAATTTACGTTATTTTAAGTGTATTTGTTTATGTATTTTCATTCAAATTTACATTATTTTATGTGTATTTTGTATATGTATTTCCATACAAATTTACCTAATTTTATGTGTATTTTGTATATTTATTTTCATACAAATTTAAAATATTTTTGTGTATTTTTGTATATAGTTTGATACAAATTTAGGTTATTTTATGTGTATTTTTAATATCTATTAAATATATATACAAAATACATATGAAATTATGTAAATACGTATAAAAATATATATACAAAATACATATCAAATAATGTAAATTCGTGTCAAAATAAATAAACAAAATATCATGAAAAGAATGTGTATTTGTATGAAAATAGATAATAGATAATAAATTTGTATAAAATATATATGCAAGATACACATTAAATAATGTAAATATGTATAAAAAGTAAATACAAAAAACAAATAGAATAATGTAAAATCGTATCAAAATAAATACACCGAATATTAATAAAATAATGTAAATTTGTATGAAAATAAAGATGCAAAACTCCCATAAAATAGCGCTTTTCTTATAAAAATATATATACCAAAATACACATAAAATTTTTAAATTTGTATTGAAATAAATATACAAAATGCACATACAATAAGGTAAATTTGTATTGAAAGAGATATGCAAAAATACATATAAAACAATGTAAATTTGTTTCAAAATATATATACGAATACAAATAAAAAAACGTAGATTTCTATAAAAATATATATACAAAATACACATAAAATTAAGTAAATACGTATAAAAAAATGTATACAAAATACACATAAAATAATGTAAATTCGAATTAAAATAAATAAACAAAATACCAATAAAAGAATGTTTATTTGGATAAATATAAATATACAAAATACACATACAAAATAAACATAAAATAAGGTAGATTTGTAATAAAATATATGTACAAAATACACATACAATAATGTAAATTTATATGAAAATATATATACAAATACACATAAAATACCATGAATTTGTATAAAAATATATATTCAAAATAAATATTTAATAATGTAAGAGCGTATAAAAATATATATACAAAGTACATATAAAATGAAAATTAAGATGCAAAATACCTATAAAAAATTATTCATACCAAAATACACATAAAATATTTGAACTTGTATTAAAATAAATATACAAAATGCACATACAATAAGGTAAATTTGTATTGAAATAGATATGCAAAATACATATAAAATAATGTAAATTTGTTTCAAAATATATATACGAATACACATAAAATAACGTAGATTTCTATAAAAATACATATACAAAATACACATAAAATTAAGTAAATACGTATAAAAAAATGTATACAAAATACACATAAAATAATGTAAATTCGTATCAAAATAAATAAACAAAATACCAATTAAAGAATGTGTATTTGTATAAATATAAATATACAAAATACACATAAAATAACGTAAATTTATATAAAACTATATACAAAAATACACAAAAATAATTTTAATTTGTATGAAAATAAATATACAAAATACACATAAAATTAGGTAAATTTGTATTGAAATACATTTACAAAATACACATAAAATAATGTAAATTTGAATGAAAATATATAAACAAATACACTTAAAATAACGTAAATTTGTATAAAATATATATAAAAAATACACATTAAATAATGTAAATATGTATAAAAAAATATATACAAAACACAAATAGAATAATATAAAATCGTATCAAAATAAATACACAGAATATTAATAAAATAATGTAAATTTGTATGAAAATTAAGATGCAAAATACCCATAAAATAACGCATTTTTTATAAAAATATATATTCCAAGACACACATAAAATATTTGAATTTGTATTAAAATAAATATACAAAATGCACATACAATAAGGTAAATTTGTATTGAAATAGATATGCAAAATACATATAAAACCATGTAAAATTTTTCAAAATATATATACGAATACACATAAAATAGCATAGATTTCTATGAAAATAAATATACAAAATACACATAAAATGAAGTAAATACGTATAAAAAAAGGTATACAAAATACACATAAAATAACGTAAACTCGTATCAAAATAAATAAACAAAATACTAATAAAAGAATGTGTATTGTATAAATATAAATATACAAAATACAAATAAATTAACGTAAATTTATATAAAACTATATGCAAAAATAAAGAAAAGTAATTAAATTTGCGAGAAAATAGATATACAAAATACATGTGTATTTTGTATACTTATTTTCATTCAAATTGAAATTATTTTTGTTTATTTTTTATATATTTTCATACAAATTTTCGTTATTTTATGTGTATTTTGTATATTTATTTTTTCTACAAAATTAATATACGTTCTCTTAACTGAATTTTGTTTATTGAATTTGAAACGAATTTACCTTATTTTGTATATCTATTTTCATACAAATTAAAATACTTCTGTGTATTTTTGTATATAGTTTTATATAAATTTACGTTATTTTATGTGTATTTTGTATATTTATATTTACACAAATACACATTCTTTTATTGGTATTTTTTTATTTATTTTGATACGAATTTACATTATTTTATGTGTATTTTGTATACATTTTTTTATACGTATTTACTTCATTTTATGTGTATTTTGTATATATATTTTTATAGAAATCTACGTTATTTTATGTGTATTCGTATATATATTTTAAAACAAATTTACATTGTTTTATATGTATTTTGCATATCTATTTCAATACAAATTTACCTTATTGTATGTGTTTTTTATATATTTATCTTAATACAAATTTAATTTTTTTTATGTGTATTTTGGTATATATATTTTTATAAAAAAAATGCGTTATTTTATGGGTATTTTGCCTCTTTATTTTCATACAAATTTATATTATTTTATTAATATTCTGTGTATTTATTTTGATACGAATTTACATTATTCTATTTGTGTTTTGTATATATTTTTTTATACAAATTTACGTTATTTTAAGTGTATTTGTTTATGTGTTTTAATTCAAATTTACATTATTTTATGTGTATTTTGTATATGTATTTCAATACAAAGTTACCTAATTTTATGTGTATCTTGTATATTTATTTTCATTCAAATTTAAAATATTTTTGTGTATTTTTGTATATAGTTTGATACAAATTTAGGTTATTTTATGTGTATTTTGTATATCTATTTTCATACAAATACACATTCTTTTATTGATATTTTGTTTATTTATTTTGACGCGAATTTACAGTATTTAATGTGTATTTTGTATATATATTTTTATACGTATTTACATCATTTCATGTGTATTTTGTATATATCCTTATTGTATGTGCATTTTGTATATTTATTTCAATACAAATTTAAATATTTTATGTGTATTTTGGTATATATATTTTTATAAGAAATGCGCTATTTGATAAGAATTTTGCATCTTTATTTTCATACAAATTTACATTATTTTATTAATATTCGGTGTATTTATTTTGATACGATTTTACCTTATTCTATTTGTTTTTTGTATATATATATATATATTTTTATACATATTTACATTATTTAATGTGTATCTTGCATATATATTTCATACAAATTTATTATCTATTATTTATTTTCATACAAATACACATTCTTTTCATGATATTTTGTTTATTTATTTTGACACGAATTTACATTACTTAATATGTATTTTGTATATATATTTTTATACGTATTTACATAATTTTATGTGTATTTTGTATATATATTTCTATAGAAGTCTACGTTACTTTATGTGTATTCGTATATATATTTTGAAACAAATTTACACTGTTTTATTTGTATTTTGCGTTTTTTTTTCAATACAAATTTACCTTATTGTATGTGTGCATTTTGTATATTCATTTTAATACAAATTTAATTATTCTATGTGTATTTTTGTATATGTATTTTTAAAAAAAATATGCTTTATTTTATGGGTATTTTGCCTCTTTATTTTCATACAAATTTATATTATTTTATTAATATTCTGTGTATTTATTTTGATACGATTTTACATTATTCTATTTGTGTTTTGTATATAATTTTTTATACAAATATACGTTATTTTAAGTGTATTTGTTTATGTGTTTTAATTCAAATTTACATTATTTTATGTGTATTTTGTATATGTGTTTCAATACAAATTTACCTAATTTTATGTGTATCTTGTATATTTATTTTCATTCAAATTTAAAATATTTTTGTGTATTTTTGTATATAGTTTGATACAAATTTAGGTTATTTTATGTGTATTTTGTATATCTATTTTCATACAAATACACATTCTTTTATTGATATTTTGTTTATTTATTTTGACGCGAATTTACAGTATTTAATGTGTATTTTGTATATATATTTTTATACGTATTTACATCATTTCATGTGTATTTTGTATATATCCTTATTGTATGTGCATTTTGTATATTTGTTTCGATACAAATTTAAATATTTTATGTGTATTTTGGTATATATATTTTTATAAGAAATGCGCTATTTGATAAGAATTTTGCATCTTTATTTTCATACAAATTTACATTATTTTATTAATATTCGGTGTATTTATTTTGATACGATTTTACATTATTCTATTTATTTTTTGTATGTATATATATTTTTTTTTATACATATTTACATTATTTAATGTGTATCTTGCATATATATTTCATACAAATTTATTATCTATTATTTATTTTCATACAAATACACATTCTTTTCATGATATTTTGTTTATTTATTTTGACACGAATTTACATTACTTAATATGTATTTTGTATATATATTTTTATACGTATTTACATAATTTTATGTGTATTTTGTATATATATTTCTATAGAAATCTATGTTATTTTATGTGTATTCGTATATATATTTTGAAACAAATTTACACTGTTTTATTTGTATATTGCGTTTTTTTTTCAATACAAATTTACCTTATTGTATGTGTGCATTTTGAATATTAATTTCAATACAAATTTAATTATTCTATGTGTATTTTTGTATATGTATTTTTTTAAAAAAATATGCTTTATCTTATGGGTATTTTGCATCTTTATTTTCATACAAATTTAAATTATTTTATTGATATTCTGTGTACTTATTTTGATACGATTTTACATTATTCTATGTATAACAAAAATAAATATATACAAAAATACACAAAAATAATTTTAATTTGTTTGAAAATAGATATGCAAAATATGTGTATTTTGTATTTATATATCAATTCAAATTTAGCTTATTTTGTGTGTATTTTGTATATATTTTCATACAAATTTAATTACTTCTGTGTATTTTTGTATATAATTTTATATAAATTTACGTTATTTTATGTGTATTTTGTATATTTATATTTATACAAATACACATTTTTTATTGGTATTTTGTTTATTTATTTTGATACGAATTTACATTATTTTATGTGTATTTTGTATACATTTTTTTATACGTATTTACTTCATTTTATGTGTATTTTGTATATATAATTTTATAGAAATCTACGTTATTTTATGTGTATTCGTATATATATTTTAAAACAAATTTACATTGTTTTATATGTATTTTGCATATCTATTTCAATACAAATTTACCTTATTGTATGTGTTTTTTGTATATTTATTTTAATACAAATTTAATTTTTTGATATGAATTTTGGTATATATATTTTTATAAATAAAAAAAAGCGTTATTTTATGGGTATTTTGCTTCTTTATTTTCATACAAATTTACATTATTTTATTAATATTCTGTGTATTTATTTAGATACGATTTTACATTATTCTATTTGTGTTTTGTACATATTTTTTTATACAAATTTACGTTTTTTTATAAAATTATTGATACCAAAATACACATAAAACATTTCAATTTGTATTAAAATAAATATACAAAATGCACATACAATAAGGTAAATTTGTATTGAAATAGATATGCAAAAAACATAAAATAATGTAAATTTGTTTCAAAATATATATACGAATACACATAAAATAACGTAGATTTCTATAAAAATACATATACAAAATACACAAAATTAAGTAAATACGTATGAAAAAATGTATACAAAATACACATAAAATAATGTAAATTCGTATAAATGTAAATAAACAATATACCAATAAAAGAATGTGTATTTGTATAAATATAAATACACAAAATGCACATAAAATAACGTAAATTTAAATAAAACTATATACATAAAATAACGCAAATTTCTATAAAAATATATATACAAAAATGAACATCAGATAAATTTGCATAAAAATATATACAAAACACACATTAGATAATGTAAATGAGTATAAAAATATGTATACAAAATACCTATGAAATAATCTAAATTCGTATCGAATTAAATTAAGAAATACCAATAAAATAATGTAATTTTGGATGAAAATATATATACAAAATACACATAAAATAACCTAAATACAAATACAAATATACACATCAAATAATTTAAAATTGAATGAAATAAATATACAAAATAAACATAAAATAAGGTAAATTTGTAATGAAATATATGAAAAAATACACATAAAATAATATAAATTTGTATGAAAATATATATACAAATACACATAAAATAACATGAATTTGTATAAAATTTGTATCAAAATATATACTTATACACACAATAAAATAACGTAATTTTTTTATGAAAATGTATATACAAAATACACATAAAATAATTTAAATACGTAGAAAAATATATACAAAAAACACATAAAATAATGTAAATATGTATGAAAATATATAAACAAATACACATAAAATAATGTAAATTTGGATAAAATATATATACAAAATGAACATTAAATAATGTAAATATATATATATAAAAAAATATATACAAAAAACACATAGAATAATTTTAAATCGTATCAAAATAAATAAAGAGAATATCAATAAAATAATGTAAATTTGTATGAAAATAAAGATGCAAAATATCCATATAATAACGCATATTTGCATAAAAATATATATACAAAAATACATATAAAATAATTAAATTTGTATTAAAATAAATATACAAAATGCAAGTACAATAAAGTAAATTTGTATTGAAATAGATATGCAAAATACACATTAATAATGTAAATTTGTATCAAAATATATATACGAATACACATAAAATAACGCAGATTTCTATAGAAATATATATACAAAATACACTTGAAATAATGTAAATACGTATAAAAATATATATACGAATACTCATAAAATAGAATAAATTTCTATGAAAATATACATACAAAATAGATATACAAAATACACATATAACTAGTTAAATTTGTATTTAAATACATGTACAAAAAACACATAAAATAATGTAGATTTGTATGAAATGAAAACAAATACATTTTATATAAAATATATATACAAAATACACATAGAATAATGTAAAATCATATCATAATAAATACACAGAATATCAATAAAATAATGTAAATTTGTATGAAAATAAAGATGCAAAATACCCATAAAATAAAGCATATTTTTATAAAAATACATATACAAAAATACACATAGATTAATCAAATTTGTATTAAAATTAATATACAAAATGGACATACAATTAAATAAATTTGTATTGAAAAAATATGCAAAATACACATAAAACAATGTAAATTTGTTTCAAAATATATATACGAATACACATAAAATAACGCAGATTTCTATAGAAATATATATACAAAATACACTTGAAATAATGTAAATACGTATAAAAATATATATACAAAATACACATTAAATAATGCTAATTCGTGTCAAAATAAATAAACAAAATATCATGAAAAGAATGTGTATTTGTATGAAAATAGATATACAAAATACACATAAAATAACCTAAATTTGAATAAAACTATAAACAAAAATACACAAAAATAATATAAACTTGTATGAAAATAAATATACAAAAAACATATAAAATTAGGTAAATTTGTATTGTAATACATATACAAAATACACATAAAATAATGTAAATTTGAATGAAAATATATAAAAATACACATTAAATAACATGAATTTGTATAGAATTTGTATCAAAATATATACTTATACACACAATAAAATAACGTAATTTTTTTATGAAAATGTATATACAAAATACACATAAAATAATTTAAATACGTAGAAAAATATATATACAAAAAACACAAAATAATGTTAATATGTATGAAAATATATAAACAAATACACGTAAAATAATGTAAATTTGGATAAAATATATATAAAAAATGAACATTAGATAATGTAAATATATATATAAAAAAATATATACAAAAAACACATAGAATAATGTTAAATCGTATCAAAATAAATAATGAGAATATCAATAAAATAATGTAAATTTGTATGAAAATAAAAATGCAAAATATCCATATAATAACGCATATTTGCATAAAAATATATATACAAAAATACATATAAAATAATTAAATTTGTATTAAAATAAATATACAAAATGCACGCACAATAAAGTAAATTTGTATTGAAATAGATATGCAAAATACACATTAATAATGTAAATTTGTATCAAAATATATATACGAAAACTCATAAAATAGAGTAAATTTCTATGAAAATATACATACAATATAGATATACAAAATACACATATAACTAGTTAAATTTGTATTTAACTACATGTACAAAAAACACAAAATAATGTAGATTTGTATAAAATGAAAACAAATACATTTTATATAAAATATATATACAAAATACACATAGAATATTGTAAAATCATATCAAAATAAATACACAGAATATCAATAAAATAATGTAAATTTGTATGAAAATAAAGATGCAAAATACCCATAAAATAAAGCATATTTTTATAAAAATACATATACTAAAATACACATAGATTAATCAAATTTGTATTAAAATTAATATACAAAATGCACATACAATAAGGTAAATTTGTATTGAAAAAATATGCAAAATACACATAAAACAATGTAAATTTGTTTCAAAATATATATACGAATACTTATAAAATAACGCACATTTCTATTGAAATATATATACAAAATACACTTGAAATAATGTAAATACGTATAAAAATATATATACAAAATACACATTAAATAATGTTAATTCGTGTCAAAATAAATAAACAAAATATCATGAAAAGAATGTGTATTTGTATGAAAATAAATATACAAAATACACAGAAAATAACCTAAATTTGTATAAAACTATAAACAAAAATACTCAAAAATAATTTAAACTTGTATGAAAATAAATATACAAAAAACATATAAAATTAGGTAAATTTGTATTGAAATACATATACAAAATACACATCAAATAATGTAAATTTGAATGAAAATATATAAACATATAGACTTAAAATAACGTAAATTTGTATCAAATAAATATACAAAAAACACATTAAATAATGTAAATATGTATAAAAAAAATATATACAAAACACAAATAAAATAATGTAAAATCGTATCAAAATAAATACAGAAAATATTAATAAAATAATGTAAATTTAAATGAAAATTAAGATGCAAAATACCCATAAAATAACGCATTTTTTTTATAAAAATATATATACGAAAAAACATAAAATTTTTGATTTTGTATTAAAATAAATATATATACAAAATACACATAAAATAAGCTAAATTTGAATTGAAATATACATACAAAATACATAAAATAATGTAAATTTGTATCAAAATACGTACACAAATACACATATAATAACGTAAATTTGTATAAAAATATATAAACAAAATACACATTAAATAATGTAAATACGTTTAAAAAAATGTACAAAATACACAAATAATCATGTAATTCGTATCAAAATAAATAGACAAAATACCAATAAAATAATGTAAATTTCTATGAGAAAACATATACAAAATACACATAAATAACGCAAATATCAATAAAAATATATATAATATAATATATTTTTATACATATTTAAAATATTTAATGTATATTTTGTATATATATTTTATCCAAATTTACGTTATTTTATATGTATTTGTTTATATATTTTCATACAAATTTACATTATTTTATGTGAGTTTTGTATATGTATTTCAATACAAATTTGCCTAACTTTATGTGTATTTTGCATATCTATTTTCAAACAAATTTAAATTATTTTTGTGTATTTTTGTATAATATATATTTTCCTACAAATATACATTCTTTTATTGGAATTTTGTGTATTTAATTTTTTACGAATTTACATTATTTTATGTGTATTTTGTATATATATTTTTCTACGTATTTAAATTATTTTATGTGTATTTTATATATACATTTTTTTAAAAATATACGTTATTTTATTGTGTGTATTCGTATATATTTTGAAACAAATTTTATACAAATTCATGTTATTTTATGTGTATTTGTATATATATTTTCATACAAATTGATATTATTTTATTTGTATTCTTACATATATTTTATTACAAATTTACCTTATTTTATGTTTATTTCGTATATTTATTGCATTCAATTTTAAATTATTTAATGTGTATATTTGTATTTGTATATAGGTTATTTTATGTGTGTTTTCTATATATATTTTCATCCAAAATTACATATTTTATTGTTATTTTCTTAAATAAACTCGATACGAATTTAGATTATTTCATAGGTATTTTGTATACATATTTTTATACTCATTTACATTATCTAATGTGTGTTTTGTATATATTTTTTTATGCAAACTAATTTTATGTGCATTTTTGTACATATATTTTTATAGAAACTTAAAACGTTATTTTATGTGTATTTTGTATATATTTTCTCATACAAATTTACATTATTTAATTAGTTTTTTGTTTATTTATTTTGATACGAATGACTTCATTATTTGTGTATTTTGTAAATATTTTTTTTTACGTATTTACATTACTTAATGTGTATTTTGTTTATATATTTTTTTACAAATTTAATTTATTATATGTGTATTTGTTAAAAATATTTTGAAACGAATTTACTTTATTTTATGTATTTTGTATATATATTTCAATTCAAATTTAGCTTATTTTGTGAGTATTTTGTATATCTATTTTCATACAAATTTAATTACTTCTGTGTATTTTTGTATATAGTTTTACACAAATTTACGTTATTTTATGTGTATTTTGTATATTTATATTTATACAAATACACACTCTCTTATTGGTATTTTGTTTATTTATATTTATACGAATTTACATTATTTTATGTGTATTTTGTATACATTTTTGATTCGTATTTACTTAATTTTATTTGTATTTTGTATATATATATTTATAGAAATCGACGTTATTTTATGTGTATTCGTATATATATTTTGAAACAAATTTACATTGTTTTATATGTATTTTGCATATCTATTTCAATACAAATTTACCTTATTGTATTTGCATTTTGTATAATTATTTTAATACAAATTCAAATATTTTATGTGTATTTAAGTATATATAATGTTATATTTTGCATCTTAATTAATACAAATGTACATTATTTTATATTATACTATTTGTGTTTTGTATATATTTTTTTTATACATATTTTCAATATTTAATGTGTATTTTTTATATATATTTTAAACAAATTAACGTTATTTTAAGTGTATTTGTTTATATAATTTCATTCAAATTTACATTATTTTAAGTGTATTTTGTATATGTATTTAATTACAAATTTACCTAATTTTATGTGTATTTTCTATATTTATTTTCATACAATTTTTTTTTGTATAAACATATAGAGTAAATTTCTATGATAATATATATTTAAAATACATATATAATTATGTAAATAAGTATAAAAATATATATATCAAATACAATTAAAAAAAATAAAATTCGTATCAAAATAAATAAATAAAATTCCGATAAAAGAACGTATATTTGTAGGAAAATAAATATACAAAATACACATAAAATTACGAAAATTTTAATAAAAATATATACAAAAAAACAAAAAAATAAATTTCAATTTGTATGAAAATAGATATACAAAATACACATATAATTAGTTAAATTTGTATTTAAATACATGTACAAAATACACATAATATAATGTAAATTTGTATGAAATGAAAACAAATTCACTTAAAATAACGTACATTTGTATAAAATAGATATACAAAAATATACATAGAATAATGTAAAATCGAATCAAAATAAATACACAGAAAATCAATAAAATAATGTAATTTTGTATGAAAATAAAGATGCAAAATACCCATAAGATAAAGCATATTTTTTTAAAAAATACATATACAAAAATACACATAGAATAATTAAATGTGTATTAAAATTAATATACAAAATGCACGTACAATAAGGTAAATTTGTATTGAAAAAATATACAAAATGCACATAAAAGTGTAAATTTGTTTAAAAATCTATATACGAATACACATAAAATAACGTAGATTTCTATAGAAATATATATACAAAATACACATGAAATGATGTATATACGTATAAAAATATATATATACAAAATACACATTAAATAATTTAAATTCTCGTCAAAATAAGTAAACAAAATATCAATAAAAGAATGTGTATTTGTATGAAAATAGATATACAAAATACTCATAAAATAACCTAAGTTTGTATAAAACTATATACAAAAATACACAAAAATAATTTAAATTTGTATGAAAATAAATATACAAAATACACATAAAATTAGGTAAATTTGTATTGAAATACATATACAAAATACACATAAAATAATGGAAATTTGAGTGAAAATATATAAACATATACACTTAAAATAACGTAAATTTGTATCAAATATATATACAAAATAAACATTAAATAATGTAAATATGTATAAAAAAATATATACAAATCACAAATAGAATAATGTAAAATCGTATCAACAATAAATACACAGAATATTAATAAAATAATGTAAATTTGTATGAAAATAAAGATGCAAAATAGCCATAAAATAACGCATTTTTTTTTAAATATATACCAAAATACACATAAAATATTAAAATTTGTATTAAAATAAATATAAAAAATGCACATACTATAAGGTAGATTTGTATTGAAATAGATATGCAAAATACATATAAAACAATGTAAATTTGTTTCAAAATATATACGAATACACATAAAATAACGTAGATTTCTATAAATATATACAAAATACACATAAAATGAAGTAAATACGTATAAAAAATGAATACAAAATATACATAAAATCGTATCAAAATAAATAAACAAAATACCAGTAAAAGAATGTGCATTTGTATAAATATAAATATACAAAATACATAAAATATCGTAAATTTGTATAAAACTATATACAAAAATACACAGAAGTAATTAAATTTGTATAAAATATATACAAAATACAGCTAAATAACCTAAATTTGAATTGAAATGTATATACAAAATACATAAAATAATGTAAACCTGTATCAAAATATTTATACAAATACATATAATAACGTAGATTTGTTTAAAAATATATAACAAAATACACATTAATGTTAATACATAAAAATATAACAAAATACACATATAATCATGTAATTCGTATCAAAATAAATAAACAAAATAGCAATAAAATAATGTAAATTTGTATGAGAAAACATATACAAATAACGCAAATTTCTATAAAAATATATGTACAAAACTGAATATAAAATAAACTATATTTGAAAAAAAATATATAAAAAACACCCCCGCTAAATAATGTAAATGCGTTCAAATATATATATATATATATATATATATATATATATATATATATATATATATATATATATATATATATATGTATATATATATATATATATATATATATATATATATATATATATATATATATATATATATATATATATATATATATATATATATATATATATATTTAAAATATGTTCGTTAGTTTTTGTGTATTCGTATATATATATTTTGAAACAAATTTACATTATTTTATATGTATTTTGCATATCTATTTCAATACAAATTTACCTTATTGTGTGTGCATTTCGTATATTTATTTTAATACAAATTCAAATATTTTATGTGTGTTTTTGTATATATATTTTTATAAAAATGCGCTATTTTGGGGGTATTTTCCATCTTAATTTTCATACAAATTTACATTATTTTATTAATATTCTGTTTATTTATTTTGATACGATTTTACATTATTCTATTTGTGTTTTGTATATATTTTTGTATACATATTTATATTATCTAATGTGACTTATATATATATATATATATATATATATATATATATATATATATATATATATATATATATATATATATATATATATATATATATATATATATATATATATATATATATATATATATATATATACATATATATATTGTACAAATTTACGTTAATTTAAGTGTATTTTTATATATATTTTAATTCAAATTTACACTATTTGATGTGTATTTTGTAAATGTATTTAAATACATTGTTTATATATTTTCATATAGATTTACATTATTTTATGAGTGTTTTGTATATGTATTTCAATCCAAATTTGCCTAATTTTATGTGTATTTTGCCTATCTATTTTCAAACAAATTTAAATTATTTTTGCGTATTTTTGTATAAATTTTATACAAATTTTAGTTATTTTATTTGTATTTTGTATATATATTTTCCGACATATATACATTCTATTATTGCAATTTTGTTTATTTATTTTGATACGAATTTCCATTACTTTATGTGTATTTTGTATATATATGTTTCTACGTATTTACATTATTTTATGTGTATTTTAGATATATATTTTCATAAAAATTTCCGTTATTTTATTGTGTGCTCTCGTATATATTTTGATACAAATTTTATACAAATTCATGTTTATTTATGTGTATTTGAATACATATTTTCATACAAATTTAGACTATTTTATGTGAATTTTTACATATATTTCATTACAAATTTACCTTATTTTATGTTTGTTTCATATACTCATTTCATGCAATTTTAAATTATTTTATGTGTATATTTGTATTTGTATTTAGGTTATTTTATTTGTATTTTTTATATACATTTCCATCCAAAACTACATTATTTTATTTGTATTTTGTTAATTTAACTCCATACGAATTTAGATTATTTCAAGGGTATTTTTTATACATTTTTTTATACGCATTTACATTATTTAATGTGTGTTTTGTATATATATTTTGATGCAAATTTACTTTATTTGATGTGCATTTTTGTACATATATTTTTAAAGAAATCAGCGTTATTTTATATATATATGTTTTCTCATACAAATTTACATTACATTATTGGTATTTTGTTTATTTATTTTGATACGAATTACATGATTATATTTGTATTTTCTACATATTTTTTTATACGTATTTAAATTACTTAATATGTATTTTGTTTATGTGTTTTTATACAAATTTACGTTATTATATGTGTATTTGTATAAATATTTTGATACAAATTTACATTATTTTATTTTTTTTGTAAATATATATATATATATATATATATATATATATATATATATATATATATATATATATATATATATATATATATATATATATATATATATATATATATATATATATATATATATATATATATATATATATATTTCAATTCAAATTTAGTTTATTTTATGTGTATTCGTATATATATATTTTGAAACAAATTTTACATTGTTTTATATGTATTTTGCATATCAATATAAATTTACCTTATTGTATGTGCATTTTGTATATTTATTTTAATGCAAATTTTTATTTTTTATGTCTTTTGGTATATAAATTAAAAAAAAATGCGTTATTTTATGGATATTTTGCTCCTTTATTTTCATACAAATTTACATTATTTTATTAATATTATGTGTATTTATTTTGTTACGATTTTACATTATTCTATTTGGGTTTTGTATATATTTTTTTATACATATTTACATTACTTAATGTGTATTTTGTATATATATTTTATACAAATTTACGTTATTTTAAGTGTTTTTGTGTATATATTTTCATTCAAATTTACATTATTTTATGTGTATTTTGTAAATGTATTTCAATACAAATTTACCTAATTTTATGTGTATTTTGTATACTTATTTTCAAACAAATTTAAATTATTTTTGTGTATTTTTGTATATAGTTTTATACAAATTTACGTTATTTTATGTGTATTTTGTATATCTATTTTCATACAAATACAAATTCTTTTATTGATATTTTGTTTATTTATTTAGACACGAATTTACATTATTTAATGTCTATTTTGTATATATATATTTTTATACGTATTTACAGCATCTCAAGTGTATTTTGTATATATATTTCTATAGAAATCTGCGTTATTTTATGTGTATTCGTATATATATTTTGAAACAAATTTACATTGTTTTATGTGTATTTTGCTTATTTTTTTTAATAAAAACTTACCTTATTGTATGTGCATTTTGCATATTAATTTTACTACAAATTTAATTATTGAATGTATATTTATGTATATGTATTTTTTAAAAAAATATGCTTTATTTTATTGTTTTTTTGCATCTTTATTTTCATACAAATTTACAATATTTTATTGATATTTTGTGTATTTATTTTGATACAATTTTACATTATTTTCTATGTGTTTTTTGTATATATATTTAATACAAATGTACGTTATTTTATGTGTATTTGTTTTCATTTCATACAAATTTTCATTATTTTATGTGTATTTTGTACATGTACAAATTAGTACAAATTTAACTAATTATATGTGTATTTTGTATATCAATTTCCATAAAAATTGAAATTATTTTTGTTTTTTTTGTATATATTTTTATACAAATTTTCGTTATTTTATGCTTATTTTGTATATTTATTTTCCTACAAATATACGTTCTTTTATCGGAATTTTGTTTGTTTATTTTGATACGAATTTACATTAGTTTAGGTGTATTTGGTATATATATTTTTATACTATTTACATCATTTTATATGTATTTTGTATGTATATTTTCATAGAAATTTACTCTATTTTATGTGTATTCGTATATATATTTTGATACAAATTTACATTATTGATGTGTATTTTGCATATGTATTTCAATACAAATTTACTTAATTGTATATGCATTTTGTATATTTATTTCAATAGAAATTTAATTATTTCATGTGTATTTTTGTATATATATTTTTATGCATATATGCGTTATTATATGGGTATTTTGCATCTTTATTTTCATACAAATTTAAATTATTTTATTGATATTCTATTTATTTATTTTGATACGATTTAACATTATTCTATGAGTATTTTGTATCTATATTTTTATACATATTTACATTATTTAATGTATATTTTGTATATATATTTTATCCAAATTTACGTTATTTTATGTGTAATTGTTTATATATTTTCATACAAGTTTACATTATTTTATGTGTATTTTGTATATGTATTTCAATACAAATTTGCCAAACTTTATGTGTATTTTGCATATATATTTTCAAACAAATTTAAATTATTTTTATGTATTTTTGTATTTATTTTTATACAAATTTTAGTTATTTTATTTGTATTTTGTATATGTATTTTCCTACAAATACACAATCTTTTATTATAATTTTGTTTATTTATTTTGATAAGAGTTTACACTATTTTATGTGTTTTTTTGTATATATATTTTTCTACGTGTTTACATTATTTTATGTGTATTTTGTATATATATTTTAATAAAAATTTACATTATTTTATTGTGTGTATTCCTATTTATTTTGATACAAATTTTATACAAATTCATTTTATTTTGTGTATTTGTATATATATTTTCATACAAATTTCTATTATTTTACGTGTATTTTTACATATTTTTCATTACAAATTTACCTTATTTTATGATTATTTTGTATATTTATTTCATTCAATTTTAAATTATTTTATGTGTATATTTGTATTTGTATTTACGTAATTTTATGTTTATTTTCTATATATATCTTCATCCAAAATTACATTATTTTATTGGTATTTTCTTTATATAACTCGATACGAATTTAGATTTTTTCAAAGGTATTTTGTATACATATGTTTATACTCATTTACATTATGTAATGTGTGTTTTGTATATATTTTTTAATGCAAATTTATTTTATGTGCATTTTTGTACATATATTTTTATAGAAATGTATTTATTTTATGTGTATTTTGTATATGTTTTCTTATAAAAATTTACATTATTTTATTGGTATTTTGTTTATTTATTTTGATACGAATTACATGACTATATGTGTATTTTGTATATATTTTTTTATACGTAATTACATTATTTAATGTGTATTTTGTTTATATATTTTTATATAAAATTTACGTAATTATATGTGTATTTGTAAAAATATTTTGATACAAATTTACTTTATTTTATGTATTTTGTATATATATTTCAATTCAAATTAAGCTTATTTTGTATGTATTTTGTATATCTCTTTTCATACAAATTTAATTACTTCTGTGTATCTTTGTATATTGTTTTATATAAATTTACCTTATTTTATGTGCATTTTGTATATATATATTTATACAAATACACATAAAATAAAGTAAATTTCCATAAAAATAAATATACAAAACACACATTAAATAATGTAAATGCGTATAAAAATATGTACACAAAATACCTATGAAATAATCTAAATTCGTATCGAATTAAAATAACAAAATACCAATAAAATAATGTCATTTTTGATGAAAATATATATAGAAAATACACATAAAATAACCTAAATACAAATACATATATACACATAAAATAATTTAAAATTGAAGGAAATAAATATTCAAAATAAACATAAAATAAGGTAAATTTTTAATGGAATATATGTAAAAATGCACATAAAATAATGTAGATTTGTATGAAAATATATATACAAATACACATAAAATAACATGAATTTGTATAAAATTTGTATCAAATTATATACGAATACACACAATAAAATAAAATAAAATTTTATGAAAATATATATACAAAATACACATAAAAAAATGTAAATACGTAGAAAAATATATATACAAAATACACATAAAATAAATTAAATTCGTATCATAATAAATAGATAAACTTCCAATAAAAGAATGTATATTTGTAGGAAAATATATATAGAAAATACAAATAAAATAACTAAAATTTGTATAAAAATATATACAAAAACACACAAAATTTTTAAAAATTTGTTTGAAAATAGATATGCAAAATACACATACAATTAGGCAAATTTGTATTGAAATACATATACAAAATAAAAATACAATAATGTAAATTTGAAAGAAAATATATAAACAAATTCACTTAAAATAACGTAAAATTGTATGAAATATATATACAAAATACACATTAAATAATGTAAATATGTTTAAAAAAATATATACAAAACACAAATAGAATAATGTAAAATCGTATCAAAATAAATACACAGAATATTAATAAAATAATATAAATTTGCATGAAAATAAAGATGCAAAATATCCATAAAGTAACGCTTTTTTTTTTTTAAATATATATACCAAAACACACATAAAATATTTGAATTTGTATTAAAATAAATATACAAAATGCACACACAATAAGGTAAATTTGTATTGAAATAGATATGCAAAATACATATAAAACAATGTAAATTTGTTTAAAAATATATATACGAAAATACATAAAAAATAGATTTCTATAAATATATATATAATATACATAAAATATATATATATATAAAAATATATATATATATATATATATATATATATATATATATATATATATATATATATATATATATATATATATATATATAGATATATATATATATATATATATATATATATATATATATATATATATATATATATATATATATATATATATATATATATATATATATATATATATATATATATATATATATATATATATATATATATATATATATATATATATATATATATATATATTTTTATATATATTGTATTTGTTTCAAAATATATATAATAATACACATAAAATAATGTGGATTTCTATAGAAATATATATACAAAAAATAGATGAAATGACGTAAATACGTATAAAAATATATATACACAATACACATTAAATAATGTAAATTCGTGTCAAAATAAATAATATAAATATCAATAAAAGAATGTATTTGTATGAAAATAGATACAAAATACATTAAATATTGTAAATTTGTATAAAACTCTATACAAAAATACACAAAAAATAATTTTAATTTGTATGAAAATTAATATACAAAATACACATAAAATTAGGTAAATTTGTATTGAAATACATATTCAAAATACACATAAAATAATGTAAATTTGAATGAAAATATTAACAAATAAACTTAAAAAAACGTTAATTTGTATGATATATATATATATATATATATATATATATATATATATATATATATATATATATATATATATATATATATATATATAAAAAATACACATTAAATAATGTAAATATGTAGAAAAAAATATATACAAAAGACAAATAGAATAATGTAAAATTGTATCAAAATAAATACACAGAATATTAATAAAATAATATAAATTTGTATGAAAATAAAGATGCAAAATACCCATAAAATATTTAAATTTGTATTACAATAAATATACAAAATGCACATACAATAAGGTAAATTTGTATTGAAATAGATATGCAAAATACATATAAAACAATGTAAATTTCTTTCAAAATATATATACGAATACACATAAAATAACGTAGATTTCTATAGAAATATATATACAAGATACACATAAAATGAAACAAATACGTATAAGAAAATGTATACATAATACACATAAAATAATGTAAATTCGTATCAAAATAAATAAACTAAATGCAAATAAAAGAATGTGTACTTGTATAAATATAAATATACAAAATACACATAAAATAACGTAAAATTGTATAAAACTATATACAAAAAAAAACAAAAAAAAATTGTAAGAAAATAGATATACAAAAGACACATGAAAAAAGCTAAATTTGAATTGAAATATATATAGAAAATACATAAAATAATGTAAATTTGTATCAAAATATATATTCAAATACACATATAATAACGTAAATTTGTATAAAAAATATATAAACAAAATACACATTAAATAATGTAAATACGTATAAAAGATATGTAGGTAATGTAAAAATTTATAAAATTAAAGATGCAATATACAAATAAAATAACTCATATTTAAAAAAAATATATTCAAAAATACACATAAAATAATTAAATTTGTATTAAAATAAATATACAAAAAACACATACAATAAGGTAGATTTTTATTGAAATAGATATGCAAAAAACACATAAAATAAAGTAAATTTGTATCAAAATATATACGAATACACACAATAAAATAACGTAAATTTTTATGAAAATGTAATTACAAAATACACATTAAATAATATAAATACATAGAAAAATATATATTCAAAATACACATAAAATAATGTAAATTCGTATCAAAATAAATAAACAAAATTTCCTCTAAAAGAATGTATATTTGTAGGAAAATATATATACAAAGTACAAATAAAATAACAAAAATTTGTATAAAAATATGTTCAAAAATACACAAAAAATAATTTTAATTTGTTTGAAAATAGATATGCAAAATACACATGAAATAAGGCATATTTTTATTTAAATACATATACAAAATACACATAAAATAATGTAAATTTGTATGAAACTATATAAACAAATGCACATAAGATAACGTAAATTTCCATAAAATATATGTACAAAATATACATTAAATAATGTAAATATGTCTAAAAATATGTATACAAAATACACAGAATAACGTAAAATCGAATCAAAATCAATAAACAGACTATCAATAAAATAAAGTAAATTTGAATGAAAATAAAGAGGCAAAATACCCATATAATAACGCATATTTGTTTAAAAATATATATACAAATATACACATAAAATTATTAAATTTGTATCAAAATAAATATGCAAAAGGCACATACAATAAAGAAAATTTGTATTGAAATAGATATCCGAAATAAACATAAATAATGTAAATTTGTATCAAAATATATATACGAATACACATAAAATAGAGTAAATTTCTATTAAAATATATATTAAAAATACATCTAAAATTATGCAAATAAGTATAAAAATATATATATATATATATATCAAATACATCTAAAATAATGAAAATTCGTATCAAAATCAATAAACAAAATTCCGTTAAAAGAACGTACAAATTTACATTATTTTATGTGTATTTTGTACATGTATTTATATACAAATTTAACTAATTATATATTGTGTATTTTGTATATCTATTTTCATACAAATTGAAATTTATTTTTTTGTTTTTTTGTATATATTTTTATTCAAATTTTCGTAATTTTATGTGTATTTTGTATATTTATTTTCCTACAAATATACGTTCTTTTATCGGAATTTTGTTTATTTATTTTGATACGAATTTTCATTTTTTTAGGTGTATTTGATATATATATTTCTATACTTATTTACATAATTTTATATGTATTTTGAATATATATTTTCATAGAAATTTACTCTATATGTATATACAAAAAAACACAAAAATAATTTAAATTTGTATGAAAATAAATATACAAAATACACATAAAATTAGGTAAATCTGTATTTAAATACATATACAAAGTACACTTAAAATAATGTAAATTTGAACGAAATTATATAAACAAATACACTTAAAATAACGTTAATTTGTATAAAATATATATAAAAATACACATTAAATAATGAAAATATGTATAAAAAATATATACAATACACAAATAGTATAATATAAAATCGTATCAAAATATATACACAGAATATTAATAAAATAATGTACATTTGTATGAAAACTAAGATGCAAAATACCTATAAAATAACGGATTTTTTATAAAATTATATATACCAAAATAAACATAAAATATTTAAATTTGTATTAAAATAAATATACAAAATGCACATACAATAAGGTAAATTTGTATTGAAATAGATATGCAAAATACATATAAAACAATGTAAATTTGTTTCAAAATATATAAACGAATACACATAAAATAACGTAGAGTTCTATAAATATATATATACAAAATACAAATAAAATTAAGTAAATACGAATCAAAAATATATACAAAATACACAT
Organism: Eriocheir sinensis; assembly: GCF_024679095.1. Taxonomy (NCBI): domain Eukaryota; kingdom Metazoa; phylum Arthropoda; class Malacostraca; order Decapoda; family Varunidae; genus Eriocheir; species Eriocheir sinensis. The sequence continues at coordinate 60,151 of NW_026111943.1, forward strand.
AAAATAATGTAAATTCGTATAAATATAAATAAACAAAATACCAATAAGAGAGTGTGTATTTGTATAAATATAAATATACAAAATGCACATAAAAGAACGTAAATTTGTATAGAACTATATACTATATATAGTTTTCATACAAATGTACATTATTTTATTAATATTCTGTGTATATATTTTGATACGATTTTATATTATACTATTTGTGTTTTGTATATATTTTTTTATACATATTTTCATTATTTAATGTGTATTTTTATATATATTTTATACAAATTAACGTTATTTTAAGTGTATTTGTTTATATAATTTCATTCAAATTTACATTATTTTAAGTGTATTTTGTATATGTATTTAAATACAAATTTACCTAATTTTATGTGTATTTTGTATATTTATTTTCATACAAATTTAAATGAATGTTTCTATGAAAATATATATTCAAAATACATATAAAATTATGTAAATAAGTATAAAAATATATATATCAAATAAACCTAAAAAAATGAAAATTCGTATCAAAATAAATAAACAAAATTCCGATAAAAGAACGTATATTTGTGGGAAAATAAATATACAAAATACACATAAAATTACGAAGATTTGAATAAAAATATATACAAAAAAACAAAAAAATAAATTTCAATTTGTATGAAAGTAGATATACAAAATACACATATAATTAGTTAAATTTGTATATAAATACATGTACAAAATATACATAAAATAATGTAAATTTGTACGTTCTTTTATCGGAATTTTGTTTATTGATTTTGATACGCATTTTCATTATTTTAGGTGTATTTGATATATATATATTTTTATACTTATTTACATAATTTTATATGTATTTTTAATATATATTTTCATAGAAATAGACTCTATTTTATGTGTATTCGTAAATATATTTTGATACAAATTTACATTATTTTTGTGTATTTCGCATATCTATTTCAATACAAATTTTCTTTATTGTATGTGCCTTTTGTATATTTATTTTGATACAAATTTAATTATTTTATGTGTAAGTAATTAAATTTGCATGAAAATATATATACAAAATACACACAAAATAAGCTAAATTTGAATTGAAATATATATACAAAATACATAAAATAAAGTAAATTCGTTTCAAAATATTTTTAACAAATACACATTTAATAACGTAAATTTGTAAAAAAATATATAAACAAAATACACATTAAGTAATGTAAATACGTTTAAAAAAATATTTACAAAATACACAAATAATCAAGTCATTCGTATCAAAATAAATAAACAAAAAACTAATTAAATAATGTAAATTTGTATGAGAAAACATATACAAAATACTCATAAAATAACGTTTTAAGTTTCTATAAAAATATATGTACAAAAAAAAACATAAATTTAGTTGCAAAAAAAAAATATATACAAACACACAAGATAAAATAAATGAAATAAATATATAATATATATAATAAAAATAATCTAAAATAATTCGAAATTAATTAAATTATAAAATAAAAATATAAAATAAATAAAATAAAATAAATATATAAAAAAACACAAATAAAAAAAAATAAATACAAATACAAAAATACACATTAAATAATTTAAAATTGAATGAAATAAATATACAAAATAAACATAAAATAAGGTAAATTTGTAATAAAATATATGTAAGAATACACGAAATAATATAAATTTGTATGAAAATATATATACAAATACACATAAAATAACATAAATTTGTGTAAAATTTGTTTCAAAATATATACGAATACACACAATAAAATAACGTAAATTTTTATGAAAATGTATATATAAAATACACATAAAATAATTTAAATACGTAGAAAAATATATATACAAAATACACATAAAATAATGTAAATTCGTAAAAAATTAAATACACAAAATTCCAATAAAAGAATGTATATATGTAGGAAAATATATACACAAAAAACAAATAAAATAACTAAAATTTGTATAAAAATATATACAAAAATACACAAAAATAATTTAAATTTGTTTGAAAATAGATATGCAAAATACACATAAAGTTAGGCAAATTTGTATTGAAATACATATACAAAACTCACATAACTGTATTTGTTTATATATTTTCATACAAATTTACATTATTTTATGTGAGTTTTGTATATGTATTTATATAGAAATATATATACAAAATACACATGAAATAATGTAAATACGTATAAAAATATATATACAAAATACATATCTAGGTAAATTCGTGTCAAAATAAATAAACAAAATATCATGAAAAGAATGTGTATTTGTATGAAAATAAATAATAGATAATAAATTTGTATGAAATATATATGCAAGATACACATTAAATAATGTAAATATGTATAAAAAAATATATACAAAAAACAAATAGAATAATGTGAAATCGTATCAAAATAAATACACCGAATATTAATAAAATAATGTAAATTTGTATGAAAATAAAGATGCAAAATTCCTATCAAATAGCGCATTTCTTATAAAAATATATATACCAAAATACACATAAAATATTTAAATTTGTATTGAAATAAATATACAAAATGCACATACAATAAGGTAAACTTGTATTGAAATAGATATGCAAAAATACATATAAAACAATGTAAATTTGTTTCAAAATATATATACGAATACATAAAATAACGTAGATTTCTATAAAAATATATATACAAAATACACATAAAATTAAGTAAATACGTATAAAAATAGATATACAAAATACACATAGAATAATGTAAAATTGTTTAAAAAAAATAAACAGAATATAAATAAAATAATGTAAATTTGTATGAAAATAAAAATGCAAAATAACTTAAAATAAAGCATATTTTTATAAAAATACATATACAAAAATACACATAGCATAATTAAATTTGTTTTAAAATTAATATACAAAATGCATATACAATAAGGTAAATTTGTATTGAAAAAATATGCAAAATACACATAAAACTGTAAATTTATTTCAAAATCTATATACGAATACTCATAAATCAACGTAGATTTCTATAGAAATATATATACAAAATACACATCAAATGATGTAAACACGTATAAAAATATATATATAAAATACACATTAAATAATGTAAATTCGCGTCAAAATAAATAAACAAAATATCAGTAAAAGAATGTGTATTTGTATGAAAATAGATATACAATATACATATAAAATCACCTAAATTTGTATAAAACTATATACAAAAATACACAAAAATAATTTTAATTTGTATGAAAATAGATATAAAAATACAGATAAAATTAGGTAAGTTTGTATTGAAATACATTTACAAAATACACATAAAATAATGTAAACTTGAATGAAAATATATAAACAAATACACTTAAAATAACGTAAATTTGTATAAAATATATATAAAAAATACACATTAAATAATGTTAATATGTATAAAAAAATATATACAAAAGACAAATAGAATAATATAAAATCGTATCAAAATAAATACACAGAATATTAATAAAATAATGTAAATTTGTATGAAAATTAAGATGCAAAATACCCATAAAATAACGCATTTTTTATAAAAATATTTATACCAAGACACACATAAAATATTTGAATTTGTATTAAAATAAAAATACAAAATGCACATACAATAAGGTAAATTTGTATTGAAATAGATATGCAAAATACATATAAAACCATGTAAATTTTTTTCAAAATATAGATACGAATACACATAAAATAACGTAGATTTCTATGAAAATAAATATACAAAATACACATAAAATGAAGTAAATACGTATAAAAAAGGTATACAAAAAACACATAAAATAATGTAAACTCGTATCAAAATAAATAAACAAAATACTAATAAAAGAATGTGTATTGTATAAATATAAATATACAAAATACAAATAAAATTACGTAAATATATATAAAATTATATGCAAAAATACACAGAAGTAATTAAATTTGTGTGAAAATAGATATACAAAATACATGTGTATTTTGTATATTTATTTTCATACAAATTGAAATTATTTTTGTTTATTTTTTTATATATTTTCATACAAATTTTCGTTATTTTATGTGTATTTTGTATATTTATTTTTTCTACAAATATACGTTCTTTTATCTGAATTTTGTTTATTGAATTTGAGCCGAATTTATCTTATTTTGTATATCTATTTTCATACAAATTAAAATACTTCTGTGTATTTTTGTATATAGTTTTATATAAATTTACGTTATTTTATGTGTATTTTGTATATTTATATTTATACAAATACACATTCTTTTATTGGTATTTTGTATATTTATTTTGATACGAATTTACATTATTTTATGTGTATTTTGTATACATTTTTTTTATACGTATTTACTTCATTTTATGTTTATTTTGTATATATATTTTTATAGAAATCTACGTTATTTTATGTGTATTCGTATATATATTTTGAAACAAATTTACATTGTTTTATATGTATTTCGCATATCTATTTCAATACAAATTTACCTTATTGTATGTGTTTTTTTTATGTTTATTTTAATTCAAATTTAATTTTTTTATGTGTATTTGGTATATATATTTTTATAAATTTAAAAAAATGCGTTATTTTATGGGTATTTTGCCTCTTTATTTTCATACAAATTTACATTATTTTATTAATATTCTGTGTATTTATTTTGATACGATTTTATATTATTCTATTTGTGTTTTGTATATATTTTTTTATACAAATTTACGTTATTTTAAGTGTATTTGTTAATGTCTTTTCATTCAAATTTACATTATTTTGTATATGTATTTCAATACAAATTTACCTAATTTTATGTGTATTTTGTATATTTATTTTCATACAAATTTAAAATATTTTTGTGTATTTTTGTATATAGTTTGATACAAATTTAGGTTATTTTATGTGTATTTTGTATATCTATTTTCATACAAATACACATTCTTTTATTGATATTTTGTTTATTTATTTTGACACGAATTTACAGTATTTAATGTGTATTTTGTATATATATTTTTATACGTATTTACATCAATTCATGTGTATTTTGTATATATATTCCTATAGAAATCAACGTTATTTTATGTGTATTCGTATATATATTTTGAAACAAATTTACACTGTTTTATGTGTATTTTGCGTTTTTTTTTCAATACAAACTTACCTTATTGTATGTGCATTTTGTATATTAATTTTAATACAAATTTAATTATTCTATGTGTATTTTTGTATATGTATTTAAAAAAAATGCTTTATTTTATGGGTATTTTGCATCTTTATTTTCATACAAATTTAAATTATTTTATTGATATTTTGTGTACTTATTTTGATACGATTTTAATTTATTCTATGTATAACAAAAATAAATACAGAATACACAAAAATAGATATGCAAAATACATATAAACAATGTAAATTTGTTTCAAAATATATATACGAATACACATGAAGTAAGGTAGATTTCTATAAAAATATATATACAAAATACACATAAAATTAAGTAAATACGTATAAAAAATGTATACAAAATACACATAAAATAATGTAAATTAGTATCAAAATAAATAAACAAAATACCAATAAAAGAATGTGTATTTGTATAAATATATCTATTTTCATACAAATTTAATTACTTCTGTGTATTTTTGTATATAGTTTTATACAAATTTACGTTATTTTATGTGCATTTTGTATATTTATATTTATACAAATACACATTCTCTTATGGGTATTTTGTTTATTTATATTTATACGAATTTACATTATTTTATGTGTATTTTGTATACATTTTTGATTCGTATTTACTTAATTTTATTTGTGTTTTGTATATATATATTTATAGAAATCTACGTTATTTTATGTGCATTCGTATATATATTTTGAAACAAATTTACATTGTTTTATATTATATTATATATAATTTTATAAAAAATGCGTTATTTTAAAGGTATTTTGCATCTTAGTTTTCATACAAATGTACATTATTTTATTAATATTCTGTGTATATATTTTGACACGATTTTATATTATACTATTTGTGTTTTGTATATATTTTTTTATACATATTTTCATTATTTAATGTGTATTTTATATATATTTTATACAAATTAACGTTATTTTAAGTGTACTTGTTCATATAATTTCATTCAAATTTACAATATTTTAAGTGTATTTTGTATATGTATTTAAATACAAATTTACCTAATTTTATGTGTATTTTGTATATTTATTTTCATACAAATTTAAATTATTTTTGTGTTTTTTTGTATATACATATAGAGTAAATTTCTATGAAAATATATATTCAAAATACATATAAAATTATGTAAATAAGTATAAAAATATATATATCAAATACACCAAAAAAAATAAAAATTCGTATCAAAATAAATAAACAAAATTCCGATAAAAAAACGTATATTTGTAGGAAAATAAAATATAAATATAAAATTACGAAAATTGAATAAAATTATATACAAAAATAAAATAAAAATTTCAATTTGTATGAAAATAGATATACAAAATACACATATAATTAGTTAAATTTGTATTTAATACATGTAAATAAAAATACATAAAATAATAAAAATAAATCTGTACGTTTATTTATCGTTTATTTGATTCTGATACAATTTTCATTTTTTATTATTTGTATATATATATATATATATATATATATATATATATATATATATATATATATATATATATATATATATATATATATATATATATATATATATATATATATATATATATATATATATATATATATATATATATATATATATATATATATATATATATATATATATATATATATATATATATATATATATATATATATATATATATATATATATATATATATATATATATATATATATATATATATATATATATATATATATATATATATATATATATATATATATATATATATATATATATATATATATATATATATATATATATATATATATATATATATATATATATATATATATATATATATATATATATATATATATATATATATATATATATATATATATATATATATATATACATTTTGCATTTTTATTTTCATAGAAATTTACATTATTTTATTGATAGTCTGTTTATTTATTTTGATACGATTTTACGTTATTCTGTGTATTTTGTATATATATTTTTAGACATATTTACATTATTTAATGTAAATTTTGTACATATATTTTATGGAAATTTACGTTATCTTATGTGTATTTGTTTATATAGTTTCATACAAATTTACATTATTTTATGTGTATTTTGTATATGTATTTCAATAAAAAATTGCCTAATTTCATGCGTATTTTGCATATCTATTTTCAAACAAATTTAAATTATTTTTGTGTATTTATGTATATATTTTTATACAAATTTTTGTTATTTTATTTGTATTTAGTATATATATTTTCCTACAAATATATATTCTTTTTGAGGAAATTTTGTTGATTTATTTTGATACGAATTTACATAATTTTATGTGTATTTTGTATATATATTTTTCTATGTATTTACATTATTTAATGTGTTTTTTGTATATATATTTTCATAAAAATTTACGTTATTTTATGGTGTGTATTCGTATATATTTTGATACAAATTTACTTTATTTTATGTGTTTTTTGCATATCTATTTCAATAAAAGTCGACTTTATTGTATGTGTATTTTCTATATTATTTTAATACAAATTTAATTATTTTATGTGTATTTATGTTATTTTATGGGTATATTGCATCTTTAATTTTATAAATTTTTACATTACGTACATATATTTTTTACGTATTTACATTATTTAATGTGTATTTTGTTTATATATTTTTATACAAATTTACGTTATTATATGTGTATTTGAATATATATTTTGATACAAATTTACATTATTTTATGTATTTTCTATATTTATTTCAATTCAAATTTAGCTTATTTTATGTGTCTTTTGTATATCTATTTTCATACAAATTTTATTTTTTTTTTATTTTTGTATATAGTTTTATACAATTTTACGTTATTTTATGTGTATTTTGTATATTTATATTAATACAAGTACACATTCTTTTATTTGCATTTAGTTTATATATTTTGATACGAATTTACATTATTTTATGTGTATTTTGTATACATTTTCTAATACGTATTTACTTCATTTTATGTGTATTTTGTATATATATTTTTATAGAAATCTACGTTATTTTATGTGTATTCGTATATATATTTTGAAAGAAATTTACATTGTTTTATATGTATTTTGCATATCTGTTTTAATACAAATTTACCTTATTGTATGTTCATTTTGTATATCTATTATAATAAAAATTTAAATATTTTATGTGTATTTTGGTATATATATTTTCATAAAAAATGCGTTTTTTTATGGGTATTTTGCATCTTTATTTTCATACAAATTTACATTATTTTATTAATATTCTGTGTATTTATTTTGATACTATTTTACATTATTCTATTTGTCTTTTGTATATATTTTTTTTATACATATTTACATTATTTAATGTGTATTATATATATATATATATATATATATATATATATATATATATATATATATATATATATATATATATATATATATATATATATATATATATATATATTTCATACAAATTTACGTTTTTTTAAGTGTATTTGTTTATATATTTTCATTCAAATTTACATTATTTTATGTGTATTTTGTACATGTATTTCAATACAAATTTACCTAATTTTATTTGTATTTTGTATATTAATTTTCATACAAATCTAAATTATTTTTTGTGTATTTTTGTATAGAGTTTCATACAACTTTGTTTAAAAATATATAAACAAAATACAGACTAAGTAATGTAAATACGTATAAAAAATATGTACAAAATACACATATAATCATGTAATTCGTATCAAACTAAATAAACAAAATATCAATAAAATAATGTAAATTTGTACGAGAAAACATATACAAATACATATAAAATAACGCTAATTTCTTTAAAAATATATGTCCAAAAATGAACATAAAATAAAGTAACTTTGGATAAAAATATATATACAAAACACACATTAAATAATGTAAATGCGTACATAAATTAACCTAAATTTGTATAAAACTATATACAAAAATACACAAAAATAATTTAAATTTGTATGAAAAGAAATATACAAAATACACATAAAATTATGTTAAATTGTATTGAAATACATATATAAAATACACATAAAATAATGTAAATTTGAAAGAAAATATATAAACAAATACACATATAATAACGTATGATATGTATGAAATATATATTCAAAATACACATTAAATAATGTAAATATGTATAAAAAAATATATACAAAACAGAAATAGAATAATGTAAAATCGTATCAAAATATATACACAGAATATTAATAAAATAATGTAAATTTGTATAAAAATTAAGATGCAAAATACATATAAAATAACGCATTTTTTATAAAATTATTGATACCAAAATACACATAAAATATTTGAATTTGTATTAAAATAAATATACAAAATGAACTTACAATAAGGTAAATTTGTATTGAAATAGATATGCAAAATACATATAAAATAATATAAATTTGTTTCAAAATATATGTACGAATACACATAAAATGACGCAGATTTCTATAAAAATACATATACAAAGTACACATAATATTAAGTAAATACGAATAAAAAATGTATACAAAATACACATAAAATAATGTAAATTCGTATAAATGTAAATAAACAATATACCATTTAAAGAATGTGTATTTATATAAATATAAATGTACAAAATGCACATAAAATAACGTAAATTTATATAAAACTATATACATAAAATAACGCAAATTTCTATAAAAATATATGTACAAAAATGAACATAAAATAAATTTGCATAAAAATATATATACAAAACACACTTTAGATAATGTAAATGAGTATAAAAATATGTATACAAAATACCTATGAAATAATCTAAATTCGTATCGAATTAAATTAAGAAAATACCTAAAAAATAATGTAATTTTGGATGAAAATATATATACAAAATACACATAAAATAACCTAAATACAAATACAAATATACACATAAAATATTGTATTTTGTATATACATTTCAATTCAAATTTAGCTTATTTTAGCTGTATTTTGTATATCTATTTTAATACGAATTTAATTACTTCTGTGTATTTTTGTATAGTTTTATACAAATTTACGTTATTTTATGTGTATTTTGTATATTTATATTTATATAAATACACATTCTTTTATTGGTATTTTGTTTATTTATTTTGATACGAATTTACATTATTTTATGTGTATTTTGTATACATTTTCTTATACGTATTTACTTCATTTTATGTGTATTTTGTATATATATTTTTATACAAATCTACGTTATTTCATGTGTATTCGTAAAATACATACATATTTTACATTGTTTTATATGTATTTTGCATATCTATTTCAATACAGACTTACCTTATTTTATGTGTATTTTGTATATTTATTTTAATACAAATTCATTTTTTCATGTGTATTTTGGTATATATATTTTTATAAAAAATGCGTTATTTAATGGGTATTTTGCATCTTTATTTTCATACAAATTTACATTGTTTTATTAATATTCTGTGTATTTATTTTGATACGATTTTACATTATTCTATTTGTGTTTTGTATATATTTTTTTATACATATTTACATTATTTAATGTGTATTTTGTATATTTTAAAACAAATTTACGTTATTTGATGCGCATCTGTTAAAATATTTTGATACAAATTTACATTATTTTATGTATTTTGTATATATATTTCAATACAAATTTAGTTTATTTTATGTATATTTTGTATATCTATTTTCATTCGTATCAAAATAAATAAACAAAATAGCAATAAAATAATGTAAATTTGTATGAGAAAAAAATATATGTACAAAAATCCACACAAACTAAAGTAAATTTGCATAAAAATATATATACAAAACACACATTAAATAATGTAAATGCGTACATAAAATAACCTAAATTTGTATAAAACTATATACAAAAATACACAAAAATATTTAAAATTTGTATGAAAAGAAATATACAAAATACACATAAAATTAGGTAAATTTGTATTGAAATACATATACAAAACACACATTAGATAATGTAAATGAGTATAAAAATATGTATACAAAATACCTATGAAATAATCTAAATTCGTATTTTTGGATTTTTGTAAATTTCCATTATTTTGTGTATTTTGTATATGTATTTCAATACAAATTTACCTAATTTTATATGTTTTTTGTATATTTATTTTCATAAAAGTTTAAATTATTTTTGTGTATTTTTGTTTATAGTTTTATACAAATTTAGGTTATTTTATGTGTATTTTGTGCATCTATTTTCATACAAATACACATTCTTTTCATGATATTTTGTTTATTTATTTTGACACGAATTAACATTATTTAATGTGTATTTTATATAAATATTTTTATACGTATTTACATTATTTCAAGTGTATTTTGTATATATATTTCTATAGAAATCTGTGTTATTTTATGTGTATTCGCATATATATTTTGAAACAAATTTACATTCTTTTATGTGTATTTTGCATATTTTTTCAATACAAATTTACCTTATTGTATGTGCATTTTGTATATTAATTTTAATACAAATTTATTAATCTATGTGTATTTTTGTATATGTATTTTTATAAAAACATGCTTTATTTTATGGGTATTGTGCATCTTTATTTTCATACAAATTTACATTATTTTATTGATATTCTGTGTATTTATTTTGATATGATTTTACATTATTCTATGTGTATTTTGTATATATATTTTATATAAAATGTATTTGTTTTCATTTCATACAAATCTACATTATTTGATGTGTTTTTTGTACATGTAGTTAAATACAAATTTAACTAGTTATATGTGTATTTTGTATATCTATTTTGTATGTATATTTTCATATAAATTTACTCTATTTTATGAGTATTCGTATATATATTTTGATACAAATTTACATTATTAATGTGTATTTTGCATATCTATTTCAATACAAATTTACTTTATTGTACGTGCATTTTGTATATTTATTTTAATACAAATCTAATTATTTTATATGTATTTTTGTATATATATTTTTATGCAAATATGCGTTATTATATGGATATTTTGCATCTTTATTTTCATACAAATTTACATTATCTTATTGATATTCTTTTTATTTATTTTGGTACGATTTAACATTATTCTATGTGTTTTTTGTATATATTTTTTTATACATATTTACATTATTTAATGTTCATTTTGTATATATATTTTATCCAAATTTACATTATTTTATGTGTATTTGTTTATATATTTTCATACATATTTGCACTATTTTATGTGTTTTTTGTATATATATTTTTCTACGTATTTAAATTATTTTATGTGTATTTTGTATATACATTTTCATAAAAAAATTACGTTATTTTATTGTGTGTATAAGTATATATTTTGATACAAATTTTATACAAATTCATGTTATTTAATGTGTATTTGTATATATATTTTCATACAAATTTATATTATTTTATGTGTATTTTTTCATATATTTCATTACAAATTTACCTTATTTTATGTTTATTTTGTATATTTATTTCATTCAGTTTTAAATTATTTTATGTGTATATTTGTATTTGTATTTAGGTTATTTTATAAGTATTTTGTACATATATTTTCATACAAAATTACATTATTTTATTGGTATTTCTTAATTTAATTCGATACGAATTTACATTATTTCATAGGTATTTTGTATACATATTTTTATACTCATTTACATTATCTAATGTGTGTTTTGTATATATATTTTTATGCAAATTTATTTAATGCTCATTTTTGTACATATATTTTTATAGAAATTTGCGTTATTTTATGTATATAGTTTTATATAAATTTACGTTATTTTATGTGCATTTTGTATATTTATATTTATACAAATACACATTCTTTTATTGGTATATTGTTTATTTACATTTACACGAGTTTACATTATTTTATGTGTATTTTGTATACATTTTTTTATACGTATTTACTTAATTTTATGTGTATTTTATATATGTATTTTTATAGAAATCTACGTTATTTTATGTGTATTCGTATATATATTTTGAAACAAATTTACATTATTTGATATGTATTTTGCATATCTATTTCAATACAAATTTACCTTATTGTATGTGCATTTTGTATATTTATTTTAATACAAGTTCAAATATTTTATGTGTATTTTGGTATCAATAATTTTATAAAAAATGCGTTATTTTATAGGTATTTTGCATCTTAATTTTCATACAAATTTACATTATTTTATCAATATTCTGTGTATATATTTTGATACGATTTTACATTATTCTATTATTTAATGTGTATTTTGTATATATATTTCATTCAAATTTACGTTATTATATATGTATTTGTTTATATATTTTCTTTCAAATTTACATTATTTTATGTGTATTTTGTATATGTATTTCAATACAAATTAACCTAATTTTATGTGTATTTTATATATTTCTTTTCAGACAAATTTAAATTATTTTTGTGTATTTTTGTATATAGTTTTATACAAATTTAGGTTATTTTACGTACGCATTTACATTATTTAATGTGTGTTTTGTATATATATTTTTATCCAAAGTTACTTTATTTTACGTTCATTTTTGGACATATATTTTTATAGAAATTAGCGTTATTTTATATGTATTTGTATATGTTTTCTCATACAAATTTACATTATTTTATTGATATTTTGTTTATTTAGGTTGATACGAATTACATGATTATATGTGTATTTTGTACATATTTTTTATACGTATTAACATTACTTAATGTGTATTTTGCATATATATTTTTAAACAAATTTACGTTATTATATGTATTTTTATAAATATTTTGATACAAATTTACATTATTTCATGTATTTTGTATATACATTTCAGTTCAAATTTAGCTTATTTTATCTGTATTTTGTATATCTATTTTCATACGAATTTAATTACTTCTGTGTATTTTTGTATATAGTTTTATACAAATTTACGTTATTTTATGTGTATTTTGTATATTTATATTATTACAAATACACATTCTTTTATTGGTATTTTGTTTATTTATTTTGATACGAATTTACATTATTTTATGTGTATTTTGTATACATTTTCTTATACGTATTTACTTAATTTTATGTGTATTTTGAATATATATTTTTATACAAATCTACGTTATTTCATGTGTATTCGTATATATATTTTGAAACAAATTTACATTGTTTTATATGTATTTTACATATCTATTTCAATACAGATTTACCTTATTGTATGTGTATTTTGTATATTTATTTTAATACAAATTCATTTTTTCAAGTGTATTTTGGTATATATATTTTTATAAAAAATGCGTTATTTAATGGGTATTTTGCATCTTTATTTTCATACAAATTTACATTGTTTGATTAATATTCTGTGTATTTATTTTGATACGATTTTACATTATTCTATTTGTTTTTGTATATATTTTTTTATAGATATTTACATTATTTAATGTATATTTTGTATATTTTAAAACAAATTTACGTTATTTTATGCGCATCTGTTAAAATATTTTGATACAAATTTACATTATTTTATGTATTTTGTATATATATTTCAATACAAATTTAGTTTATTTTATGTATATTTTGTATATCTATTTTCATTCGTATCAAAATAAATAAACAAAATAGCAATAAAATAATGTAAATTTGTATGAGAAAGCATATACAAATACACATTAAATAACGCAAATTTCTAAAAAAATATATGTACAAAAATGCACATAAAATAAAGTAAATTTGCATAAAAATACATATACAAAACACACATTAAATAATGTAAATGCGTACATAAAATAACCTAAATTTGAATAAAACTATATACAAAAATACACAAAAATATTTAAAATTTGTATGAAAAGAAATATACAAAATACACATAAAATTAGGTAAATTTGTATTGAAATACACATACAAAATACACATAAAATAATGTAAATTTGAATGAAAATATATAAACAAATACACTTAAAATAACGTAAATTTGTATAAAATATATATGCAAGATACACATTAAATAATGTAAATGTGTATAAAAAAAATATATACAAAAAAGAAATAGAATAATGTAAAATCCTATCAATATAAATACACAGAATATCAATAAAATAATGTAAATTTGTATGAAAAGGAAGATGCAAAATTCCCATAAAATAGCGCATTTTTTATAAAAATATATATAACAAAATACACATAAAATATTTAAATTTTTATTGAAATAAATATACAAAATGCATATACAGTAAGGTAAATTATGCATTGAAAGAGATATTAAAAAATACATATCAAACAAAGTAAATTTGTTTCAAAATATATATACGAATACACATAAAATAACGTAGATTTCTATAGAATATACAAAATACACATGAAATTATGTAAATACGTATAAAAATATATATACAAAATACATGACTTTGTAAATTCGTGTCAAAATAAATAAACAAAATATACGAAATACACATAAAATTATGTAAATACGTATAAAAATATATATACAAAATACATGACTTTGTAAATTCGTGTCAAAATAAATAAACAAAATATCATGAAAAGAGCGTGTATTTGTATGAAAATAAATAATAGATAATAAATTTGTATAAAATATATATGCAAGAGACACATTAAATAATGTAAATATGTATAAAAAAAAATATATACAAAAAACAAATAGAATAATGTGAAATCGTATCAAAATAAATAAACCGAATATTAATAAAATAATGTAAATTTATATGAAAATAAAGATGCAAAATTTCCATCAAATGGCGCATTTCTTATAAAAATATATATACCAAAATACACATAAAATATATTGAGATAAATATACAAAATGCACATACAATAAGGTAAACTTGTATAAAAAGAGATATGCAAAAATACATATAAAACAATGTAAATTTGTTTCAAAATACGAATACACATAAAATAACGTAGATTTCTATATAAATATATATACAAAATGCACATAAAATTAAGTAAATACGTATAAAAATAGATATACAAAATACACATAGAATAATGTAAAATTGTTTAAAATAAAATAAACAATATAAATAAACTAAAGTAAATTTGTATGAAAATAAAAATGCAAAATACCTATAAAATAAAGCAATTTTTTATAAAAATACATATACAAAAATACACATATCATAATTAAATTTGTATTAAAATTAATATTCAAAATGCATATACAATAAGGTAAATTTGTATTGAAAAAATATGCAAAATACACATAAAACAGTGTAAATTTATTTCAAAATCTATATACGAATACTCATAAATCAACGTAGATTTCTATAGAAATATATATACAAAATACACATTAAATGATGTAAACACGTATAAAAATATATATATAAAATACACATTAAATAATGTAAATTCGCGTCAAAATAAATAAACAAAATATCAATAAAAGAATGTGTATTTGTGTGAAAATAGTTATACAATATACACATAAAATCACCTAAATTTGTATAAAACTATATACAAAAATACACAAAAATAATTTTAATTTGTATGAAAATAAATATACAAAATACACATAAAATTAGGTAAATTTGTATTGAAATACATTTACAAAATACACATAAAATAATGTAAATTTGAATGAAAATATATAAACATATACACTTAAAATAACGTAAATTTGTATCAAATATATATACAAAATACACATTAAATAATGTAAATATGTACAAAAAAATATATACAAAACACAAATAGAATAATGTAAAATCGTATCAACAATTAACACACAGAATATTAATAAAATAATGTAAATATGAATGAAAAAAAAGATGCAAAATAGCCATTTTTTATAAAAAATATATATATAAAAATACTCATAAAATATTAAAATTTGTATTAAAATAAATATAAAAAATGCACATACTGGTTTGTATAAAATATATATGCAAGATACACATTAAATAATGTAAATGTGTATAAAAAAATATTTACAAAAAACAAATAGAATAATGTAAAATCGTATCAAAATAAATACATAGAATATCAATAAAATAATGTAAATTTGTATGAAAATAAAGATGCAAAATTCCCAAAAATTATCGCATTTTTTATAAGATATATATACCAAAATACACATAAGATATTTAAATTTGTATTGAAATAAATATACAAAATGCATATACAGTAAGGTAAATTTGTATTAAAAGAGATATTCAAAAATACATATAAAACAATGTAAATTTGTTTCAAAATATATATACGAATACACATAAAATAAAGTAGATTTCTATAGAAATATATATACAAAATACATATGAAATTATGTAAATACGTATAAAAATATATATACAAAATACATATCAAATAATGTAAATTCGTGTCAAAATAAATAAACAAAATATCATGAAAAGAATGTGTATTTGTATGAAAATAGATAATAGATAATAAATTTGTATAACATATATATGCAAGATACACATTACATAATGTAAATATGTATAAAAAAGTATATACAAAAAACAAATAGACTAATGTAAAATCGTATCAAAATAAATACACCGAATATTAATAAAATAATGTAAATTTGTATGATAATAAAGATACAAAATTCCCATAAAATAGCGCATTTCTTATAAAAATATATATACCAAAATACACATAAAATATTTAAATTTGTATTGAAATAAATATACAAAATGCACATACAATAAGGTAAATTTGTATTGAAAGAGATATGGAAAAATACATATAAAACAATGTAAATTTGTTTCATAATATATATACGAATAGAAATAAAAAAACGTAGATTTCTATAAAAATATATATACAAAATGCACATAAAATGAAGTAAATACGTATAAAAAAATGTATACAAAATACACATAAAATAATGTAAATTCGAATTAAAATAAATAAACAAAATACCAATAAAAGAATGTGTATTTGGATAAATATAAATATACAAAATATATATACAAAATAAACATAAAATAAGGTAGATTTGTAATAAAATATATATACAAAATACACATAAAATAATGTAAATTTATATGAAAATATATATACAAATACACATAAAATACCATGAATTTGTATAAAAATATATATTCAAAATAAATATTAAATAATGTAAAAGCGTATAAAAATATATATACAAAGTACATATAAGATAATGTAAATTCGTATCAATATAAATCAACAAAACACCAATAAAATAATATATATTTGAATGAAAATAAATTTACAAAATACACATTACATAACTAAAATTTGTATTAAAATATATACAAAAATACATAGAAATAATTTGAGTTTGTATGAAAATAGATATACAAAATACACATAAAACTAGTTAAATTTCTTTTGAAATGTATATACAAAATAGCCATAAAATATTGTAAATTTGTGTCAAAATATATAAACAAATATATACAAAATACACATAAAATAATGTCAATTCGTATCAAAATGAATGAGCATAATATCAATAAAATAATATAAATTTGTATGAAAATAAAGATGCAAAATACCCAAAAAATAAAGCATATGTTTATAAAAATACAGATACAAAAATACACATCGAATAATTAAATTTGTATTAAAATTAATATACAAAATGCGTATATAATAAGGTAAATTTGTATTGAAAAAATATGCAACATACACGTTTACTCATACAAATTTATATTATTTTATTGGTATTTTGTTTATTTATTTTGATACGAATTACATGATTAAATGAGTATTTTGTACACATTTTTTTATACGTTTTTACATTATTTTATGTGTATTTTGTTTATATATTTTCATACAAATTTACGTTATTATATGTGTATTTGTATAAATATTCTGATACAAATTTACTTTATTTCATGTATTTTGTATATATATTTCATTTCAAATTTAGCTTATTTTGTGTGTATTTTGAATATATTTTCATACAAATTTAATTACTTTTGTGTATTTTTGTATATAGTTTTATATAAATTTACGTTATTTTATGTGTATTTTGTATATTTATATATTTACAAATACACATTCTTTTATTGGTATTTTGTTTATTTATTTTGATACGAATTTACATTATTTTATGTGTATTTTTTATACATTTTTTTATACGTATTTACTTCATTTTATGTGTATTTTGAATATATATATTTATAGAAATCTACGTTATTTTATGTGTATTCGTATACATATTTTAAAACAAATTTACATTGCTTCATATGTATTTTGCATGTCTATTTCAATACAAATTTACCTTATTGTATGTGTTTTTTATATATTTATTTTAATACAAATCTAATTTTTTTATGTGTATTTTGGTATATATATTTTTTTAAATAAAAAAAATGCGTTATTTTATGGGTATTTTGCCTCTTTATTTTCATACAAATTTACATTATTTTATTAATATTCTGTGTATTTATTTTGATACGATTTTACATTATTCTATTTATGTTTTGTATATATTTCTTTATACAAATTTACGTTGTTTTAAGTGTATTTGTTTATGTATTTTCATTCAAATTTACATAATTTTATGTGTATTTTGTATATGTATTTCCAAACAAATTTACCTAATTATATGTATATTTTGTATATTTATTTTCATACAAATTTAAAAAAAATTTGTGAATTTTTGTATATAGTTTGATACAAATTTAGGTTATTTTATGTGTATTTTAAATATCTATTAAATATATATACAAAATACATATGAAATTATGTAAATACGTATAAAAATATATATACAAAATACATATCAAATAATGTAAATTCGTGTCAAAATAAATAAACAAAATATCATGAAAAAAATGTGTATTTGTATGAAAATAGATAATAGATAATAAATTTGTATAAAATACATATGCAAGAGACACGTTAAATAATGTAAATATGTATAAAAAAGTATATACAAAAAACAAATAAAATAATGTAAAATCGTATCAAAATAAATACACCGAATATTCATAAAATAATGTAAATTTTTATGAAAATAAAGATGCAAAATTCCCATGAAATAGCGCATTTCTTATAAAAATATATATACCAAAATACACATAAAATTTTTAAATTTGTATTGAAATAAATATACAAAATGCACATACAATAAGGTAAATTTGTATTGAAAGACATATGCAAAAATACATTTAAAACAATGTAAATTTGTTTCAAAATATGTATACGAATACAAATAAAAAAACGTAGATTTCTATAAAAATATATATACAAAATACACATAAAATTAAGTAAATACGTATAAAAAAATGTATACAAAATACACATAAAATAACGTAAATTCGAATTAAAATAAATAAACAAAATACCAATAAAAGAATGTGTATTTGGATAAATATAAATATACAAAATACACATACAAAATAAACATAAAATAAGGTAGATTTGTAATAAAATATATGTACAAAATACACATACAATAACGTAAATTTATATGAAAATATATATACAAATACACATAAAATACCATAAATTTGTTTAAAAATATATATTAAAAATAAATATTAAATAATGTAAGAGCGTATAAAAATATATATACAAAGTACATATAAAATGAGAATTAAGATGCAAAATACCTATAAAATAATGCACTTTTTATAAAATTATTGATACCAAAATACACATAAAATATTTGAACTTGTATTAAAATAAATATACAAAATGCACATACACTAAGGTAAATTTGTATTGAAATAGATATGCAAAATACATATAAAATAATGTAAATTTGTTTCAAAATATATATACGAATACACATAAAATAACGTAGATTTCTATAAAAATACATATACAAAATACTCATAAAATTAAGTAAATACGTATAAAAAAATTGTATACAAAATACACATAAAATAATGTAAATTCGTATAAATATAAATAAACAATATACCAATAAAAGAATGTGTATTTGTATAAATATAAATATACAAAATGCACATAAAATAACGTAAATTTATATAAAACTATATACATAAAATATCGAAAATTTCTATAAAAATATATGTAAAAAATGAACATTAGATAAATTTGCATAAAAATATATATACAAAACACACATTAGATAATGTAAATGAGTATAAAAATATGTATACAAAATACCTATGAAATAATCTAAATTCGTATCGAATTAAATTAAGAAATACCAATAAAATAATGTAATTTTGGATGAAAATGTATATACAAAATACATATAAAATAACCTAAATACAAATACAAATATACACATAAAATAATTTAAAATTGAATGAAATAAATATACAAAATAAACATAAAATAAGGTAAATTTGTAATGAAATGTATGAAAAAATACACATAAAATAATATAAATTTGTATGAAAATATATATACAAATACACATTAAATAACATGAATTTGTATAAAATTTGTATCAAAATATATACTTATATACACAATAAAATAACGTAATTTTTTTATGAAAATGTATATACAAAATACACATAAAATAATTTAAATACGTAGAAAAGTATATATACAAAAAACACATAAAATAATGTAAATATGAATGAAAATATATAAACAAATACACATAAAATAATGTAAATTTGGATAAAATATATATACAAAATGAACATTAAATAATGTAAATATATATATAAAAAAAATATATACAAAAAACACATAGAATAATGTTAAATCGTATCAAAATAAATATAAAGAATATCAATAAAATAATGCAAATTTGTATGAAAATAAAGAAGCAAAATATCCATATAATAACGCATATTTGTATAAAAAATATATATACAAAAATACATATAAAATAGTTAAATTTGTATTAAAATAAATATACAAAATGCTCGTACAATAAAGTAAATTTGTATTGAAATAGATATGCAAAATACACATTAATAATGTAAATTTATATCAAAATATATATACGAATACTCATAAAATAGAGTAAATTTCTATGAAAATATACATACAAAATAGATACACAAAATACACATATAACTAGATAAATTTGTATTTAAATACATGTACAAAAAACACATAAAATAATGTAGAATTGTATGAAATGAAAACAAATACATTTTATATAAAATATATATAGAAAATACACATAGAATAATGTAAAATCATATCAAAATAAATACACAGAATATCAATAAAATAATGTAAATTTGTATGAAAATAAAGATGCAAAATAACCATAAAATAAAGCATATTTTTATAAAAATACATATACAAAAGAACACATAGATTAATCAGATTTGTATTAAAATTAATATACAAAATGCACATACAATAAGGTAAATTTGTATTGAAAAAATATGCAAAATACACATAAAACAATGTAAATTTGTTTCAAAATCTACATACGAATACACATAAAACAACGCATATTTCTATAGAAATATATATACAAAATACACTTGAAATAATGTAAATACGTATAAAAATATATATACAAAATACACATTAAATAATGTTAGTTCGTGTCAAAATAAATAAACAAAATATCATGAAAAGAATGTGTATTTGTATGAAAATAGATATACAAAATACACATAAAATAACCTCAATTTGTATAAAACTATATACAAAAATACACAAAAATAATTTAAACTTGTATGAAAATAAATATACAAAAAAACATATAAAATTAGGTAAATTTGTATTGAAATACATATACAAAATACACATAAAATAATGTAAATTTGAATGAAAATATATAAACATATAGACTTGAAATAACGTAAATTTGTATCAAATATATATACAAAAAACACATTAAATAATATAAATATGTATAAAAAAATATATACAAAACACAAATAAAATAATGTAAAATCGTATCAAAATAAATACAGAAAATATTAATAAAATAATGTAAATTTGTATGAAAATTAAGATGCAAAATACCCATAAAATAACGCATTTTTTATAAAAATATGTATACGAAAAAACATAAAATATTTGATTTTGTATTAAAATAAATAGATATTCAAAATACACATAAAATAAACTAAATTTGAATTGAAATATATATACAAAATACATAAAATAATGTAAATTTGTATCAAAATACTTATACAAATACACATATAATAACGTAAATTTGTATAAAAATATATCAACAAAATACACATTAAATAATGTAAATACGTATAAAAAAATGTACAAAATAAACAAATAATCATGTAATTCGTATCAAAATAAATAGACAAAATACCAATAAAATAATGTAAATTTCTATGAGAAAACATGTACAAAATACACATAGATAACGCAAATATCAATAAAAATATATATTATATAATATATTTTTATACATATTTAAAATATTTAATGTATATTTTGTATATATATTTTATCCAAATTTACGTTATTTTATATGTATTTGTTTATATATTTTCATACAAATTTACATTATTTTATGTGAGTTTTGTATATGTATTTCAATACAAATTTGCCTAACTTTATGTGTATTTTGCATATCTATTTTCAAACAAATTTAAATTATTTTTGTGTATTTTTGTATATATTTTTATACAAATTTTAGTTATTTTATTTGTTTTTGTATATATATTTTCCTACAAATATACATTCTTTTATTGGAATTTTGTGTATTTAATTTTTTACGAATTTACATTATTTTATGTGTATTTTGTATATATATTTTTCTACGTATTTAAATTATTTTATGTGTATTTTATATATATACATTTTAATAAAAATTGACGTTATTTTATTGTGTGTATTCGTATATATTTTGAAACAAATTTTATACAAATTCATGTTATTTTATGTGTATTTGTATATATATTTTCATACAAATTTATATTATTTGATGTGTATTCTTACTTATATTTTATTACAAATTTACCTTATTTTATGTTTATTTTGTATATTTATTTCATTCAATTTTAAATTATTTAATGTGTATATTTGTATTTGTATTTGCGTTATTTTATGTGTGTTTTCTATATATGTTTTCATCCAAAATTACATTATTTTATTGTTATTTTCTTAATTTAACTCGATACGAATTTAGATTATTTCATAGGTATTTTGTATACAAATTTTTATACTCATTTACATTATCTAATGTGTGTTTTGTATATATTTTTTTATGCAAACTAATTTTATGTGCATTTTTGTACATACATTTTTATAGGAACTTAAAGCGTTATTTTATGTGTATTTTGTATATGTTTTCTCATACAAATTTACATTATTCAATTAGTTTTTTGTTTATTTATTTTGATACGAATGACTTGATTATTTATGTATTTTGTAAATTTTTTGTTTATATATTTTTTTACAAATTTACGTTATTATATGTGTATTTGTTAAAAATATTTTGAAACGAATTTACTTTATTTTATGTATTTTGTATATATATTTCAATTCAAATTTAGCTTATTTTGTGTGTATTTTGTATATCTATTTTCATACAAATTTAATTACTTCTGTGTATTTTTGTATATAGTTTTATACAAATTTACGTTATCTTATGTGCATTTTGTATATTTATATTTATACAAATACACACTCTCTTATTGGTATTTTGTTTATTTATATTTATACGAATTTACATTATTTTATGTGTATTTTATTTATTTATATTTATATATATATATATATATATATTTATATATATATATATATATATATATATATATATATATATATATATATATATATATATATATATATATATATATATATATATATATATATATATATATATATATATATATATATATATATATATATATATATATATATATATATATATATATATATATATATATATATATATATATATATATATATATATATATATATATATATATATATATATATATATTTTGAAACAAATTTACATTATTTTATATGTATTTTGCATATCTATTTAAATACAAATTTACCTTATTGTATGTGCATTTTGTATATTTATTTTAATAGAAATTCAAATATTTTATGTGTATTTTGGTATATATAATTTTATAAAAAAAATCATTATTTTATAGGTATTTTGCATCTTAGTTTTCATACAAATGTACATTATTTTATTAATATTCTGTGTGTATATTTTGATACGATTTTATATTATACTATTTGTGTTTTGTATATATTTTTTTATACATATTTTCATTATTTAATGTGTATATTTTATATATATTTTATACAAATTAACGTTATTTTAAGTGTATTTGTTTAAATAATTTCATTCAAATTTACATTATTTTAAGTGTATTTTGTATATGTATTTCAATACAAATTTACCTAATTTTATGTTTATTTTATATATTTATTTTCATACAAATTTAAATTATTTTTGTGTTTTTTTGTATAAACATATAGAGTAAATTTCTATGAAAATATATATTCAAAATATATATAAAATTATGTAAATAAGTATAAAAAAAATATATATATATATATATATATATATATATATATATATATATATATATATATATATATATATATATATATATATATATATATATATATATATATATATATATATATATATATATCAAATACTCCTAAAAAAAATGAAAAATCGTATCAAAATAAATAAACAAAATTCCGATAAAAGAACGTATATTTGTAAGAAAACAAATATACAAAATACACATAAAATTACGAAAATTTGAATAAAAATATATACAAAAAAACAAAAAATAAATTTCAATTTGTATGAAAATAGATATACAAAATACACATACAATTAGTTAAATTTGTATTTAGATACATGTACAAAATACACATAAAATAATGTAAATTTGTATGAAATGAAAAAAAATTCACATAAAATAACGCACATTTGTATAAAATAGATATACAAAATATACATAGAATAATGTAAAATCGTATCAAAATAAATACACAGAATATCAATAAAATAATGTAATTTTGTATGAAAATAAAGCATATTTTTTTAAAAATACATATACAAAAATACACATAGAATAATTAGATTTGTATTAAAATTAATATACAAAATGCACGTACAATAAGGTAAATTTGTATGGAAAAAATATACAAAATGCACATAAAAGTGTAAATTTGTTTAAAAATCTATATACGAATACACATAAAATACTGTAGATTTCTATAGAAATATATATACAAAATACACATGAAATGACGTAAATACGTATAAAAATATATATATATATATACAAAATACACATTAAATAATTTTAATTCTCGTCAAAATAAATAAACAAAATATCAATAAAAGAATGTGTATTTGTATGAAAATAGATATACAAAATACTCATAAAATAACCTAAGTTTGTATAAAACTATATACGAAAATACACAAAAATAATTTAAATTTGCATGAAAATATATATACAAAAATACACATAAAATTAGGTATTTTTGTATTGAAATACATATACAAAATACACATAAAATAATGGAAATTTGAATGAAAATATATAAACATAAACACTTAAAATAACGTAAATTTGTATCAAATATATATACAAAATACACATTAAATAATGTAAATATATATAAAAAAAATATATACAAAACACAAATAGAATAATGTAAAATCGTATAAAAAATAAATACACAGAATAGTAATAAAATAATGTAAATTTGTATGAAAATAAAGATGCAAAATAGCCATAAAATAACGCATTTTTTATAAAAAAATATATACCAAAATACACATAAAATATTAAAATTTGTATTAAAATAAATATAAAAAATGCACATACTATAAGGTAAATTTGTATTGAAATAGATATGCAAAATACATATAAAACAATGTAAATTTGTTTCAAAATATATATACGAATACACATAAAATAACGTAGATTTCTATAAAAATACATACAAAATACACATAAAATCAAGTAAATACGTATAAAAAAATGAATACAAAATACACATAAAAATCGTATCAAAATAAATAAACAAAATACCAGTAAAAGAATGTGTATTTGTATAAATATAAATATACAAAATACACATAAAATATCGTAAATTTGTATAAAACTATATACAAAAATACACAGAAATAATTAAATTTGTATGAAAATATATATACAAAATACAGCTAAAATAAGCTAAATTTTAATTGAAACGTATATACAAAATACATGAAATAATGTAAATCTGTATCAAAATATTTATACAAATACATATAATAACGTAAATTTATTTAAAAATATATAAACAAAATACACATTAAGTAATGTAAATACGTATAAAAAATATGTACAAAATACACATATAATCATGTAATTCGTATCAAAATAAATAAACAAAATAGCAATAAAATAATGTAAATTTGTATGAGAAAACATATACAAATAACGCAAATTTCTATAAAAATATATGTACAAAAATGCACATAAAATAAAGTAAATTTGCATAAAAATATATATACAAAACACACACTAAATAATGTAAATCCGTACATAAAATAACCTAAATTTGTATAAAACTATATACAAAAATACACAAAAATAATTTAAATTTGTTTGAAAAGAAATATACAAAATACACATAAAATTAGGTAAATTTGTATTGAAATACATATACAAAATACACATCAAATAATGTAAATTTGAATGAAAATATATAAACAAATACACTTAAAATAACGTAACTATTTGGGTTTTGTATATATTTTTTTTATACATATTTACATTACTTAATGTGTATTTTGTTTATATATTTTATACAAATTTACGTTATTTTAATTGTTTTTGTTTTTGTATTTTCATTCAAATTTACATTATTTTATGTGTATTTTGTAAATGTATTTCAATACAAATTTACCTAATTTTATGTGTATTTTGTATACTTATTTTCAAACAAATTTAAATTATTTATTTTATTTTTGTATATAGTTTTATACAAATTCACGTTATTTTATGTGTATTTTGTACATCTATTTTCATACAAATACACATTCTTTTATTGATATTTTGTTTATTTATTTTGACACGAATTTACATTGTTTAATGTCTATTTTGTATATATATTTTTTTACGTATTTACAGCATCTTAAGTGTATTTTGTATATATATTTCTATAGAAATCTGCGTTATTTTATGTGTATTCGTATACATATTTTGAAACAAATTTACATTGTTTAATATGTATTTTGCATATTTTTTTAATAAAAATTTACCATATTCTATGTGAATTTTGTATATTAATTTTACTACAAATTTAATTATTGAATATGTATTTATGTATATGTATTTTTATAAAAATATGCTTTATTTTATTGATATTTTGCATCTTTATTTTCATACAAATTTACATTATTTTATTGATATTTTGTGTATTTATTTTGATACGATTTTACATTATTTTCTATGTGTATTTTGTATATATATTTAATACAAATGTACGTTATTTTATGTGTATTTTTTTTCCTTCCATACAAATTTTCATTATTTTATGTGTATTTTGTACATGTACAAATTTGTACAAATTTAACTAATTATATGTGTATTTTGTATATCAATTTTCATAAAAATTGAAATTATTTTTTTTTTTTTTTTGTATATATTTTTATACAAATTTTCGTTATTTTATGTGTATCTTGTATATTTATTTTCCTACAAATATACGTTCTTTTATCGGAGTTTTGTTTGTTTATTTTGATACGAATTTATATTGTTTTAGGTGTATTTGGTATATATATTTTTATACTATTTACATCATTTTATATGTATTTTGTATGTATATTTTCACAGAAATCTACTCTATTTTAAGTGTATTCGTATATATATTTTGATACAAATTGACATTATTGATGTGTATTTTGCGTATGTATTTCAATACAAATTTACTTTATTGTATATGCATTTTGTATATTTATTTCAATACAAATTTAATTATTTTATGTGTATTTTTGTATATATATATTTTTATGCATATATGCGTTATTATAAGGGTATTTTGCATCTTTATTTTCGTACAAATTTAAATTATTTTATTGATATCCTGTTATGTAAGCTTAATTTGAATTGAAATACATGTACAAAATACATAAAATAAAGTAAATTTGTATCAAAATATTTTTTACAAATACACATATAATTACGTAAATTTTATATAAAAATATATAAACAAAATACACATTAAATAATGTAATTACGTATAAAAAATATATACAAAATACACATATAATCATGTAATTCGTATCAAAATAAATAAACAAAATACCAATAAAATAATGTAAATTTTTATGAGAAAACATATACAAAATACATATAAAATAAATAAATTTCTATAAAAATATATGTTCAAAAATGGACATAAAATAAATTTGCATTAAAAAATATATACAAAACACACATTACATAATGTAAATGAGTATAAACATATTTATACAAAATACCTATGAAAAAATCTAAATTCGTATCGAGTTAAATAAAGAAAATACCAATAATATAATGTAATTTTGGATGAAAATATATATAGAAAATACACATAAAACTACAAAAATACAAATACAAATATACACATAAAATAATTTAAAATTGAATGAAATAAATATACAAAATAATCATAAAATAAGGTAAATTTGTAATGAAAAATATGTAAAAATACACGTAAAATAATATAAATTTTTATGAAAATATATATACAAATACACATAAAATAACATGAATTTGTATAAAATTTCTATCAAAATAAATAGGAAAACACACAAAAAAATAATGTAAACTTTTATTAAAATATATATACAAAATACACATAAAATAATGTAAATACGTAGAAAAATATATATATAAAATACACATAAAATAATGTAAACTCGTATCAAAATAAATAAACAAAACTATAATAAAAGATTGTATATCTGTAGAAAAATATATATACAAAATACAAATAAAATAACTAAAATTTGTATAAAAATAAATACAAAAATACACAAAAAGAATCTAAATTTGTTTGAAAATAGATATGCAAAATACACATAAAGTTAGGCAAATTTGTATTGAAATTCATATACAAAATACACATAAAATAATGTAAATTTGTATGAAAATATATAAACAGATACACATAAAATAACGTAAATCTGGATAAAATATATATACAAAATATACATTAAATAATGTAAATATGTATAAAAATAGTTATACAAAATACACATAGAATAATGTTAAATCGTATCAAAATAAATAAACAGAATATCAATAAAATAATTTATATTTGTATGAAAATAAAGATGCAAAATACCCATATAATAATGCATATATGCATAAAAATATATATACAAAAATACACATGAAATAATTAAATTTGTATTGAAATAAATATACAAAATGCATATACAATAAAGTAAATTTGTATTGAAATACATATGCAAAATACACATCAATAATGTAAATTTGTATCAAAATATATATACGAATACACATAAAATTGAGTAAATTTTTATGAAAATATACATACAAAATACATATAAAATTATCTAAATAGTATAAAAATATATATACCAAATACACCTAAAATAATGTAAATTCGTATCAAAATAAACAAACAAAATTCCGTTAAAGAACGTATATTTGTAGGAAAATAAATATACAAAATACACATAAAATAACGAAAATTTGTATAAAAATATATAAAAAAAAAACAAAAATAATTTCAATTTTTATGAAAATTGATATACAAAATACACATATAATTAGTTAAATTTGTACAAATTTGTACATGTACAAAATACACATAAAATAATGAAAATTTGTATGAAAGGAAAACAAATACACATAAAATAACGTACATTTGTATTAAATATATATACAAAATACACATAGAAAATAATGTAAAATCGTACCAAAATAAATACACAAAATATCAATAAAATAATGTAAATTTGTATGAAAATAAAGATGCAAAAAACCAATAAAAAAAAGCATATTTTTATAAAAATACATATACATACATACACATTCAATAATTAAATTTGTAGTAAAACTAATATACAAAATGCACATACAATAAAGTAAACTTTTATTAAAAAAAAATGCAAAATACACATAAAACAATGTAAATTTGTTTCAAAATATATATACGAATACACATAAAATAACGCAGATTTCTATAGAAATATATATACAAAATACCCTTGAGATGCTGTAAATACGTATAAAAATATATATACAAAATAAACATTAAATAATGTAAATTCCTGTCAAAATAAATAAACAAAATATCAATAAAAGAATTTGTATTTGTATGAAAATAGATATACAAAATACACATAAAATAACGTAAATTTGTATAAAACTATATACAAAAATACACAAAAATAATTTAAATTTGTTTGAAAATAAGTATACAAAATACACATAAAATTAGGTAAATTTGTATTGAAATACATTTACAAAATACACATAAAATAATGTAAATTTGAATTAAAATATATAAACAAATACACTTAAAATAACGTAAATTTGTATAAAATATATATACAAAATACACATTAAGTAATGTAAATATGTATAAAAAAAATATATACAAAACCCAAATAGAATAATGTAAAATCGTAACAAAATAATACACAGAATATTAATGAAATAATGTAAATTTGTATGAAAATAAAGAAGCAAAATATCCATAAAATAACGCTTTTTTTTTTTAATATATATACCAAAAGACATATAAAAAATTAAAATTTGTATTAAAATAAATATACAAAATGCACATACAAAAAGGTACATTTATATTGATATGCAAAATACATATAAAACAATGTAAAATTTGTTTCAAAATATATATCCGAATACACATAAAATAACGTAGATTTCTATAAAAATATATATACAGAATACACATAAAATGAAGTAAATACGTATAAAAAAATGTACACAAAATACACATAAAATAATGTAAATTCGTATCAAAATAAATAAACAAAATACCAATAAAAAAATGTGTATTTGTATAAAAATAAATATACAAAAAACACAAAAAATATCGTAAATTTATATAAAACTATATACAAAAATACACACAAGTAGTTAAATTTGTATGAAAATAGATATATATATATAATATATATATATATATATATATATATATATATATATATATATATATATATATATATATATATATATATATATATATATATATATATATATATATATATATATATATATATATATATATATATATATATATATATATATATATTTACAAAATACATCAAATAATGCAAATTTGTATCAAAATATTTATACAAATACACATATAATAACGTAAATTCGTATAAAAACACATATACAAAATACACATTAAATAATGTAAATACGTATAAAAAAATATGTAGAAAATACACATATAATCATGTAATTCGTATCAAAATAAATAAACAAAAAACCAATAATATAATGTAAATTTGTATGAGAAAACATATACAAAATACATATAAAATAACGCTAATTTCTTTAAAAATATATGTACAAAAATGCACATCAAATAAAGTAAATTTGCATCAAAATATATATACAAAACACACATTAAATGATGTAAATGCGTATAAAAAAATGTATAAAAAATACCTTTGAAATAATCTAAATTCGTATCGAATTAAATTAACAAAATACCAATAAAATAATGTAGTTTTGGATGAAAATGTATATAGAAAATACAAATAAAATAACCTAAATACAAATACAAATATACACATAAAATAATTTAAAATTGCATGAAATGAATATATGAAACAAACATAAAATAAGATAAATTTGTAATGAAATATATGTAAAAATACACATAAAATAATTTAAATTTGAATGAAAATATGTACTCAAATACACAAAAAATAACATGAATTTGTATAAAATTTGTATCAAAATATATACGAGATCTCACAATAAAATAACGTAAATTTTTATGAAAATATATATCCAAAATACACATAAAATAATGTAAATACGTAGAAACATATATATACAAAATACACATAAAGTAATGGAAATTCGTATCAAAATAAATAAACAAAATTGCAATAATAGAATGTATATATGTAGGAAAATATATAAACAATGTATTTAAATACATTTACAAAATACACATCAATAGTGTAAATTTGAATTAAAATATATATACAAATACACTTAAATTAACGTAAATTTGTATAAAATATATATATGAAATCACTTTAAATAATGTAAATATGTATACAAAAATATATACAAAACACAAATAGAATAATGTAAAATCGTATCAAAATAAATACACAGAATATTAATAAAATAATGTAAATTTGTATGAAAATTAAGATGCAAAATATCCCCAAAATAGCTCATTTTTTATAAAAATATATATACCAAAACACACATAAAATATTTGAATTTGTATTAAAATATATATACGAAATGCACACACAATAAGGTAAATTTGTATTGAAATAGATATGCAAAATACATATAAAACAATGTAAATTTGTTTCAAAATATATATACGCATAAACACATAAAATAACGCATATTTTATAAAGATATATATACAAATTACACATAAAATGAAGTAAATAGGTATAAAAAAATGTGTACAAATTACATATAAAATAATGTAAACTCGTATCGAAATAAATAAACAAAATACTAATACAAGAATGTGTATTTGTATAAATATAAATATACAAAATACACATAAAATAACGTAAATTGATATAAAAGTATATACAAAAATACACACATTTTTATGTGTATTTTATATATCTATTTTCATACAAATTTAACTACTTTTGTGTATTTTTGTATATAGTTTTATATAAATTTACGATATTTTATGTGTATTTTGTATATTTATTTTTATACAAATACACATTTTTTTAATGGTATTTTGTTTATTTATTTTGATACGAATTTACATTATTTTATGTGTATTTTGTATACATTTTTTATACGTATTTACTTCATTTTATGTGTATTTTGTATATATATTTTTATAGAAATATACGTTATTTTATGTGAATTCGTATATATATTTTGAAACAAATTTTACATTGTTTTATATGTATTTTGCATATCTATTTCAATATAAATTTACCTAATTGTATACAAAATACACATAAAATTAGGTAAATTTGTATTGAAATACATATACAAAATACACATAAAATAATGTAAATTTGAATGAGAATATATAAACAAATACACTTAAAAAAACGTGTTTCTATGAAATATATATATAAAATACACATTAAATAATGTAAATATGTATAAAAAATATATACAAAAGACAAATAGAATAATGTAAAATTGTATCAAAATAAATGCACAGAATATTAATAAAATAATGTAAATTTGTATGAAAATAAAGATGCAACGCATTTTTTATGAAAATATATATATATACCAAAATACACATAAAATATTTAAATTTGTATTACAATAGATATACAAAATGAACATACAGTAAGGTAAATTTGTATTGAAAGACATATGCAAAATACATATAAAACAATGTAAATTTCCTTCAAAATATATATACGAATACACATAAAATAACGTAGATTTCTATAAAAATATATATACAAAATACACATAAAATGAAGTAAATACGTATCAGAAAATGTATACAAAATACACATAAAATAATGTAAATTCGTATCAAAATAAATAAACTAAATGCCAATAAAAGAATGTGCACTCGTATAAATATAAATATACAAAATCCACATAAAATAACGTAAAATTATATAAAACTATATAAAAAAAATTAAATAAATTTGTATGAGAATAGATATACAAAAGACACATAAACTAAGTTAAATTTGAATTGAAATAAATATAGAAAATACATAAAATAATATAAATTTGTATCAAAATATATATTCAAATACACATATAATAACGTAAATTTGTATAAAAATATATAAACAAAATACACATTAAATCAAGTAAATACGTATAAAAGATATGTACGTAATGTAAAAATTTCTAAAATTAAAGATGCAATATAAACTTAAAAAACTCATATTAAAAAAAAATATATATACAAAAATACACATCAAATAATTAAATTTGTATTAATATAAATATTCAAAATACACATACAATAAGGTAGATTTTTATTGAAATAGATATGCAAAAAAACATAAAATAAAGTAAATTTGTATCAAAATATATACGAATACACACAATAAAATAACGTAAATTTTATGAAAATATATATACAAAATACACATTAAATAATGTAAATACAAAGAAAAATATATATACAAAATACACATAAAATAATGTAAATTCGTATCAAAATAAATAAACAAAATTTCCTCTAAAAGAATGTATATTTGTAGGAAAATATATATACAAAATACAAATAAAATAATAAAAATTTGTATAAAAATATATACAAAAATACACAAATTTTTTTTTAAATTTGTTTGAAAATAGATATGCAAAATACACATGAAATTAAGCAAATTTTTATTGAAATACATATACAAAATACACATAAAATAATGTAAATTTGTATGAAACTATATAAACAAATACACATAAGATAACGTAAATTTCCATAAAATATATGTACAAAATATACATTAAATAATGTAAATATGTCTAAAAATATGTATACAAAATACACAGAATAACGTAAAATCGTATCAAAATAAATAAACAGACTCAATAAAATAATGTAAATTTGTATGAAAATAAAGATGCAAAATACCCATATAATAACGCATATTTGTTTAAAAATATATATACAAAAATACACATAAAATAATTAAATTTGTATCAAAATAAATATACAACAGGCACATACAATAAAGAAAATTTGTATTGAAACAGATATGCGAAATACACATAAATAATGTAAATTTGTATCAAAATATATATACGAATACACATAAAATAGTGTAAATTTCTATAAAAATATATATTAAAAATACATATAAAATTATGTAAAAAAGTATAAAAATATATATATATCAAATACACCTAAAATAATGAAAATTCGTATCAAAATCAATAAACAAAATTCCGATAAAAGAACGTACAAATTTACATTATTTTATGTGTATTTTGTTCATGTATTTATACATTTTGAGACAAATTTACATTGTTTATATGTATTTTGCATATCTATTTTTATTCTGTATTTATTTTTGTTATACATAGAATAATGTAAAATCGTATCAAAATAAGTACACAGATTATCAATTAAATAATTTAAATTCGTATGAAAATAAAGATGCAAAATATCCATAAAATAAAGCATTTTTTTTTTTAAATACATATACAAAAATACACATAGAATAATTAAATTTGTATTAAAATTAATATACAAAATGCACATACAATTAGGTAATTTTGTATTGAAAATAACTGCAAAATACACATATAACAGTGTAAATTTGTTTCAAAATATATATACGCATACACATAACATAACGTTGATTTCTATAGGAATATATATACAAAATACACATGAAATGATGTAAATACGCATAAAAATATATATACAAAATACACATTAAATACTGTAAATTCGCGTCAAAATAAATAAACAAAATATCAATAAAAGAATGTGTATTTGTATGCAAATAGATATACA
Source organism: Eriocheir sinensis (assembly GCF_024679095.1). Taxonomy (NCBI): domain Eukaryota; kingdom Metazoa; phylum Arthropoda; class Malacostraca; order Decapoda; family Varunidae; genus Eriocheir; species Eriocheir sinensis. The sequence goes on from NW_026111943.1 coordinate 96,850, forward strand.
AAATACACATAAAATAATCTAAATTTGTATCAAACTATATACAAAAACTGACAAAAATATTTTAAATTTGTATGAAAATAAATATACAAAATACACATAATATTAGGTAAATTTGTATTGAAATACATACACAAAATACACATAAAATAATGTAAATTTGAATGAAAATACATAAACAAATACACTTAAAATAACGTAAATTTGTATAAAAAAAAATATGAACAAAATACAAATAGTATAATGAAAAATCGTATCAAAATAAATACACAGAATATTAATAAAATAATGTAAATTTGTATGAAAATAAAGCAGCAAAATACCCATAAAATAACGCATTTTTTTTATTTATAAAAATATATATACCAAAATACACATCAAAAAATTAAATTTGTATTAAAATAAATATACAAAAAACACATACAATAAGGTAAATTTGTATTGAAATAGATATGCAAAATACATATAAAACAATGTAAATTTGTTTCAAAATATATATACGAATAAACGTAAAATAACGTAGATTTCTATAAAAATATATATACAAAATACACATAAAATGAAGTAAATACGTATAAAAAAAAATGTATACAAAATACACATAAAATAATGTAAATTCGTATCAAAATAAATAAACGAAATACCAATAAAAGAATGTGTATTTGTATAAATATAAATATACAAAATATACATAAAATAACGTAAATTTATATAAAACTATATACAAAATTACACAGAAGTAATTAAATTTGTATGAAAATATATAAAAAATACACACAAAATAAGCTAAATTTCAATTGAAATATATATACAAAATACATGAAATAAAGTAAATTTGTATCAAAATATTTATACAAATACACATATAATAACATAAATTTGTATGAAAATATATAAACAAAATACACATTAAATAATGTAAATACGTATAAAAAAAATGTACAAAATACACATATAATCATGTAATTCGTATCAAAATAAATAAACAAAATACCAATAAAATAATATTAATTTGTATGAGTAAACGTGTATGTTACATATTTTTTCAATACAAATTTACCTTATTATATACGCCTTTTGTATATTAATTTTAATGCAAATTTAATTATACATATAAACAATGTAAATTTGTTTCAAAATATATATACGAATACACATGAAATAAGGTAGATTTCTATAAAAAAAATATATACAAAATACACATAAAATTAAGTAAATACGTATAAAAAATGTATACAAAATACACATAAAATAATGTAAATTAGTATCAATATAAATAAACAAAATAATAAATAAAAAAATGTGTATTTCTATAAATATATATATACAAAAAACACATTAAATAATATAATTTTGTTTAAAACTATACAAAATACACATGAAATGATGTAAATACGTATAAAAATATATATACAAAATACACATTAAATACTGTAAATTCGCGTCAAAATAAATAAACAAAATATCAATAAAAAAATGTGTATTTGTATGAAAATAGATATACAAAATACACATAAAATAACCTAAATTTGTCTCAAACTATATACAAAAATACACAAAAATATTTTAAATTTGTATGAAAATAAATATACAAAATACACATAAAATTAGGTAAATTTGTATTGAAATACATATACAAAATACACATAAAATAATGTAAATTTGAATGAAAAGACATAAGCAAATACACTTAAAATAACGTATATTTGTACAAAAAAATATATATAGAAAACACAAATAGAATAATGTAAAATCGTATCAAAATAAATACACAGAATATTAATAAAATAATGTAAATTTGTATGAAAATAAAGAGGCAAAATAACCATAAAATAACGCATTTTTTTTATTTATAAAAATATATATACCAAAATACACATAAAAAAATTTAATTTGTATTAAAATAAATATATATAAACCACATACAATAAGGTAAATTTGTATTGAAATAGATATGCAAAATACATATAAAACAATGTAAATTTGTTTCAAAATATATCTACGAATACACATAAAATAACGTAGATTTCTATAAAAATATATATACAAAATACACATAAAATTAAGTAAATACGTATAAAAAATGTATACAAAATACACATAAAATAATGTAAATTCGTATCAAAATAAATATACAAAATACCAATAAAAGAATGTGTATTTGTATAAATATAAATATACAAAATACACATAAAATAACGTAAATTTATATAAACCTATATACAAAAATACACAAAAGTATTTTAATTTGTATGAAAATAGATATACAAAATAAGGTAAATTCGTTTCAAATTCAATAAACAAAATTCAGATAAAGGAACGTATATTTGTAGAAAAAATAAATATACAAAATACACATAAAATAACGAAAATTTGTATGAAAATATAAAAAAAAATATAAAAAAATAATTTCAATTTGTATGAAAATAAATATACAAAATACACATGTATTTTGTATATCTATTTTCACACAAATTTAATTACTTTTGTTTATTTTTGCATATAGTTTTATATAAATTTACGTTATTTTATTTGTATTTTGTATATTTATATTTATACAATACACATTCTTTTATTAGTATTTTGTTTATTTATTTTAATACGAGTTTACTTTATTTTATGTGTATTTTGTATACATTTTTTTTATACGTATTTACTTCATTTTTTGTGTATTTTGTATATCTATTTTCATAGAAATCTACGTTATTTTATGTGTATTCGTATATATATTTTGAAAAAAACTTACATGGTTTTATATGTATTTTGCATATCTATTTCAGTACAAATTTACCTTATTGTATGTGCATTTTGTATATTTATTTTAATACAAATTCAAATATTTTATGTGTATATATATTTTGAAACAAATTCATATTGTTTTATATGTATTTTGCATATCTATTTCAATACAGATTTACCTTATTGTATGTATATTTTGTATATTTATTTTAATACAAATTATTTTTTTTATGTGTATTTTAGTATATATATTTTTTTATTTTTTTTTTATTTTGATACGATTTTACATTATTCTATTTGTGTTTTGTATATATTTTTTAATTACAAATTTACGTTATTTTAAGTGTATTTGTTTATGTATTTTCATTCAAATTCACATTATTTTATGTGTATTTTGTATATGTATTTCAATACAAATTTACCTAATTTTATATGTATTTTGTATATTTATTTTCATACAAATTTAAATTATTTTTGTGTATTTTTGTATATAGTTTTATACAAATTTATGTTATCTTAAGTGTATTTTGTATATTTATTTTCATACAAATACACATTCTTTTATTGATATTTTGTTTATTTATTTTGACGCGAATTTACATTATTTAATGTGTATTTTGTATATATATATTTATACGTATTTACATCCTTTCATGTGTATTTTGTATTTTTAAAAAAAAATGCGTTATTTTATGGGTATTTTGCATCTTTATTTTCATACAAATTTACATTATTTTATTTACATTCTGTGTATTTATTATGATACGATTCTACATTATTCTATTTGTGTTTTGTATATATTTTTTTATACATATTTACATTATTTAATGAGTATTTTGTATATATATTTTATACAAATTTACGTTAATTTAAGTGTATTTGTCTATATATTTTCATTCAAATTTACATTATTTTATGTGTATTTTGTATATGTATTTCTATACAAATTTACCTAATTTTATGTGTATTTTGTATATTTATTTTCATACAAATTTAATTTATTTTTGTGTATTTATATATATAGTTTTATACAAATTTACGTTATTTTATGTGTATTTTGTATATGTATCTTCATACAAATACACATTCTTTTATTGATATTTTCCTTATTTATTTTGACACGAGTTTACATTATTTAATGTGTATTTTGTATATATATTTTTATACGAATTTACATCATTTCATGTGTCTTTTGTATATATATTTCTATAGAAATCTACGTTATTTTGTGTGTATTCGTATATATATTTTAAAACAAATTTATATTGCTTTATATGTATTTTGCATATCTATTTCAATACAAATTTACCTTATTGTATGTTTTTTATATATTTATTTTAATTCAATTTTTTTTTTTTTATGTGGTTTTGGTATATATATCTTTATAAATAAAAAAAAATGCGTTATTTTATGGGTATTTTGCCTCTTTATTTTCATACAAATTTACATTATTTTATTAATATTCTCTGTATTTATTTTGATACGATTTTACATTATTCTATTTGTGTTTTGTACATATTTTTTTATACAAATTTACGTTATTTTAAGTGTATTTGTTAATGTATTTTCATTCAAATTTACATTATTTTATGTGTATTTTATGTATGTATTTCAATACAAATTTACCTAATTTTATGTGTATTTTGTATATTTATTTCCATACAAATTTAAAATATTTTTGTGTATTTTTGTGTATAGTTTGATACAAATTTAGGTTATTTTATGTGTATTTTGTATATCTATTTTCATACAAATACACATTCTTTTATTGATATTTTGTTTATTTATTTTGACGCGAATGATGTAAATACGTATAAAAATATATATACAAAATACACATTAAATACTGTAAACTCGCGTCAAAATAAATAAACAAAATATCAATAAAAGAATGTGTATATATATACCAAAATTTGTATTAAAATAAATATACAAAAAACACATACAATAAGGTAAATTTGTATTGAAATAGGAATGCAAAATACATATAAAACAATGTAAATTTGTTTCAAAATATATATATACGAATACACATAAAATAACGTAGATTTCTATAAAAATATATATACAAAATACACATAAAATGAAGTAAATACGTATAAAAAATGTATACAAAATACACATAAAATAATGTAAATTCGTATCAAAATAAACAAAATACCAATAAAAGAATGTGTATTTGTATAAATATAAATATACAAAATACACATAAAATAACGTAGATTTATATAAAACTATATACAAAAATACACAGAAGTAATTAAATTTGTATGAAAATATATACAAAATACACACAAAATAAGCTAAATTTGAATTGAAATATATATACAAAATACATGAAATAAAGTAAATTTGTATCAAAATATTTATACAAATACACGTATAATAACGTAAATTTGTATGAAAATATATAAACAAAATACACATTAAATAATGTAAATACGTATAAAAAAAATATGTACAAAATACATATATTATCATGTAATTCATATCAAAATAAATAAACAAAATACCAATAAAATAATATAAATTTGTATGATTAAACGTGTATGTTGCATGTTTTTTCAATGCAAATTTACCTTATTATATATGCATTTTGTATATTAATTTTAATACAAATTTAATTATTCGATGTATATTTTTGTATCTGTATTTTTATAAACATATGCTTTATTTTTTGGGTATTTTGCATCTTTATTTTCATACAAATTTACATTATTTTATTGATATTCTGCTCATTCATTTTGATACGAATTGACATTATTCTATGTGTATTTTGTATATATTTTTCATACAAATTTACGTTATTTTATGTGTATTTGTTTATATATTTTGACACAAATTTACAATATTTTATGGGTATTTTGTATATACATTTCAAAAGAAATTTACCTAGTTTTATTTATATTTTGTATATCTATTTTCATACAAACTCAAATTATTTCTATGTATTTTTGTATATATTTTAATACAAATTTTAGTTATGTTATGTGTATTTTGTAAATTTATTTTCATTCAAATATATATTATTTTATTGGTGTTTTGTTGATATATATTGATACGAATTTACATTATTTTATATGTACTTTGTATATATATTTTTATACGTTTTTACATTATTTAATATTTATTTTGAATATATATTTTTATACAAATTCATGGTATTTTATGTGTATTTGTATATATATTTTCATATAAATTTTTGCATCTTTATTTTCATACAAATTTACATTATTTTATTAATATTCGGTGTATTTATTTTGATACGATGTTACATTATTCTATTTGTTTTTTATATATACTTTTTTATACATATTTACATTATTTAATGTGTATCTTGCATATATATTTTATACAAATTTATTATCTATTATCTATTTTCATACAAATACACATTCTTTTCATGATATTTTGTTTATTTATTTTGACACGAACTTACATTATTTGATATGTATTTTGTATATATATTTTTATACGTATTTACATAATTTCATATGTATTTTGTATATATATTTCTATAGAAATCTACTTTATTTTATGTGTATTCGTATATATATTTTGAAACAAATTTACATTGTTTTATATGTATTTTTGAATATCTCTTTCATTACAAATTTTCCTTACTGTATATGCATTTTGTATATTTATTTCAATACAAATTTAAATATTTTATGTGTATTTTGGTAAATATATTTTTATAAAAAATGCGATAATTTTTGGGAATTTTGCATCTCTATTTTCATACAAATTTACATTATTTTATTGATATTCTGTGTATTTATTTTGATACGATTTTACATTATTCTATTTGTTTTTTGTATATATTTTTTTATACACATTTACATTATTTAATGTGTATCTTGCATATATATTTTATACAAATTTACGTTATTTTAGGTGTATTTGTTTATATATTTTCATTCAAATTTACATTATTTGTTGTGTATTTTGTATATGTATTTCAATACAAATTTACCTAATTTTATGTGTATTTGCTATATTTCTTTTGAAACAAATTTAAATTATTTTTGAATATTTTTGTATATAGTTTTATACAAATTTAGGTTATTTTATGTACGCATTTACATTATTTAGTGCGTGTTTTGTATATATATTTTTATGCAAATTTACTTTATTTTATGTGCATTTTTGTACATATATTTTTATAGAAATTTTCGTTATTTGTATATGTTTTTTCACACAAATTTACATTATTTTATTGCTATTTTGTTTATTTATTTTGATACGAATTACATGATTATATGTGTATTTTGTACATATTTTTTATACGTATTTACATTACTTAATGTGTATTTTGTTTATATATTTATAAACAAATCTGCGTTATTATATGTATTTGTATAAATATTTTGATACAGATTTACATTATTTTATGTATTTAGTATGTACATTTCAATTCAAATTTAGCTTATTTTAGCTGTATTTTGTATATATATTTTCATACAAATTTAATTACTTCTGTGTATTTTTGTATATAGTTTTATACAAATTTACGATATTTTTAGTGTATTTTGTATATTTATATTTATACAAATACACATTCTTTTACTGGTATTTTGTTTATTTATTTTGATACGATTTTTATGTGTATTTTGTATTCATTTTTTTATACGTATTTACTTCATTTTATTTGTATTTTGTATATATTTTTATAGAAATCTACGTTATTTTATGTGTATTCGTATATATATTTTGAAACAAATTTACATTGTTTTATATGTATTTTTGAATATCTCTTTCAATACAAATTTACCTTTCCATATATACCAAAATACACATAAAAAAATTAAATTTGTATTAAAATAAATATATAAAAAACACATACAATAAGGTAAATTTGTATTGAAATAGATATGCAAAATACATATAAAACAATGTAAATTTGTTTCAAAATATATATACGAATACATATAAAATAACGTAGGTTTCTATAAAAATATGTATACAAAATACACATAAAATGAAGTAAATACGTATAAAAAAATGTATACAAAATACACATAAAATAATGTAAATTCGCATCAATATAAATATACAAAATACCAATAAAAGAATGTGTATTTCTATAAATATAAATATACAAAATACACATAAAATAACGTAAATCTATATAAAACTATATACAAAAATACACAAAAGTATTTTAATTTGTATGAAAATAGATATACAAAATAAGTAAAATTCGTTTCAAATTCAGTAAACAAAATTCAGATAAAAGAACATATATTTGTAGAAATAATAAATATAGAAAATACACATAAAATAACGAAAATTTGTATGAAAATATATAAAAAAATAAACAAAAATAATTTCAATTTGTATGAAAATAAATATACAAAATACACATGTATTTTTTATATCTATTTTCACACAAATTTAATTACTTTTGTGTTTTTTTGCATATAGTTTTATATAAATTTACGTTATTTTATTTGTATTTTGTATATTTATATTTATACAATACACATTCTTTTATTAGTATTTTGTTTATTTATTTTGATACGAGTTTACATTATTTTATGTGTATTTTGTATACATTTTTTTATACGTATTTACTTCATTTTATGTGTATTTTGTATATTTATTTTTATAGAAATATACGTTATTTTATGTGTATTCGTATATATATTTTGAAAAAAATTTACATGGTTTTATATGTATTTTGCATATCTATTTCAATACAAATTTACCTTATTGTATGTGCATTTTGTATATTTATTTTAATACAAATTCAAATATTTTATGTGTGTCTTGGTGTATATATTAAAAAAAAAATGCGTTATTATATGGGTATTTTGCATCTTAATTTTCATACAAATTTACATTATTTTATTAATATTCTGTGTATTTATTTTGATACGATTTCATATTATTCTATTTGTGTTTTGTATATATTTTTTATACATATTTATATTATTTAATTTGTATTTTTTATATATATTTTATACAAATTTACGTTATTTTAAGTGTATTTGTTTATATATTTTCATTCAAATTTACATTATTTTATGTGTATTTTGTAAATGTATTTCAATACAAATTTACCTAATTTTGTGTGTATTTTGTATATTTATTTTCATACAAATTAAAATTATTTTTGTGTATTTTTGTATATAGTTTTATACAAATTTAGGTGATTTTATGTGTATATTGTATATCTATTTTCATACAAATACACATTCTTTTATTGATATTTTGTTTATTTATTTTGACGCGAATTTACATTATTTAATGTGTATTTTATATATATATTTTTATACGTGTTTACATCATTTGATGTGTATTTTGTATATATATATCTATAGAAATCTACGTTGATTTATGAGTATTCGTGTATAGATTTTGAATTAAATTTACACTGTTTTATGTGTATTTTGCATTTTTTTTCAATACAAATTTACCTTATTGTATATGCATTTTGTATATTAATTTTAATACAAATTTAATTATGCTATGTGTATTTTTGTATATGTATTTTTATAAAAATATGCTTTATTTTATGGGTATTTTGCATTTTTATTTTCATACAAATTTACATTATTTTATTTATATTGTTTTTTTTTTTTTAAACAATTTTACATTCTTCTATGTGTATTTTGTATATCTATTTTTATACGTATTTACTTAATTTTATGTGTATTTTGTATATATATTTATATAGAAATCTACGTTGTTTTATGTGTATTCGTATTTTGAAACAAATTTACAGTTTTATATGTATTTTTGCATATCTCTTTCAATAAAAGTTTACCTTATTGTATGTGCATTTTGTTTATTTATTTCAATTCAAATTTAAATATTTTATGTGTATTTTGGTATATATATTTTTATAAGAAATCCTCTATTTGATGGGAATTTTGCATCTTTATTTTCATACAAATCTACATTATTTTATTAATATTCGGTGTATTTATTTTAATACGATTTCACATTATTCTATTTGTTTTTTGTATATATTTTTTTTATATATATTTACATTATTTAATGTGTATCTTGCATATATATTTCATAAAAATTTATTATCTATTATTTATTTTCATACAAATACACATTCTTTTCATGATATTTTGTTTATTTATTTTGACACGAATTTACCAAGATAAGTATTTTGTATATATATTTTTATACGTATTTTACATAATTTCATGTGTATTTTGTATATATATTTCTCTCGAAATCTACGTTATTTTATGTGTATTCGTATATATATTTTTAAACAAATTTACTTTGTTTGATATGTATTTTTGAATATCTCTTTCAATACATATTTACCTTACTGTATAAGCATTTTGTATAATTCTTTCAATAAAAATTGAAATATTTTATGTGTATTTTGTTATATATATTTTTATAAAAAATGCGCTATTTTATGGGAATTTTGCATCTTTCTTTTCATACAAATTTACATTATTTTATTGATATTCTGTGTATTTATATTGATAGGATTGTACATTATTCTATTTCTTTTTTGTATATATTTTTTTATACACATTTACATTATTTAATGTGTATCTTGCATATATATTTTATACAAATTTAAGTTATTTTAAGTGTATTTGTTTATATATTTTCATTCAAATTTACATTATTTTATGTGTATTTTGTATATGTATTTCAATACAAATTAACCTAATTTTATGTGTATTTTGTATATTTCTTTTCATACAAATTTTAAATATTTTTGTGTATTTTTGTATATAGTTTTATACAAATTTAGGTTATTTTATGTACGCATTTACACTATTTAATGTGTGTTTTGTATATATATTTTTATGCAAATTTACTTTATTTTATGTGCATTTTTGTACATATATGTTTTTAGAAATTTGCGTTAATTCATGTGTATTTGTATATGTTTTCTCATACAAATTTACATTATTTTATTGCTATTTTGTTTATTTATTTTGATACGAATGAAAATAGATATACAAAATATACTTAAAATAAAATAAATTTGTATTTGTATTAAAATAAATATACAAATTACAAATACAATAAGCTAAATCTGTATTGAAATAGATATGCAAAATACATATAAAACAATGTAAATTTGTTTCACAATATATATACGAACCCACATAAAATAACGTAGATTTGTATAAAAATATTTATACAAAATACACATAAAATGAAGTAAATACGTATAAGAAAATGTATACAAAATACACATAAAATAATGTAAACTCGTATCAAAATAAATAAACAAAATACCAATAAAAGAATGTTTATTTGTATAAAAAAATATATACAAAACACAAATAGAATAATGTAAAATCGTATCAAAATAAATACACAGAATATTAATAAAACAATGTAAATTTGTATGAAAATAAAGATGCAAAATACCCATTAAATAAAGCATTTTTTTATAAAAATATATATACCAAAATACACATGAAAAAATTAATTTGTATTAAAATAAATATACAAAATACACATACAATAAGGTAAATCTGTATTGAAATAGATATGCAAAATACATATAAAACAATGTAAATTTGTTTCAAAATATATATACGAATACATATAAAATAACGTAGATTTGTATAAAAATATATATACAAAATACTTGTTCATTTTGTATATTAATTTTAATACAAATTTGATTAATCTATGTGTGTTTTTGTGTATGTATTTTTATAAAAATATGCTTTATTTTATGGGTATTTTGCATCTTTATTTTCATACAAATTTACATTATTTTATTGATATTCTGTGTATTTATTTTGATATGATTTTACATTATTCTAAGTGTATTTTGTATATATATTTTATATAAAATTTATTTGTTTTCATTTCATACAAATCTACATTATTTTATGTGTTTTTTGTACATGTATTTAAATACAAATTTAACTAGTTATATGTGTATTTTGTATATCTATTTTGTATGTATATTTTCATAGAAATTTCCTCTATTTTATGAGTATTCGTATATATATTTTGATAGAAACTTACATTATTAATGTGTATTTTGCATATCTATTTCAATACAAATTTACTTTATTGTACGTGCATTTTGTATATTTATTTTAATACAAATTTAATTATTTTATATGTATTTTTGTATATATATTTTTATGCAAATATGCGTTATTATATGGATATTTTGTATCTCTATTTTCATACAAATTTACATTATTTTATTGATATTCTCTTTATTTATTTTGATACGATTTAACATTATTCTATGTTTTTATTTGTATATATTTTTTTATATATATATTTATATTATTTAATGTTCATTTTGTATATATATTTTATCCAAATTTACATTATTTTATGTGAATTTGTTTATATATTTTCATACATATTTACATTATTTTATGTGTTTTTTGTATATATATTTTTCTATGTATTTAAATTACTTTGTGTATTTTGTATATACATTTTCATAAAAAAATTACGTTATTTTATTGTGTATATAAGTATATATTTTGATACAAATTTTATACAAATTCATGTTATTTAATGTGCATTTGTATATATATTTTCTTTCAAATTCATATTGTTTTATGTGTATTTTTTTCATATATTTCATTACAAATTTACCTTATTTTATGTTTATTTTGTATATTTATTTCATTCAATTTTAAATTATTTTATGTGTATATTTGTATTTGTATTTAGGCTATTTTATGTGTATTTTGTATATATATTTTCATTCAAAATTACATTATTTTATTGGTATTTCTTAATTTAATTCGATACGAATTTAGATTATTTCATAGGTATTTTGTATACATATTTTTATACTCATTTACATTATCTAATGTGTGTTTTGTATATATATTTTTATGCAAATTTCTCTAATGTTCATTTTTTTACATATATTTTTATAGAAATTTGCGTTATTTTATGTATATAGTTTTATATAAATTTACGTTATTTTATGTGCATTTTGTATATTTATATTTATACAAATACACATTCTTTTATTGGTATATTGTTTATACGAATTTACATTAATTTATGTGTATTTTGTATACATTTTTTTATACGTATTTACTTAATTTTATGTGTATTTTGTATATGTATTTTTATAGAAATCTACGTTATTTTATGTGTATTCGTATATATATTTTGAAACAAATTTACATTATTTTATATGTATTTTGCATATCTATTTCAATACAAATTTACCTTATTGTATGTGCATTTTGTATATTTATTTTAATACAAGTTCGAATATTTTACGTGTATTTTGGTATCAATAATTTTATAAAAAATGCGTTATTTTATAGGTATTTTGCATCTTCATTTTCATTTTATATGTACTTTGTATATATATTTTTATACGCTCTTGCATTATTTATTATTTATTTTGAATATATATTTTTATACAAATTCATGGTATTTTATGTGTATTTGTATATATATTTTCATATAAATTTACATTATTGTATGTGTATTTTGCACATATATTTTATTACAAATCTACTTTATTTTATGTTTATTTTGTATGTGTATTTTGTATATTTATATTTATCCAAATACACATTCTTTTATTGGTATTTTGTTTATTTATTTTAATTTGAATTTACATTATTTTATGTGTATTTTGTACACATTTTTTTTTACGTATTTACTTAATTTTATGTGTATTTTGTATATATATTTTTATAGAAATCTACGTTTTTTTATTTGTATTCGTATATATATTTTGAAACAAATTTACATTGTTTTATATGTATTTTTGCATATCTCTTTCATTACAAACTTACCTTATTGTATGTGCATTTTGTATATTTATTTCAATACAAATTAAAAAATTTTATGTGTATTTTGGTATATATATTTTTATAAGAAATGCGCTATTTTATGGGAATTTTGCATCTTTATTTTCATACAAATTTACATTATTTTTATTAATATTCGGTGTATTTCTTTTGATACGATTTTACATTATTCTATTTGTTTTTTGTATATACTTTTATATATATATATATATATATATATATATATATATATATATATATAGATATATATATATATATAAATATATATATATATATATATATATATATATATATATATATATATATTTTATACAAATTTATTATCTATTATCTATTTTCATACAAATACACATTCTTTTCAGGATATTTTGTTTATTTATTTTGACACGAATTTACATTATTTGATATGTATTTTGTATATATATTTATATACGTATTTACATAATTTCATATGTATTTTGTATATATATTTAATAGATATTCAAAATACACATAAAATAACCTAAATTTGTATCAGACTATATACAAAAATACACAAAGCTATTTTAAATTTGTATGAAAATAAATATACAAAATACACATAAAACTAGGTAAATTTGTATGGAAATACATATACAAAATACACATAAAATAATGTAAATTTGAATAAAAATACATAAAAAAATACACTTAAAATAACGTAAATTTGTATAAAAAAATATATACGAAACACAAGTAGAATAATGTAAAATCGTATCAAAATAAATACACAGAATATTAATAAAATAATGTAAATTTGTATGAAAATAAAGAGGCAAAATAGCCATAAAATAACGCATTTTTTTTATTTATAAAAATATATATACCAAAATACACATATAAAAATTAGATTTGTATTAAAATAAATATATAAAAAACACATACAATAAGGTAAATTTGTATTGAAATAGATATGCAAAATACATATAAAGGAATGTAAATTTGTTTCAAAATATGTATACGCATAGTCTATGGTATACGAATACACATAAAATAACGTAGATTTCTATAAATATATATATACAAAATACACATAAAATGAAGTAAATACGTATAAAAAAAATGTATACAAAATACACATAAAATAATGTATATTCGTATCAAAATAAATAAACAAAATACCAATAAAAGAATGTGTATTTGTATAAATATATATATACAAAATACACATCAAATAACGTAAATTTATACAAAACTATATACAAAAATTCACAGAAGTAATTAAATTTGTATGAAAATATATACAAAGTACACACAAAATAAGCTAAATTTGAATTGAAATATATATACAAAATACATGAAATAAAGTAAATTTGTATCAAAATATTTATACAAATACACATATGATAACGAAAATTTGTATGAAAATATATAAACAAAATACACATTAAATAATATAAATACGTATAAAAAAATGTATACAAAATACATATATAATCATGTAATTCGTATCAAAATAAATAAGCAAAATACCAATAAAATAATATAAATTTGTATGAGTAAACGTGTATGTTGCATATTTTTTCAATACAAATTTATCTTATTATATACGCATTTTGTATATTAATTTTAATACAAATTTAATTATTCGATGTGTATTTTTGTATCTGTATTTTTATAAACATATGCTTTATTTTTTGGTTATTTTGCATCTTTATTTTCATATAAATTTACATTATTTTCTTGATATTCTGGTCATTCATTTTGATACGAATTGACATTGTTCTATGTGTATTTTGTATATATTTTTCATACAAATTTACTTTATTTTATGTGTAGTTGTTTATATATTTTGACACAAATTTTCAATATTTTTTGGCTATTTTGTATATACATTTCAAAAGAAATTTACCTGCTTTTATGTGTATTTTGTATATCTATTTTCATACAAACTCAAACTATTTCTCTGTATTTTTGTATATATTTTAATACAAATTTTAGTTATGTTATGTGTATTTTGTAAATTTATTTTCATTCAAATATATATTATTTTATTGGTGTTTTCTTGATTTATATTGATACGAATTTACATTATTTTATATGTACTTTGTATATATATTTTTATACGCTTTTACTTTATTTAATATTTATTTTGAATATATATTTTTATACAAATTCATGGTATTTTATGTGTATTTGTATATATATTTTCGAATAAATTTACATTATTTTATGTGTATTTTGTACATATATTTTATTACAAATCTACCTTATTTTATGTTTATTTTGTATATGTATTTTCTATATTTATATTTATCCAAATACACATTCTTTTATTGGTATTTTGTTTATTTATTTTAAATCGAATTTACATTATTTTATGTGTATTTTGTATACATTTTTTTATACGTATTTACTTAATTTTATGTGTATTTTGTATATATATTTTTATAGAAATCAACGTTTTTTTATTTGTATTCGTATATATATTTTGAAACAAATTTACATTGTTTTATATGTATTTTTGCATATCTCTTTCAATACAAATTTACCTTATTGTATGTGCATTTTGTATATTTATTTCAATACAAATTAAAATATTTTATGTGTATTTTGGTATATATATTTTTATAAGAAATGCGCTATTTTATTGGAATTTTGCATCTTTATTTTCATTCAAATTTACATTATTTTAATAATATTCGGTGTATTTATTTTGATACGATTTTACATTATTCTATTTGTTTTTTGTATATACTTTTTTATACATATTTACATTATTTAATTTGTATCTTGCACATATATTTTATACAAATTTATTATCTATTATCTATTTTCATACAAATACACATTCTTTTCATGATATTTTGTTAATTTATTTTGACACGAATTTACATTATTTGATATGTATTTTGTATATATATATTTATACGTATTTACATAATTTCATATGTATTTTGTATATATATTTCTATAGAAATCTACTTTATTTTATGTGTGTTCGTATATATATTTTGAAACAAATTTACATTGTTTTATATGAATTTTTGAATATCTCTTTTAATACAAATTTACCTTACTGTATATGCATTTTGTATATTTATTTCAATACAAATTTAAATATTTTATGTGTATTTTGGTATATATATTTTTTTTAAAAATGCGATAATTTTTTTGGAATTTTGCATCTTTATTTTCATACAAATTTACATTATTTTATTGATATTCTGTGTATTTATTTTGATACGATTTTACATTATTCTATTTGTTTTTTGTATATATTTTTTATACACATTTACATTATTTAATGTGTATCTTGCATATATATTTTATACAAATTTACGTTATTTTAAGTGTATATGTTTATATATATTCATTCAATTTTACATTTATTTTAATTCGAAATTACATTATTTTATGTGTATTTTGTATACATTTTTTTTATACGTATTTACTTAATTTTATGTGTATTTTGTTTATATATTTTTATAGAATTCTACGTTTTCTTATTTGTATTCGTATATATATTTTAAAACAAATTTACATTGTTTTATATGTATTTTTGCATATTTCTTTCAATACAAATTTACCTTATTGTATGTGCATTTTGTATATTTATTTCAATGCAAATTTAAATATTTTATGAGTATTTTGGTATATATATTTTTATAAGAAATGCGCTATTTTATGGGAATTTTGCATCTTTATTTTCATATAAATTTAAATTATTTGATTAATATTCGGTGTATTTATTTTGATACGATGCTACATTGTTCTATTTGTTTTTTGTATATACTCTTTTATACATATTTACATTATTTAATGTGTATCTTGCATATATATTTTATACAAATTTATTATCTATTATCTATTTTCATACAAATACACATTCTTTTCATGATATTTTGTTTATTTATTTTGACACGAATTTACATTATTTGATATGTATTTTGTATAAATATTTTTATACGTATTTACATAATTTCATATGTATTTTGTATATATATTTCTATAGAAATCTATTTTATTTTATGTGTATTCGTATATATATTTTAAAACAAATTTACATTGTTTTATATGTATTTTTGAATATCTCTTTCAATACAAATATACCTTACTGTATATGCATTTTGTATATTTATTTCAATACAAATTTAAATATTTTATGTGTATTTTGGTAAATATATTTTTATAAAAAATGCGTAATTTTTGGGAATTTTGCATCTTTATTTTCATACAAATTTAAATTATTTTATTGATATTCTGTGTATTTATTTTGATACGATTTTACATTATTCTATTTGTTTTTATTATATATATTTTTTTATACACATTTACATTATTTAATGTGTATCTTGCATATATATTTTATACAAATTTACGTTATTTTAAGTGTATTTGTTTATATATTTTCATTCAAATTTACATTATTTGATGTGTATTTTGTATATGTATTTCAATACAAATTTACCTAATTTTATGTGTACTTTGTATATTTCTTTTCAAACAAATTTAAATTATTTTTGTGTATTTTTCTATATAGTTTTACACAAATTTAGGTTATTTTATGTACGCATTTACATTATTTAGTGTGTGTTTTGAATATATATTTTTTTGCAAATTTACTTTATTTCATGTGCATTTTTGGACATATATTTTTATAGAAATTGGCGTTATTTGTATATGTTTTCTCATACAAATTTACATTATTTTATTGCTATTTTGTTTATTTATTTTGATGCGAATTACATGATTTTATGTGTATTTTGTACATATTTTTTATACGTATTTACATTACTTAATGTGTATTTTGTTTATATATTTTTAAACAAATCTACGTTATTATAGGTATTTGTAAAAATATTTTGATACAGATTTACATTATTTTATGTATTTTGTATGTACATTTCAATTCAAATTTAGCTTATTTTAGCTGTATTTTGTATATATATTTTCATACAAATTTAATTACTTCTCTGTATTTTTGTATATAGTTTTATAAAAATTTACGATATTTTTTGTGTATGTTGTATAATTTTATATTTATACAAATACACATTCTTTTACTGGTATTTTGTTTATTTATTTTGATACGATTTTTATGTATATTTTGTATTCATTTTTTTATACGTATTTACTTCATTTTATGCGTATTTTGTATATATTTTTATAGAAATCTACGTTATTTTATGTGTATTCGTATATATATTTTGAAACAAATTTACATTGTTTTATATGTATTTTGCATATCTATCTCAATACAAATTTACCTTATAGTATGTGCATTTTTTATATTTATTTTAATACAAATTTTAAAAATTTATGTGTATTTTGGTATATATATTTTTATAAAAAATGCGTTATTTTATGGCTATTTTGCATCTTTATTTTTATACAAATTTACATTATTTTATTAATATTCTGTGTATTTATTCTTGATACGATTTTATATTATTCTATTTGTGTTTTGTATATATTTTTTTATACATATTTACATTATTTAATGTGTATTTTGTATATATATTTGATTCATATTTCCGTTATTTTAAGTGTATATGTTTATATATTTTCATTCAAATTTCCATTATTTTATGTGTATTTTGTATATGTATTTCAATACAAATTTACCTAATTTTATGTGTATTTTATATATTTATTTTCATACAAATTAAAATTATTTTTGTGTATTTTTGTATATAGTTTTATACAAACTTAGGTTATTTTATGAGTATTTTGTATATCTATTTTCAGACAAATACACATTCTTTTATTGATATTTTGTTTATTTATTTTGACGAGAATTTAAATTATTTAATGTGTATTTTGTATATATATATATATATATATATATATATATATATATATATATATATATATATATATATATATATATATATATATATATATATATATATTTTTTTTATATATATATATATATATATATATATATATATATATATATATATTTTTTTTTTATACGTATTCATATCATTTCATGTGTATTTTGTATATATATTTCTTTAGAAATCTACGTTATTTTATGTGTATTCGTATAGGGATTTTTAAACAAATTTATATTTTTATGTGCATTTTGTATATTTTTTCAATACAAATTTACCTTATTGTACGTGCATTTTGTATATTAATTTTAATACTCATTTAATTATTCTATGTGTATTTTTGTATATATATTTTAAAAAAAATTTGCTTCATTTTATGGGTATTTTGCATCTTTATTTTCATACAAAATTACATTATTTTATTGATATTCTGTGTATTTATTTTGATACGATTTTACATTATTCTATGTATATTTTGTATATCTATTTTATACAAATGTACGTTATTTTATGTGAATTTGTTTTCATTTCATACAAATTTACATTATTTTATGTGTATTTTTTACATTTATTTAAATACAAATTTAACTAATTATATGTGTATTTTGTATATCTATTTTCATACAAATTGAATTATTTTTTTTTTTTTTTGCATATATTTTTATTCAAATTTTCGTAGTTTTATGTGTATTTTGTATATTTATTTTCCTACAAATATACGTTCTTTTATCGAAATTTTGTTTATTTATTTTGATACGAATTTTATTTTTTTTAGGTGTATTTTATATATATATTTTTTTACTTATTTACATAATTTTATATGTATTTTGAATATATATTATCATAGAAATTAACTCTATGTTTATACAAAAAAACAAAAAAAATAATTTAAATTTGTAAGAAAATAAATATACAAAATACACATAAAATTAGGTAAATTTGTATGTAAACACATATAGAAAATACTTAAAATAATGTAAATTTGAATGAAATTATATAAACAAATAACGTTAATTTGTATAAAATATATATAAAACACATTAAATAATGAAAATATGTAGAAAAAATATATACAAAACACAAATAGTATAAAATAAAATCGTTTCAAAATATATACACTGAATATTAATAAAATAATGTACATTTGTATGAAAACTAAGATGCAAAATACCTATAAAATATCGCATTTTTTATAAAATTATATATACCAAAATACACATAAAATATTTGAATTTGTATTAAAATAAATATACAAAATGCAAATACAATAAGGTAAATTTGTATTGAAATAGATATGCAAAATACATATAAAACAATGTAAATTTGTTTCAAAATATATATACGAATACACATAAAATAACGTAGATTTCTATAAATATATATATACAAAATATAAATAAAATTAAGTAAATACGAATCAAAAATGTATACAAAATACTCATAAAATAATGTAAATTCGTATAAATATAAATAAACAAAATACCAATAAGAGAATGTGTATTTGTATAAATATAAATATACAAAATGCACATAAAATAACGTAAATTTGTATAAAAGTATATACAAAAATACACAGAAGCAATTAAATTTGTATGAAAATAGATATACAAAATACACACAAAATAAGCTAAATTTGAATTGAAATATATATACAAAATACATAAAATAAAGTAAATTCGTTTCAAAATATTTTTAACAAATACACATAAAATATCGTAAATTTGTAAAAAAAAATATAATCAAAATACACATTAAGTAATGTAAATATGTATAAAAAAAATATTTACAAAATACACAAATAATCAAGTCATTCGTATCAAAATAAATAAACAAAAAACTAATTAAATAATGTAAATTTGTATGAGAAAACATATACAAAATACACATAAAATAACGTTTTAAGTTTCTATAAAAATATATGTACAAAAATGCACATAAAATTAATTTGCATAAAAAAATATATACAAAACACACATTAGATAATGTAAATGAGTAAAAAAATATGTTTACAAAATACCTATGAAATAATCTAAATTCGTATCGAGTTAAATTCAGGGAATAACAATAAAATAATGTAGTTTTGGATGAAAATATATATATATATATACACATTAAATAATTTCAAATTGAATGAAATAAATATACAAAATAAACATAAAATAAGGTAAATTTGTAATAAAATATATGTAAGAATACACATAAAATTATATCAATTTGTATGAAAATATATATACAAATACACATAAAATAACATGAATTTGTATAAAATTTGTTTCAAAATATATACGAATACACACAATAAAATAACGTAATTTTTTATGAAAATGTATATATAAAATACACATATAATAATTTAAATACGTAGAAAAATATATATACAAAATACACATAAAATAATGTAAATTCGTAAAAAATTAAATACACAAAATTCCAATAAAAGAATGTATATTTGTAGGAAAATATATATACAAAAAACAAATAAAATAACTAAAATTTGTATAAAAATATATACAAAAATACAAAAAAATAATTTAAATTTGTTTGAAAAAAGATATGGAAAATACACATAAAGTTAGGCAAATTTGTATTGAAATACATATACAAAACTCACATAAAATAATGTAAATTTGTATGAAAATATATAAACAAATACATATAAAATAACGTAAATTTGGATAAAATATATATAAAAAATATACATTAAATATTTTAAATATGTATAAAAATATATTATATTATATATATTTTTATAGATATTTGCGTTATTTATGTGTATTTTGTATATGTTTTCTCATAGAAACTTACATTATTTTATTGGTATTTTGTCTATTTATTTTGATACGAATTACATGATTATTTGTGCATTTTGTACATTTTTTTTATACGTATTTACATTATTTAATGTGTATTTTGTTTATATATTTTTATACAAATTTACGTTATTATATGTGTATTTGTATAAGTATTTTGATACAAATATACATTATTTTATGTATTTTGTATATATATTTCAATTCAAATTTAGCTTATTTTATGTGTATTTTGTATATCTATTTATTTTAATACCAATATAAAATATTTTATGTTTTTTCGTATATATATTTTTATAAAAAATGCGTTATTTTATGGGTATTTTGCATCTTAATTTACATACAAATTTACATTATTTTATTAATATTTTCTGTATTTATTTTGATAGGATTTTACATTATTTTATTTGTGTTTTGTATATATTTTTTTATACATATTTCCATTATTTAATGTGTTTTTTGTATATATATTTGATTCAAATTGTATGTGCATTTTGTATATTAATTTTAACACAAATTTGATTAATCTATGTGTATTTTTGTATATGTATTTTTATAAAAATATGCTTTATTTTATGGGTATTTTGCATCTTTATTTTCATACAAATTTACATTATTGTATTGATATTCTGTGTATTTATTTTGATATGATTTTACATTATTTTGTGTGTATTTTGTATATATATTTTATATAAAATGTATTTGTTTTCATTTCATACAAATCTACATTATTTTATGTGTTTTTTGTACATGTATTTAAATACAAATTTAACTAGTTATATGTGTATTTTGTATATCTATTTTGTATGTATATTTTCATAGAAATTTACTCTATTTTATGAGTATTCGTATATATATTTTGAAACAAATTTACATTATTAATGTGTATTTTGCATATCTATTTCAATACAAATTTACTTTATTGTACGTGCATTTTGTTTATTTATTTTAATACAAATTTAATTATTTTATATGTATTTTTGTATATATATTTTTATGCAAATATGCGTTATTATATGGATATTTTGCATCATTATTTTCTTACAAATTTACATTATTTTATTGATATTCTTTTTATTTATTTTGATACGATTTAACATTATTCTATGTGTTTTTTGTATATATTTTTTTATACATATTTACATTATTTAAAGTTCATTTTGTAAATTAAGTAAATACGTATAAAAATAGATATACAAAATACACATAGAATAATGTAAAATTGTTTAAAATAAAAATAAACAGAATATAAATAAAATAATGTAAATTTGTATGAAAAAAAAATGCAAAATACCCATAAAATAAAGCATATTTTTATAAAAATACATATACAAAAATACACTTAGCATAATTAAATTTGTATTAAAACTAATATACAAAATGCATATACAATAAGGTAAATTTGTATCGAAAATATATGCAAAATACACATAAAACAGTGTAAATTTATTTCAAAATCTATATACGAATACTCATAAATCAACGTAGATTTCTATAGAAATATATATACAAAATACACATCAAATGATGTAAATATATATATATATATATATATATATATATATATATATATATATATATATATATATATATATATATATATATATATATATATATATATATATATATATATATATATATATATATAATACACATTAAATAATGTAAATTCGCGTCAAAATAAATAAACAAAATATCAATAAAAGAATGTGTATTTGTATGAAAATAAATATACAATATACACATAAAATCACCTAAATTTGTATAAAACTATATACAAAAATACACAAAAATAATTTTAATTTGTATGAAAATAAATATACAAAATACACATATAATTAGGTAAATTTGTATTGAAATACATTTACAAAATACACATAAAATAATGTAAATTTGAATGAAAATATATAAACAAATACACTTAAAATAACGTAAATTTGTACAAAATATATATAAAAAAATACACATTAAATAATGTAAATATGTATAAAAAAATATATACAAAACACAAATAGAATAATATAAAATCGTATCAAAATAAATACACAGAATATTAATAAAAGAATGTAAATTTGTATGAAAATTAAGATGCAAAATACCCATAAAATAACGCATTCTTTATAAAAATATTTATACCAAGACACACATAAAATATTTGAATTTGTATTAAAATAAATATACAAAATGCACATACAATATGGTAAATTTGTATTGAAATAGATATGCAAAATACATATAAAACCATGTAAATTTTTTTCAAAATATATATACGAATACACATAAAATAACGTAGATTTCTATAAAAATACATATACAAAATACACATAAAATTAAGTAAATACGTATGAAAAAATATATACAAAATACACATAAAATAATGTTAACTCGTATAAATGTAAATAAACAATATACCAATAAAAGAATGTGTATTTGTATAAATATAAATATACAAAATGCACATAAAATAACGCAAATTTATATAAAACTATATACATAAAATAACGCAAATTTCTATAAAGATATATGTACAAAAATGAACATTAAATAAATTTGCATAAAAATATATATACAAAACACACATTAGATAATGTAAATGAGTATAAAAATATGTATACAAAATACCTATGAAATAATCTAAATTCGTATCGAATTAAATTAAGAAATACCAATAAAATAATGTAATTTTGGATGAAAATATATATACAAAATACACATAAAATAACCTAAATACAAATACAAATATACACATAAAATAATTTAAAATTGAATGAAATAAATATACAAAATAAACATAAAATACGGTAAATTTGTAATGAAATATATGAAAAAATTCACATAAAATAATATAAATTTGTATGAAAATATATATAAAAATGCACATTAAATAACATGAATTTGTAAAAAATTTGTATCAAAATATATACTTATACACACAATAAAATAACGCAATTTTTTTATGAAAATGTATATACAAAATACACATAAAATAATTCAAATACGTAGAAAAATATATATACAAAAAACACATAAAATAATGTAAATATATATGAAAATA
This sequence comes from Eriocheir sinensis, assembly GCF_024679095.1. Classification (NCBI taxonomy): domain Eukaryota; kingdom Metazoa; phylum Arthropoda; class Malacostraca; order Decapoda; family Varunidae; genus Eriocheir; species Eriocheir sinensis. Next base: position 122,009 of record NW_026111943.1, read on the forward strand.
TATAAACAAATACACATAAAATAATGTAAATTTGGATAAAATATATATACAAAATGAACATTAAATAATGTAAATATGTATAGAAAAACTATATACAAAAAACACATAGATTATTTCATAGGTATTTTGTATACATATTTTTATACTCATTTACATTATCTAATATGTGTTTTGTATATATTTTTTAATGCAAACTAATTTTATGTGCATTTTTGTACATATATTTTTATAGAAACTTAAAACGTTATTTTATGTGTATTTTGTATGTTTTCTCATACAAATTTACATTATTTCATTCGTTTTTTTGTTTATTTATTTTGATACGAATGACTTGATTATTTGTGTATTTTGTAAATATTTTTTTATACGTATTTACATTACTTAATGTGTATTTTGTTTATATATTTTTTTAACAAATTTACGTTATTATATGTGTATTTGTTAAAAATATTTTGAAACGAATTTACTTTATTTTATGTGTTTTGTATATATATTTCAATTCAAATTTAGCTTATTTTGTGTGTATTTTGTATATCTATTTTCATACAAATTTAATTATTTCTGTGTATTTTTGTATATAGTTTTATACAAGTTTACGTTATTTTATGTGCATTTTGTATATTTATATTTATACAAATACACATTATCTTATTGGCATTTTGTTTATTTATATTTATACGAATTTACATTATTTTATGTGTATTTTCTATACATTTTTGATTCGTATTTACTTAATTTAATCTCTATTTTGTATATATATATTTATAGAAATCTACGTTATTTTATGTGTATTCGTATATATATTTTGAAACAAATTTACATTGTTTTATATGTTTTTTGCACATCTATTTCAATACAAATTTACCTTATTGTATGTGCATTTTGTATATTTATTTTAATTCAAATTCAAATATTTTATGTGTATTTTGGTATATATAATTTTTTTTAAAAATGCGTTATTTTATAGGTATTTTGCATCTTAGTTTTCATACAAATGTACATTATTTTATTAATATTCTGTGTATATATTTTGATACGATTTTATATTATACTATTTGTGTTTTGTATATATTTTTTTATACATATTTTCATTATTTAAAGTGTATTTTTTATATATATTTTATACAAATTAACGTTATTTTAAGTGTATTTGTTTATATAATTTCATTGAAATTTATATTATTTTACGTGTATTTAGTATATGTATTTCAATACAAATTTACCTAATTTTATGTGTATTTTGTATATTTATTTTCATACAAATTTAAATTATTTTTGTGTTTTTTTGTATATACATATAGAGTAAATTTCTATGAAAATATATATTCAAAATACATATAAAATTATGTAAATAAGTATAAAAATATATATATCAAATACACCTAAAAAAATGAAAATTCGTATCAAAATAAATAAACAAAATTCCGATAAAAGAACGTATATTTGTAGGAAAATAAATATACAAAATACACATAAAAATACGAAAATATGAATAAAAATATATACAAAAAAACAAAAAAATAAATATCAATTTGTATGAAAATAGATATACAAAATACACATATAGTTAGTTAAATTTGTATTTAAATACATGTACAAAATACACATAAAATAATGAAAGTTTGTATGAAATGAAAACAAATCCACATAAAATAACGTACATTTGTATAAAATAGATATACAAAATATACATAGAATAATGTAAAATCGTATCAAAATAAATACACAGAATATCAATAAAATAATGTAATTTTGTATGAAAATAAATATGCAAAATACCCATAAAATAAAGAATATTTTTTTTAAAAATACATATACAAGAATACACATAGAATAATTAAATTTGTATTAAAATTAATATACAAAATGCACGTACAATAAGGTAAATTTGTATTGAAAAAATATAAAAAATGCACATAAAACAATGTATATTTGTTTGAAAATATATATACGAATACACATAAAATAACGTATATTTCTATAGAAATATATATACAAAATACACATGAAGTGACGTAAATACGTATAAAAATATATACACAATACACATTAAATAATGTAAATTCGCATCAAAATAAATAAACAAAATATCAATAAAAGAATGTGTATTTGTATGAAAATAGATATACAAAATACACATAAAATATTGTAAATTTGCATAAAACTCTATTAAAAAAATACACAAAAATAATTTAAATTTGTATAAAAATATATATACAAAAAACACATAAAACTAGTTAAATTTCTATTGAAATACATATACAAAATACACATAAAATAATGTAAATTTGAATGAAAATATATAAACAAATACACTTAAAATAATGTAAATTTGTATGAAATATATATAGAAAACACACATTAAATAATGTAAATACGTATAAAAAAATATATACAAAACACAAATAGAATAATGTAAAATAGTATCAAAATAAATACCCAGAATATTAATAAAATAATGTAAATTTGTATGAAAATAAAGATGCAAAATTTCCATAAAACAACGCATTTTTTATGAAAATATATATACCAAAATACACATAAAATATTTAAATTTGTATTACAATAAATATACAAAATGCACATTCAATAAGGTAAATTTGTATTGAAATAGATATGCAAAATACATATAAAACAATGTAAATTTCTTTCAAAATATATATAAGAATACACATAAAATAACGCAGATTTCTATAAAAATATATATACAAAATACACATAAAATGAAGTAAATACGTATAAGAAAATGTATACAAAATACACATAAAATAATGTAAATTCGTATCAAAATAAATAAACTAAATGCCAATAAAAGAATGTTTACTTGTATAAATATAAATATACAAAATACACATAAAATAAAGTAAAATTGTATAAAACTATATACAAAAATAAACAAAAATAATTAAATTTGTATGAAAATAGATATACAAAAGACACATAAAATAAGCTAAATTTGAATTGAAATAAATATAGAAAATACATAAAATAATGTAAATTTGTATCAAAATATATATTCAAATACACATATAATAACGTAAATTTGTATAAAAATATATAAACAAAATACACATTAAATAAAGTAAATACGTATAAAAGATATGTACGTAATGTAAAAATTTATAAAATTAAAGATGCAAAATACCCATAAAATAACTCATATTTAAAAAAATATATATACAAAAATACACATAAAATAATTGAATTTGTATTAAAATAAATATACAAAATACACATACAATAAGGTAGATTTTTATTGAAATAGATATGCAAAAAACACATAAAATAATGAAATTTTTTATCAAAATATATACGAATACACACAATAAAACTACGTACATTTTTATGAAAATATATATACAAAATACACATAAAATAATGTAAATACATAGAAAAATATATATACAAAATACACATAAAATAATGTAAATTCGTATCAAAATAAATAAACAAAATTTCCTCTAAAAGAATGTATATTTGTAGGAAAATATATATACAAAATACAAATAAAATAACAAAAATTTGTATAAAAATATATACAAAAATACACAAAAATAATTTAAATTTGTTTGAAAATAGATATGCAAAATACACATAAAATTAGGCAAATTTTTATTGAAATACATATACAAAATACACATAAAATAATGTAAATTTGTATGAAAACATATAAACAAATACTCATAAGATAACGTAAATTTCCATAAAATATATGTACAAAATATACATTAAATAAAGTAAATATGTCTAAAAATATATATACAAAATACACAGAATAATGTAAAATCGTATCAAAATAAATAAACAGACTATCAATAAAATAATGTAAATTTGTATGAAAATAAAGATGCAAAATACCCATATAATAACGCATATTTGTTTAAAAATATATATACAAAAATACTCATAAAATAACTAAATTTGTATCAAAATAAATATACAAAAGGCACATACAATAAAGAAAATTTGTATTGAAATAGATATGCGAAATACACATAAATAATGTAAATTTGTATCAAAAAATATAAACGAATACACATAAAATAGAGTAAATTTCTATGAAAATATGTATTCAAAATACATATAAAATTATGTAAATAAGTATAAAAATATATATCACATACACCTAAAATAATGAAAATTCGTATCAAAATAAATAAACAAAATTCCGATAAAAGAACGTATATTTGTAGGAAAATAAATATACAAAATACACATAAAATTACGAAAATTTGAATAAAAATATATACTAAAATACACAAAATTAAATTCGATTTGTATGAAAATAGATATACATAATACACATATAATTAGTTAAATTTGCATTTAAATACATGTACAAAATACACATGAAATAAAGTAAATTTGTATGAAATGAAAACAAATTCACATAAAATAACGTTCATTTGTATGAAATATATATACAAAATATACATAGAATAATGTAAAATCGTATCAAAATAAATACACAGAATATCAAGAAAATAATGTAAATTTCTATGAAAATAAAGATGCAAAATACTCATAAAACAAAGCATTTTTTTATGAAAATACATATACAAAAATACACATAGAATAATTAAATTTGTATTATTTTATATGTATTTTGTATATATATTTCTATACGCATTTACATTATTTAGCATTTGTTTTTTAATATATAATTTTATACAAATGCATGGTATTTTATGTGTATTTGTATATATATTTTCATTTAAATTTACATTATTTTATGTGTATTTTGTACATATATTTCATTACAAATTTACCTTATTTTATGTTTATTTTGTATGTGTATTTTGTACATTTATATTTATATAAATACACATTCTTTTATTGGTATTTTGTTTATTTATTTTGATTCGAATTTACATTATTTTATGTGTATTTTGTTTAAATTTTTTTTATACGTATTTACTTAATTTTATGTGTATTTTCTATATATATTTTTATAGAAATCTACGTTATTTTATGTGTATTCGTATATATATTTTGAAACAAATTTACATTGTTTTATATGTATCTTTGCATATCTCTTTCAATAGAAGTTTACCTTATTGTATGTGCATTTTGTATATTTATTTCAATACAAATTTAAATATTTTATGTGTATTTTGGTATATATATTTTTATAAGAAATGCGCTATTTGATGGGAATTTTGCATGTTTATTTTCATTCAAATTTACATTATTTTATTAATATTCGGTGTATTTATTTTGAGACGATTTTACATTATTCTATTTGTTTTTTATATACATATTTTTTTATACATATTTACATTATTTAATGTGTATCTTGCATATATATTTCATACAAATTTATTATCTATTATTTATTTTCATACAAATACACATTCTTTTCATGATATTTTGTTTATTTATTTTGACACGAATTTACATTACTTAATATGTATTTTGTATATATTTTTTTATATGTATTTACATAATTTCATGTGTATTTTGTATATATATTTCTATAGAAATCTACTTTATTTTATGTGTATTCGTATATATATTTTGAAACAAATTTACATTGTGTTATATGTATTTTTGAATATCTCTTTCAATACAAATTTACCTTACTGTATATGCATTTTGTATATTTATTTCAATACATATTTAAATAGAATTTAAATTAGAAAAAATGCGCTATTTTAAAATCACCTAAATTTGTATAAAACTATATACAAAAATACACAAAAATAATTTTAATTTGTATGAAAATAAATATACAAAATACACATAAAATTAGGTAAATTTGTATTGAAATACATTTACAAAATACACATAAAATAATGTAAATTTGAAAGAAAATATATAAACAAATACACTTACAATAACGTAAATTTGTATAAAATATATATAAAAAAATACACATTAAATAATGTAAATATGTATAAAAAAAATATATACAAAACACAAATAGAATAATATAAAATCGTATCAAAATAAATACACAGAATATTAATAAAATAATGTAAATTTGTATGAAAATTATGATGCAAAATACCCATAAAATAACGCATTTTTTATAAAAATATTTATACCAAGACACACATATAATATTTGAATTTGTATTAAAATAAATATACAAAATGCACATACAATAAGGTAAATTTGTATTGAAATAGATATGCAAAATACATATAAAACCATGTAAATTTTTTTCAAAATATATATACGAATACACATAAAATAACGTAGATTTCTATGAAAATATGTGTATTTGTATAAATATTTTGATACAAATTTACTTCATTTCATGTATTTTGTATATATATTTCAATTCAAATTTAGCTTATTTTGTGTGTATTTTGTATATATTTTCATACAAATTTAATTACTTCTCTGTATTTTTGTATATTGTTTTATATAAATTTACGTTATTTTATGTGTATTTGTATATTTATATTTATACAAAAACACATTCTTTTATTGGTATTTTGTTTATTTATTTTGATACGAATTTACCTTATTTTATGTGTATTTTGTATAAATTTTTTTATACGTATTTACTTCATTTTATGTGTATTTTGTATATATATTTTTATAAAGATCTACGTAATTTTATGTGTATTCGTATATATATTTTGAAACGAATTTACATTGTTTTATATGTATTTTGCATATCTATTTCAATACAAATTTACCTTATTATATGTGTTTTTTGTATATTTATTTTAATTCAAATTTATTTTTTTTATGTGTATTTTGGTATATATATTTTTATAAAAAAAAAATGTGTTATTTTATGGATATTTTGCCTCTTTATTTTCGTACAAATTTACATTATTTTATTAATATTCTGTGTATTTATTTTGATACGATTCTACATTATTCTATTTGTGTTTTGTACATATTGTTTTATACAAATTTACGTTATTTTAAGTGTATTTGTTTATGTATTTTCATTCAAATTTACATTATTTTATGTGTATTTTGTGTATGTATTTCAATTCAAATTTACCTAATCTTATGTGTATTTTGTATATTTATTTCCATACATATTTAAAATATTTTTGTGTATTTTTTTATATAGTTTGATACAAATTTAGGTTATTTTATGTGTATTTTGAATATCTATTAAATATATATACAAAATACATATGAAATTATGTAAATACGTATAAAAATATATATACAAAATACATATCAAATAATGTAAATTCGTGTCAAAATAAATAAACAAAATATCATGAAAAGAATGTGTATTTGTATGAAAATAGATAATAGATAATAAATTTGTAAAAAATATATATGCAAGATACACATTAAATAATGTAAATATGTATAAAAAAGTATATACAAAAAACAAATAGAATAATGTAAAATCGTATTAAAATAAATACACCGAATATTAATAAAATAATGAAAATTTGTATGAAAATAAAGATCCAAAATTCCCATAAAATAGCGCATTTCTTATAAAAATATATATACCAAAACACACATAAAATTTTTAAATTTGTATTGAAATAACTATATAAAATGCACATACAATAAGGTAAATTTGTATTGAAAGAGATATGCAAAAATATATATAAAACAATGTAAATTTGTTTCAAAATATATATACGAATACAAATAAAAAAACGTAGATTTCTATAAAAATATATATACAAAATACACATAAAATTACGTAAATACGTATAAAAAAATGTATACAAAATACACATAAAATAATGTAAATTCGAATTAAAATAAATAAACAAAATACCAATAAAAGAATGTGTATTTGGATGAATATAAATATACAAAATACACATACAAAATAAACATAAAATAAGATAGATTTGTAATAAAATATATGTACAAAATACACATACAATAATGAAAATTTATATGAAAATATATATACAAATACACATAAAATACCATGAATTTGTATAAAAATATATATTCAAAATAAATATTAAATAATGTAAGAGCGTATAAAAATATATATACAAAGTACATATAAAACGAAAATTAGGATGCAAAATAACTATAAAATAACGCATTTTTTATAAAATTATTGATACCAAAATACACATAAAATATTTGAACTTGTATTAAAATAAATATACAAAATGCACATACAATAAGGTAGATTTGTATTGAAATAGATATGCAAAATACATATAAAGTAATGTAAATTTGTTTCAAAATATATATACGAATACACATAAAATAACGTAGATTTCTATAAAAATACATATACAAAATACACATAAAATTAAGTAAATACGTTTAAAAAAATGTATACAAAATACACATAAAATAATGTAAACTCGTATAAATGTAAATAAACAATATACCAATAAAAGAATGTGTATTTGTATAAATATAAATATACAAAATGCACTTAAAATAACATAAATTTATATAAAACTATATACATAAAATAACGCAAATTTCTATAAAAATATATGTACAAAAATGAACATTAGATAAATTTGCATAAAAATATATATACAAAACACACATTAGATAATGTAAATGAGTATAAAAATATGTATACAAAATTTTGGATGAAAATATATATACAAAATACACATAAAATAGCCTAAATACAAATACAAATATACACGTAAAATAATTTAAAATTGAATGATATATATATACAAAATAAACATATAATAAGGTAAATTTGTAATGAAATATATGAAAAAATACACATAAAATAATATAAATTTATATGAAAATATATATACAAATACACATTAAATACCATGAATTTGTATAAATTTGTATCAAAATATATACTTATATACACAATAAAATAACGTAATTTTTTTATGAAAATGTATATACAAAATACACATAAAATAATTTAAATACGTAGAAAAATATATATACAAAAAACACATAAAATAATGTAAATATGTATGAAAATATATAAACAAATACACATAAAATAATGTAAATTTGGATAAAAAATATATACAAAATGAACATTAAATAATGTAAATATATATATATAAAAAAATATATACAAAAAACACATAGAATAATGTTAAATCGTATCAAAATAAATAAAGAGACTATCAATAAAATAATGTAAATTTGTATGAAAATAAAGATGCAAAATATCCATATAATAACGCATATTTGCATAAAAATATATATACAAAAATACATATAAAATAATTAAATTTGTATTAAAATAAATATACAAAATGCACGTACAATAAAGTAAATTTGTATTGAAATAGATATGCAAAATACACATTAATAATGTAAATTTGTATCAAAATATATATACGAATACTCATAAAATAGAGTAAATTTCTATGAAAATATACATACAAAATAGATATACAAAATACACATATAACTAGTTAAATTTGTATTTAATTACATGTACAAAAAACACATAAAATAATATAGATTTGTATGAAATGAAAACAAATACATTTTATATAAAATATATATACAAAATACACATAGAATAATGTAAAATCATATCAAAATAAATACACAGAATATCAATAAAATAATATAAATTTGTATGAAAATAAAGATGCAAAATACCCATAAAATAAAGCATATTTTTTTAAAAATACATACACAAAAATACACATAGATTAATCAAATTTGTATTAAAATAACGTAAATTTGTATAAAACTATATACAAAAATACACAAAAATAATTTAAATTTGTTTGAAAATAGGTATACATAATACACAAAAAATTAGGTAAATTTGTATTGAAATACATTTACAAAATACACATAAAATAATGTAAATTTGAATGAAAATATATAAACAAATACACTTAAAATAACGTAAATTTCTAAAAAATATATATACAAAATACACATTAAGTAATGTAAATGTGTATAAAAAAATATATACAAAACCCAAATAGAATAATGTAAAATCGTAACAAAATAAATACACAGAATATTAATAAAATAATGTATATTTGTATGAAAATAAAAAAGCAAAATATCCATAAAATAACGCTTTTTTTTTAATATATATACCAAAAGACATATAAAAAATTATAATTTGTATTAAAATAAATATACAAAATGCACATACAATAAGATAAATTTATATTGATATGCAAAATAAATAAACAAAATACCAATAAAAAAAATGTGTATTTGTATAAACATAAATATACAAAATACACATAAAATATCGCAAATTTATATAAAACTATATACAAAAATACACAAAAGTAGTTAAATTTGTATGAAAATAAATATACAAAATACACATAAAAAAAACTAAATTTGAATTGAAATATATATATATATATATATATATATATATATATATATATATATATATATATATATATATATATATATATATATATATATATATATATATATATATATATATATATATATATATATATATATATATATATATATATATATATATATATATATATATATATATATATATATATATATATATATATATATATATATATATATATATATATATATATATATATATATATATATATATATATATATACATCAAATAATGTAAATTTGTATCAAAATATTTATACAAATACACATATAATAACGTAAATTTTTATAAAAACACATAAACAAAATACACATTAAATAATGTAAATATGTATAAAAAATATGTAGAAAATACACATATAATCATGTAATTCGTATCAAAATAAATAAACAAAATACCAATAATATAATGTAAATTTGTATGAGAAAACATATACAAAATACATATAAAATAACGGTAATTTCTTTAAAAATATATGTACAAAAATGCACATGAAATAAAGTAAATTTGCATCAAAATATATATACAAAACACACATTAAATAATGTAAATGGGTATAAAAAAAAATGTATAAAAAATACCTTTGAAATAATCTAAATTCGTATCGAATTAAATTAACAAAATACCAATAAAATAATGTAGTTTTGGATGAAAATGTATATAGAAAATACAAATAAAATAACCTAAATACAAATACAAATATACACATAAAATAATTTAAAATTGCATGAAATGAATATATGAAACAAACATTAAATAAGGTAAATTTGTAATGAAATATATGTAAAAATACACATGAAATAATTTAAATTTGTATGAAAATATGTATTCAAATACACATAAAATAACATGAATTTGTGTAAAATTTGTATCAAAATATATACGAGAGCACACATTAAATAACGTAAATTTTTATGAAAATATATATCCAAAACACACATAAAATAATGTAAATACGTAGAAACATATATATACAAAATACACATAAAGTAATGGAAATTCGTATCAAAATAAATAAACAAAATTGCAATAATAGAATGTATATATGTAGGAAAATATATATACAAAATACAAATAGAATAATTAAAATTTGTATAAAAAATTATACAAAAATACGCAAAAATAATTTAAATTTGTTTGAAAATAGATAAGCAAAATACACATAAAATTAGGCAAATTTGGATTGAAATACATATACAAAACACTCATAAAATAATGTAAATCTATATGAAAATATTTAAACAATGTATTTAAATACATTTACAAAATACACATCAAATAGTGTAAATTTGAATTAAAATATATATACAAATACACTTAAATTAACGTAAATTTGTATAAAATATATATATAAAATCACATTAAATAATGTAAATATGTATACAAAAATATATACAAAACACAAATAGAATAATGTAAAATCGTATCAAAATAAATAAACAGAATATTAATAAAATAATGTAAATTTGTATGAAAATTAAGATGCAAAATACCCCCAAAATAGAGCATTTTTTATAAAAATATATATACCAAAACACACATAAAATATTTGAATTTGTATTAAAATAAATATACGAAATGCACACAAAATAAGGTAAATTTGTATTGAAATAGATATGCAAAATACATATAAAACAATGTAAATTTGTTTCAAAATATATATACGAATACACATAAAATAACGCATATTTTATAAAGATATATAAACAAAATACACATAAAATGAAGTAAATACATATAAAAAAATGTGTACAAATTACACATAAAATAATGTAAACTCGTATCGAAATAAATACACAAAATACTAATAAAAGAATGTGTATTTGAATAAATATAAATATACAAAATACACATAAAATAACGTAAATTGATATAAAAGTATATACAAAAATACACAGATTTAGTTTATTTTATGTGTATTTTGTATATCTATTTTCATAAAAATTTAACTACTTTTGTGTATTTTTGTATATAGCTTTATATAAATTTACGATATTTTATGTGTATTTTGTATATTTATTTTTTATATAAATACACATTTTTTTATTGGTATTTTGTTTATTTATTTTGATACGATTTTACATTATTTTATGTGTATTTTGTATACATTTTTTTATACGTATTTACTTCATTTTATGTGTATTTTGTATATATAATTTTATAGAAATCTACGTTATTTTAGGTGTATTCGTGTATATATTTTGAAACAAATTTTACATTGTTTTATATGTATTTGCATATCTATTTTAATATAAATTTACCTAATTGTATACAAAATACACATAAAATTAGGTAAATTTGTATTGAAATACATATACAAAATGCACATAAAATAATGTAAATTTGAATGAAAATATATAAACAAATACACTTAAAAAAACGTAAATTTCTATGAAATAGATATATATAAAATACACATTAAATAATGTAAATATGTATAAAAAAATATATACAAAAGACAAATAGAATAATGTAAAATAGTATCAAAATAAATACACAGAATATTAATAAAATAATGTAAATTTGTATGAAAATAAAGATGCAAAATACCCATAAAACAACGCATTTTTTATGAAAATATATATACCAAAATACACACAAAATATTTAAATTTGTATTACAATAGATATACAAAATGAACATACAATAAGGTAAATTTGTATTGAAAGAGATATGCAAAATACATATAAAACAATGTAAATTTCTTTCAAAATATATATACGAATACACATAAAATAACGTAGATTTCTATAAAAATATATATACAAAATACACATAACATGAAGTAAATACGTATAAGAAAATGTATACAAAATACACATAAAATAATATAAATTCGTATCAAAATAAATAAACTAAATGCCAATAAAAGAATGTGCACTTGTATAAATATAAATATACAAAATCCACATAAAATAACGTAAAATTGTATAAAACTATATACAAAAAAAAATTGTATACAAATAGATATACAAAAGACACTTAAAATAAGCTAAATTTGAATTGAAATAAATATAGAAAATATATAAAATAATGTAAATTTGTATAAAAATATATATTCAAATACACATATAATAACATAAATTTGTATAAAAATATATCAACAAAATACACATTAAATAATGTAAATACGTATAAAAGATATGTACGTAATGTAAACATTTATAAAATTAAAGATGCAATATACCCATAAAAAAACTCATATTAAAAAAAAAACATATACAAAAATACACATAAAATAATTAAATTTGTATTAAAATAAATATACAAAATACACATACAATAAGGTAGATTTTTATTGAAATAGATATGCAGAAAACATAAAATAAAATAAATTTGTATCTAAATATATACGAATACACACAATAAAATAACGTAAATTTTATGAAAATATATATACAAAATACACATTAAATAATGTAAATACATAGAAAAATATATATACAAAATACACATAAAATAATGTAAACTCGTATCAAAATAAATAAACAAAATTTCCTCTAAAAGAATGTATATTTGTAGGAAAATATATATACAAAATACAAATAAAATAACAAAATTTGTATAAAAATATATACAAAAATACACACAAAAAAATTAAATTTGTTTGAAAATAAATATGCAAAGTACACATGGAATTAAGCAAATTTTTATTGAAATACATATACAAAATACACATGAAATAATGTAAATTTGTATGAAACTATATAAACAAATACACATAAGATAACGTAAATTTCCATAAAATATGTGTACAAAATATACATTAATAATATAAATATGTCTAAAAATATGTAAACAAAATACACAGAATAACGTAAAATCGTATCAAAATAAATAAACAGACTATCAATAAAATAATGTAGATTTGTATGAAAATAAAGATGCAAAATACCCATATAATAACGGATATTTGTTTAAAAATATATATACAAAAATACACATGAAATAATTAAATTTATATCAAAATAAATATACAAAAGGCACATACAATAAAGAAAATTTGTATTGAAACAGATATCCGAAATACACATAAATAATGTAAATTTGTATCAAAATATATATACGAATACACATAAAATAGAGTAAATTTCTATAAATATATATATTAAAAATACAAATAAAATTATGTAAATAACTATAAAAATATATATATGTATATATATATATATATATATATATATATATATATATATATATATATATATATATATATATATATATATATATATATATATATATATATATATATATATATATATATATATATATATATATATATATATATATATATATATATATATATATATATATATATATATATATATATATATATATAAAATAATGAGAATTCGTATCAAAATCAATAAACAAAATTCCGATAAAAGAACGTACAAATTTACATTATTTTATGTGTATTTTGTACATGTATTTATATATTTTGAAACAAATTTACATTGTTTATATGTATTTTGCACATCTATTTTTGTGTATTCCGTATTTATTTTTGTTATACATAGAATAATGTAAAATCGTATCAAAATAAGTACACAGAATATCAATAAAATAATTTAAATTTGTATGAAAATAAAGATGCAAAATACCCATAAAATAAAGCATATTTTTTTTAAAAATACATATACAAAAATACACTTAGAATAATTAAATTCGTATTAACATTAATATACAAAATGCACATACAATAAGATAAATTTGTATTGAAAAAAAACGCAAAATACACATAAAACAGTGTAAATTTGTTTCAAAATATATATACGAATACATATAAAATAACGTTGACTTCTAATTGAATATATATACGAAATACACATGAAATGATGTAAATACGTATAAAAATATATATACAAAATACACATTAAAAACTGTGAATTCGCGTCAAAATAAATAAACAAAATATCAATAAAAGAATGTGTATTTGAATGAAAATAGATATACAAAAGACACATAAAATAACCTAAATTTGTATCAAACAATATACAAAAATACACAAAAATATTTTAAATATGTGTGAAAATAAATATACAAAATACACATAAAATTAGGTAAATTTGTATTGAAACATATATACAAAATACACATAAAATAATGTAAATTTGAATGAAAAGACATAAACAAATACACTGAAAATAACGTATATTTGTATAAAAAAATATATACAAAACACAAATAGAATAATGTAAAATCGTATCAAAATAGATACACAGAATATTAATAAAATAATGTAAATTTGTATGAATATAAACATGCAAAATACCCATAAAATAACGCATTTTTTTTTAAATATATATACCAAAATACACATAAAAAATTAAATTTGTATTAAAGTAAATATATAAAAAAACACATCCAATAAGGTAAATTTGTATTGAAATAGACATGCAAAATACATATAAAACAATGTAAATTTGTTTAAAAATATATATACGAATACACATAAAATAACATAGATTTCTATAAAAATATATATACAAAATACACATAAAATGAAGTAAATACGTATAAAAAATGTATACAAAATACACATAAAATAATGTAAATTCGTATCAAAATAAATATACAAAATACCAATAAAAGAATGTGTATTTGTATAAATATAAATATACAAAATACACACAAATACACATAAAATACCATGAATTTCTATATAAATATATATTCAAAATAAATATTAAATGATGTAACAGCGTATAAAAATATATATACAAAGTACATATAAAATAATGTAAATTCGTATCAATATAAATCAACAAAACACCAATAAAATAATATATATTTGAATGAAAATAAATTTACAAAATACACATAACATAACTAAAATTTGTATTAAAATATATACATAAATACATAGAAATAATTTGAGTTTGTATGAAAATAGATATACAAAATACACATAAAACTAGGTAAATTTCTTTTGAAATGTATATACAAAATAGCCATAAAATATTATAAATTTGTGTCAAGATATATAAACAAATACACATAAAATAACGTAAAATTGTATGAAAAATATATACAAAATACACATAGAATAATGTCATTTCGTATCAAAATGAATGAGCAGAATATCAATAAAATAATGTAAATTTGTATGAAAATAAAGATGCAAAATACCCAAAAAATAAAGCATATGTTTATAAAAATACAGACACAAAAATACACATCGAATAATTAAATTTGTATTAAAATTAATATACAAAATGCGTATATAATAAGGTAAATTTGTATTGAAAAAATATGCAACATACACGTTTACTCATACAAATTTATATCATTTTATTGGTATTTTGTTTATTTATTTTGATACGAATTACATGATTATATGTGCATTTTGTACACATTTTTTTATACGTATTTACATTATTTAATGTGTATTTTGTTTATATATTTTCATACAAATTTACGTTATTATATGTGTATTTGTATAAATATTTTGATACAAATTTACTTTATATCATGTATTTTGTATATATATTTCAATTCAAATTTAGCTTATTTTGTGTGTATTTTGTATATATTTTCATACAAATTTAATTACTTTTGTGTATTTTTGAATAGTTTTATATAAATTTACGTTATTTGATGTGTATTTTGTATATTTATATTTATACAAATACACATTCTTTTATTGTTATTTAGTTTATTTATTTTGATACGAGTTTACATTATTTTATGTGTATTTTGTATACATTTTTTTATACGTATTTATATATATATATATATATATATATATATATATATATATATATATATATATATATATATATATATATATATATATATATATATATATATATATATATTTATAGAAATTTACGTTATTTTTTGTGTATTCGTATACATATTTTGAAACAAATTTACATTGCTTTATATGTATTTTGCATATCTATTTCAATACAAACTTACTTTATTGTATGTGTTTTTTATATATTTATTTTAATACAAATCTAATTTTTTTATGTGTATTTTGTATATATATTTTTATAAATAAAAAAAATGCGTTATTTTATGGATATTTTGCTTCTTTATTTTCATACAAATTTACATTATTTTATAAATATTCTGTGTATTTATTTTGATACGATTTTACATTATTCTATTTGTGTTTTGTATATATTTTTTTATACAAATTTACGTTATTTTAAGTGTATTTGTTTATGTATTTTCATTCAAATTTACATTATTTTATGTGTATTTTGTATATGTATTTCCATATAAATTTAGCTAATTTTATGTGTATTTTGTATATTTATTTTCATACAAATTTTAAATATTTTTGTGTATTTTTGTATATAGTTTGATACAAATTTAGGTTATACGTATAAAAAAATGTACAAAATACACAAATAATCATGTAATTCGTATCAAAATAAATAGACAAAATACCAATAAAATAATGTAAATTTCTATGAGAAAACATATACAAAATACATATAAATAACGCAAATATCAATAAAAATATATATGATATAATATATTTTTATACATATTTAAAATATTTAATGTATATTTTGTATATATATTTTATCCAAACTTACGTTATTTTATATGTATTTGTTTATATATTTTCATACAAATTTACATTATTTTATGTGAGTTTTGTATATGTATTTCAATACAAATTTGTCTAACTTTATGTGTATTTTGCATATCTATTTTCAAACAAATTTAAATTATTTTTGTGTATTTTTGTATATATTTTTATACAAATTTTAGTTATTTTATTTGTTTTTTGTATACATATTTTCCTTCAAATATACATTCTTTTATTGGAATTTTGTGTATTTATTTTTTTACGAATTTACATTATTTTATGTGTATTTTGTATATATATTTTTCTACGTATTTAAATTGTTTTACGTGTATTTTATATATACATTTTCATAAAAAATTACGTTATTTTATTGTGTGTATTCGTATATATTTTGAAACAAATTTTATACAAATTCATGTTATTTTATGTGTATTTGCATATATATTTTCATACAAATTTATATTATTTTATATGTATTCTTACATATATTTTATTACAAATTCACCTTATTTTATGTTTATTTTGTATATTTATTTCATTTAATATAATCAAATTTAAATTTATTGTATATGCATTTTTTATATTAATTTTAATACAAATTTAATTATTCTACGTATATTTTTCTATATGTATTTTTTTAAAAATATCCTTTATTTTATGGGTATTTTGCATCTTTATTTTCATACAAATTTACGTTATTTTATTGATATTCTGCTCATTCATTTTGATACGATTTGACATTATTCTATGTGTATTTTGTGTATATTTTTCATACAAATTTACGTTATTTTATGTGTATTAGTTTATATATTTTGACAGAAATTTATTATATATTTATATTTGTATATATTTCAAAAGAAATTTACCTAGTTGTATATGTATTTCGAATATCTATTTTCATACAAACTCAAATTATTTTATGTATTTTTTATATATTTCAATACAATTGTATACAAATTGGTTATGAGTATTTTGTAAATCTATTTTCATTCAAATATATATTATTTTATTGGTATTTTGTTGATTTATATTGATACGAATTTACATTATTTTATATGTATTTTATATATATATATATATATATATATATATATATATATATATATATATATATATATATATATATATATATATATATATATATATATATATATATATTTTTTTTTTTTATACGCATTTACATTATTTAATATTTATTTTGAATATATAATTTTATACAAATTCATGGTATTTTATATGTATTTGTATATATATTTTCATATAAATTTACATTATTTTATGTGTATTTTGTACATATATTTCATTACAAATTTACCTTATTTTATGTTTATTTTTTAAGTGTATTTTGTACATTTATATACATACATACATACATATAATAACGCAGATTTGTTTAAAAATATATAAACAAAATACACATTAAGTAATGTAAATACGTATAAAAAATATGTACAAAATACACATATAATCATGTATTTCGTATCAAAATAAATAAACAAAATAGCAATAAAATAATGTAAATTTTTATGAGAAAATATATACAAATAACGCAAATTTCTATAAAAATATATGTACAAAAATGCACATAAAATAAAGTAAATTTGCATAAAAACATATATACAAAACACACACTAAATAATGTAAATCCGTACATAAAATAACCTAAATTTGTATAAAACTATATATAAAAATACACAAAAATAATTTAATTTTGTTTGAAAAGAAATATACAAAATACACATAAAATTAGGTAAATTTGTATTGAAATACATATACAAAATTCACATCAAATAATGTAAATTTGAATGAAAATATATAAACAAATACACTTAAAATAACGTAAATTTGTATAAAATATATATGCAATTTACACGTTAAATAATGTAAATGTGTATAAAAAAATATATACAAAAAAAAATAGAATAATGTAAAATCGTATCAAAATAAATACACAGAATATCAATAAAATGATGTAAATTTGTATGAAAATAAAAATGCAAAATTCCCAGAAATTATCGCATTTTTTATAAAAATATATATACCAAAATACACATAAAATATTTAAATTTGTATTGAAATAAATATACAAAATCCATATACAGAAAGGTAAATTTGCATTGAAAGAGATATTCAAAAATACATATAAAACAATGTAAATTTGCTTTAAAATATATATATATGAATACACATAAAATAAAGTAGATTTCTATTGAAATATATATACAAAATACATATGAAATTATGTGAATACGTATAAAAATATATATACAAAATACATATCAAATAATGTAAATTCGTGTCAAAATAAATAAACAAAATATCATGAAAAGAATGTGTATTTGTATGAAAATAGATAATAGATAATAAATTTGTACAAAAAATATATATGCAAGATACACATTAAATAATGTAAATATGTATGAAAAGTATATACCAAAAACAAATAGAATAATGTAAAATCGTATCAAAATAAATACACCGAATATTAATAAAATAATGTAAATTTGTATGAAAATAAAGATGCAAAATTTCCATCAAATAGCGCATTTCTTATAAAAAATATATATACAAAAAAACACATAAAATATTTAAATTTGTATTGAAATAAATATACAAAATGCACATACAATAAGGAAACTTCTATTGAAAGAGATATGCAAAAATACATATAAAACAATGTAAATTTGTTTCAAAATATATATACAAATACACATAAAATAACGTAGATTTCCATAAAAATATATATACTAAATACACATAAAATTAAGTAAATACGTACAAAAAAATGTGAACAAAATACACATAAAATAATGTAAATTCGAAACAAAATAAATAAACAAAATACCAATAAAATAATGTGTATTTCTATAAATATAAATGTACAAAATACACATACAAAATAAACATAAAATAAGGTAAATTTGTAATGAAATATATGTACAAAATACACATAAAATAATGTAAATTTATATGAAAATATATTTACAAATACACATAAAATACCATGAATTTGTATAAAATTATATATTCAAAATAAATATTAAATAATGTAAATGCGTATAAAGATATATATACAAAGTACGTATAAAATAACGGAAATTCGTATCAATATAAATCAACAAAATACCAATAAAATAATATATATTTGAATGAAAATAGATTTACAAAATACACATAACATAACTAAAATTTGTTTTGAAATATATACAAAAATACATAAAAATAATTTGAGTTTGTATGAAAATAGATATTCAAAATACACATAAAACTAGGTAAATTTCTTTTGAAATATATATACAAAATACCCATAAAATATTGTAAATTTGTGTCAAAATATATAAACAATTACACATAAAATAATTTAAAATAACGTAGATATGTATCAAATATATATACAAAAAACACATTAAATAATGTAAATATGTATAAAAAAATATATACAAAACACAAATAAAATAATGTAAAATCGTATCAAAATAAATACAGAAAATATTAATAAAATAATGGAAATCTGAATGAAAATTAAGGTGCAAAATACCCATAAAATAACGCATTTTTTATAAAAATATATATACGAAAAAACATAAAATATTTGATTTTGTATTAAAATAAATAGATATACATTCTTTTATTGGTATTTTGATTATTTATTTTGTTTCGAATTTACATTATTTTATGTGTATTTTGTTTACATTTTTTTATACGTATTTACTTAATTTTATGTGTATTTTGTATATATATTTTTTATAGAATTTGCATTGTTTTATATGTATTTTTGCATATCTCTTTCAATAGAAGTTTACCATATTGTATGTGCATTTTGTATATTTATTTCAATACAAATTTAAATATTTTAAGTGTATTTTGGTATATATATTTTTATAAGAAATGCGCTATTTGATGGGAATTTTGCATCTTTATTTTCATACAAATTTACATTATTTTATTAATATTCGGTGTATTTATTTTGATACAATTTTACATTATTCTATTTGTTTTTTGTATATATATTTTTGTGTATTTTTGTATATAGTTTTATACAAATTTCGGTTATTTTATGTACGCATTTACATTATTTAATGTGTGTTTTGTATATATATTTTAATGCAAATTTACTTTATTATATGTGCATTTTTGTACATATATTTTTTTATAAATTTGCGTTATTTTACAGATTTACAGATTTAAATTATTTTATTGCTATTTTGTTTATTTATTTTGATACAAATGAAAATAGATATACAAAATATACATAAAATAAACTAAATTTGTATTGAAATATATATACAAAATACATAAAATAATGTTAATTTGTATCAAAATATTTTAACGGATGTGCATAAAATTAAGTAAATTTGTTTTAAAATATACAAAATACACATTAAATAATGTAAATATGTATAAAAAATATATACAAAACACAAATAGAATAATGTAAAATCGTATCAAAATAAATACACAGAATATTAATAAAACCATGTAAATTTGTATGAAAATAAAGATGCAAAATGCCCATTAAATAACGCATTTTTTATAAAAATATATATACCAAAATACACATGAAAAAATTAATTTGTATTAAAATAAATATACAAAATACACATACAATAAGGTAAATCTGTATTGAAATAGATATGCAAAATACATATAAAACAATGTAAATTTGTTTCAAAATATATATACGAATACACATAAAATAACGTAGATTTGTATAAAAATATATTTACAAAATACACATAAAATGAAGTAAATACGTATAAGAAAATGTATACAAAATACACATAAAATAATGTAAATTCGTATCAAAATAAATAAACAAAATACCAATAAAAGAATGTGTATTTGTATAAAAATAAATATACAAAATACACATAAAATAACGTAAATTTGTATAAAACTATATACAAAAATACACAAAAGTATTTAAATTCGTATGAAAATAGATATACTAAATACATATAAAATAAGCTAAATTTGAATTGAAATATATATACAAAATACATAAAATAATGTAGATTTGTATCAAAATATTTATAAATATACCCATAAAATAACGCATTTTTTTTATTTATAAAAATATATATACCAAAATACACATCAAAAAATTAAATTTGTATTAAAATAAATATATTAAAAACACATACAATAAGGTAAATTTGTATTCAAATAGATATGCAAATTACATATAAAACAATGTAAATTTGTTTCAAAATATATATACGAATACACATAAAATAACGTAAATTTCTATAAAAATATACATACAAAATACATATAAAATGAAGTAAGTACGTATAAAAAAATGTATACAAAATACACATAAAATAATGTAAATTCGTATCAAAATAAATATACATAATACTAATAAAAGAATGTGTATTTCTATAAATATAAATATACAAAATACACATAAATTAACGTAAATTTATATAAAACTATATAGAAAAATACACAGAAGTATTTTAATTTATATGAAAATAGATATACAAAATAAGGTAAATTCGTTTCAAATTCAATAAACAAAATTCAGATAAAAGAACGTATATTTGTAGAAAAAAATAAATATACAAAATACACATTAAATAACGAAAATTTGTATGAAAATATATAAAAAAATAAACAAAAATAATTTCAATTTGTATGAAAATAAATATACAAAATACACATGTATTTTGTATATCTATTTTCACACAAATTTAATTACTTGTGTGTATTTTTGCATATAGTTTTATATAAATTTACGTTATTTTATTTGTATTTTGTATATTTATATATATACAATACACATTCTTTTATTAGTATTTTGTTTATTTATTTTGATACGAGTCTACATTATTTTATGTGTATTTTGTATACCTTTTTTTATACGTATTTACTTCATTTTATGTGTATTTTGTATATTTATTTTCATAGAAATCTACGTTATTTTATGTGTATTCGTATATATTTTGAAACAAATTTACATTGTTTTATATGTATTTTGCATATCTATTTCAATACAAATTTACCTTATTGTATGTGTTTTTCATATATTTATTTTAATTCAAATTTATTTTTTTTATGTGTATTTTGGTATATATATTTTTATAAAAAAAAAGCGTTATTTTATGGCTATTTTGCCTCTTTATTTTCATACAAATTTACATTATTTTATTAATATTCTGTGTATTTATTTTGATACGATTTTACATTATTCCATTTGTGTTTTGTATATATTTTTTTATACAAATTTACGTTATTTTAAGTGTATTTGTTTATGTCTTTTCATTCATATTTACATTATTTTATGTGTATTTTGTATATGTATTTCAATACAAATTTACCTAATTTTATGTGTATTTTGTATATTTAATTTCATACAAATTTAAAATATTTTTGTGTATTTTTGTTTATATTTTGATACAAATTTAGGTTATTTTATATGTATTTTGTATATCTATTTTCATACAAATACACATTCTTTTATTGATATTTTGTTTATTTATTTTGACGCGAATTTACAGTATTTAATGTGTATTTTGTATATATTTTTTATACGTATTTACATCATTTCATGTGTATTTTGTATATATATTCCTTTAGAAATCAACGTTATTTTATGTGTATTCGTATATATATTTTGAAACAAATTTACACTGTTTTATGTGTATTTTGCGTTTTTTTTTCAATACAAACTTATCTTATTGTATGTGCATTTTGTATATTAATTTTAATACAAATTTAATTATTCTATGTGTATTTTTGTATATGTATTTAAAAAAAAAAATGCTTTATTTTATGGGTATTTTGCATCTTTATTTTCATACAAATTTAAATTATTTTATTGATATTCTGTGTACTTATTTTGATACGATTTTACATTATTCTATGTATAACAAAAATAAATACAGAATACACAAAAATAGATATGCAAAATACATATAAACAATGTAAATTTGTTTCAAAATATATATACGAATACACATGAAATAAGGATTTTGTATATATATTTCAATTCAAATTTAGCTTATTTTGTGTGTATTTTGTATATCTATTTTCATACAAATTTAATTACTTCTGTGTATTTTTGTATATAGTTTTATACAAATTTACGTTATTTTATGTGCATTTTGTATATTTATATTTATACAAATACACATTCCCTTATTTGTATTTTGTTTATTTATATTTATACGAATTTACATTATTTTATGTGTATTTTGTATACATTTTTGATTCGTATTTACTTAATTTTATTTGTATTTTGTTTATATATATTTATAGAAATCTACATTATTTTATGTATATTCGTATATATATTTTGAAACAAATTTACATTGTTTTTTATGTATTTTGCGTATCTATTTCAATACAAATTTACCTTATTGTATGTGCATTTTGTATATTTAATTTAACACAAATTCAAATATTTTATGTGTATTTTGGTATATATAATTTTAAAAAATGCGTTATTTTATAGGTATTTTGCCTCTTAGTTTTCATACAAATGTACATTATTTTATTAATATTCTGTGTATATATTTTGATACGATTTTATATTATACTATTTGTGTTTTGTATATATTTTTTTATACATATTTTCATTATTTAATGTGTATTTTTATATATATTTTATACAAATTAACGTTATTTTAAGTGTATTTGTTTATATAATTTCATTCAAGTTTACATTATTTTAAGTGTATTTTGTATATGTATTCGAATACAAATTTACCTAATTTTATGTGTATTTTGTATATTTATTTTCATACAAATTTAAATTATTTTTGTGTTTTTTTATATACACATATAGAGTAGATTTCTATGAAAATATATATTCAAAATACATATAAAATTATGCAAATAAGTATAAAAATATATATATCAAATACACCTAAAAAAAATGAAAATTCGTATCAAAATAAATAAACAAAATTCCGATAAAAGAACGCATATTTGTAGGAAAATAAATATACAAAAAACACATAAAATTACGAAAATTTGAATAAAAGTATATACAAAAAAACAAAAAAAATAAATTTCAATTTGTATGAAAATAGATATACAAAATACACATAAAATTAGTTAAATTTATATTTAAATACATGTACAAAATACACATAAAATAATGTAAATTTGTACGTTCTTTTATCGGAATTTTGTTTATTGATTTTGATACGAATTTTCATTAATTTAGGTGTATTTGATATATATATATATATATATATATATATATATATATATATATATATATATATATATATATATATATATATATATATATATATATATATATATATATATATATATATATATATATATATATATATATATATATATATATATATTTATACTTATTTACATAATTTTATATGTATTTTTAATATATATTTTCATAGAAATTTACTCTATTTTATGTGTATTCGTATATATATTTTGATACAAATTTTATTTATTTATGTGTATTTCGCATATCTATTTCAATACAAATTTTCTTTATTGTACGTGCCTTTTGTATATTTATTTTCATACAAATTTAATTATTTTATGTGTATTTTTGTATATATATTTTTAAACAAATATGCGTTATTATATGGGTATTTTGCATCTTTATTTTCATACAAATTTACATTATTTTATTGATAGTCTGTTTATTTATTTTGATACTATTTTACGTTATTCTGTGTATTTTGTATACATATTTTTAGACAATTTACATTATTTAATGTATATTTTGTACATATATTTTATGGAAATTTATGTTTTCTTATGTGTATTTGTTTATATAATACAAATTTACATTATTTTATGTGTATTTTGTATATGTATTTCAATAAAAATTTGCCTAATTTCATGTGTATTTTGCATATCTATTTTCAAACAAAATTAAAAAAAATTTTGTGTATTTTTGTATATATTTTTTTACAAATTTTTGTTATTTTATTTGTATTTTGTATATATATTTTCCTACAAATATACATTCTTTTAGAGGAAAATTTGTTTATTTATTTTGATACGAATTTACATTATTTTATGTGTATTTTGTATATATATTTTTCTATATATTTACATTATTTAATGTGTATTTTGTATATATTTTCATAAAAATTTATGTTATTTTATTGTGTGTATTCGTATATATTTTGATACAAATTTACTTTATTTTATGTGTTTTTTGCATATCTATTTCACAAAAATCTACCTTATTGTATGTGTATTTTGTATATTTATTTTAATACAAATTTAATTATTTTTTGTGTATTTTTGTATATATATATTTATTTATGGGTATATTGCATCTTTAATTTTATAAATTTTTACATTACGTACATATCTTTTATACGTATTTACATTATTAATGTGTATTTTGTTTATATATTTTTATACAAATTTACGTTATTTTATGTATTTTCTATATTTATTTCAATTCAAATTTAGCTTATTTTATGTGTCTTTTGTATATCTATTTTCATACAAATTTTTTTTTTGTTATTTTTGTATATAGTTTTATACAATTTTACGTTATTTTATGTGTATTTTGTATATTTATATTTATACAAGTGCACATTCTTTTATTGGCATTTAGTTTATTTATTTTGATACGAATTTACATTATTTTATGTGTATTTTGTATACATTTTCTTATACGTATTTACTTCACTTCATGTGTATTTTGTATATATATTTTTATAGAAATCTACGTTATTTTTTGTGTATTCGTATATATATTTTGAAAGAAATTTACATTGTTTTACATGAATTTTGCATATCTATTTCAATACAAATTTACCTTATTGTATGTTCATTTTGTATATCTTTTGTAATACAAATTGAAATATTTTATGTGTATTTTTGTATATATATTTTCATAAAAAATGCGTTGTTTTATGGGTATTTTGCATCTTTATTTTCATACAAATTTACATTATTTTATTAATATTCTGTGTATTTATTTTGATACTATTTTACATTATTCTATTTGTCTTTTGTATATATTTTTTTTATACATATTTACATTATTTAATGTGTATTTTATATATATATTTCATACAAATTTACGTTTTTTTAAGTGTATTTGTTTATATATTTTCATTCAAATTTACATTATTTTATGTGTATTTTGTATATGTATTTCAATACAAATTTACCTAATTTTATGTGTATTTTGTATATTAATTTTCATACAAACTTAAATTATTTTTTGTGTATTTTTGTATAGAGTTTTATACAAATTTACAATATTTAAAACTGCATTTTGTATATCTATTTTCATACGAATACACATTCTTTTATTGATATTTTGTTTATTTATTTTGACACGAATTTACATTATTTAATGTGTATTGTGTATATATATTTTTATACGTATTTACGTCATTTCATCTATTTTTTGTATATATATTTCTATAGAAATCTACGTTATTTTATGTGTATTCGTATATATTTTGAAACAAATATACATTGTTTTATGTGTATTTTGCATATTCTTTCAATACAAATTTACCTTATTGTATGTGCATTTTGTGTGTATATATATATATATATATATATATATATATATATATATATATATATATATATATATATATATATATATATATATATATATATATATATATATATATATATATATATATATATATATATATATATATATATATATATATATATATATATATATATATATATATATATATATATATATATTCCTACAAATATATATTCTTTAATTGGAATTTTTATTATTTATTTTGATACGAATTTACATTATTTTATGTGTATTTTGTAAATGTATTTTTCTACGTATTCACAATATTTTATGTGTATTTTGTATATATATTTTCATAAAAATTTACGTTATTTTATTGTGTGTATTTGTATCTATTTTGATACAAATTTACATTATTTTATGTGTATTTTGCATTTCTATTTCAATACAAATTTACCTTATAGAATGTGTATTTTGTATATTTATTTAAATATAAATTTAATTATTTCATGTGTATTTTTGTATATATTTTTTTCAAATATGGGTTATTTTATGTGTATTTTGTATATCTATTTTCATACAAATTTAATTACTTTTGTGTATTTTTGTATATACTTTTATATCAATTTACGTTATTTCATGTGTATTTTGTATATTTATAATTATATAAATACACATTCTTTTATTAGTATTTTCTTTATTTATTTCGATACGACTTTACATTATTTTATGTGTATTTTTTACACATTTTTTTATACGTATTTACTTCATTTTATGTGTATTTTGTATATATATCTTTATAGAAATCTGCGTTATTTTATGTGTTTTCGTATATATATTTTGAAACAAATTTACATTGTTTTTTGTGTATTTTGCAAATCTATCTCAATACAAATTTACCTTATTGTGTGTGCATTTCGTATATTTATTTTAATACAAATTCAAATATTTTATGTGTGTTTTGGTATATATATTTTTTATAAAAATGCGTTATTTTATGGGTATTTTGCTTCTTTATTTTCATGCAAATTTATATTATTTTATTAATATTCTGTGTATTTATTTTGATACGATTTTACATTATTCTATTTGTGTTTTGTATATATTTTTTTATACATATTTACATTATTTAATGTGTATTTTGTATATATATTTCATACAATTTTACGTTATTTTAAGTGTATTTGTTTATATATTTTCTTTCAAACTTACATTATTTTATGTGTATTTTGTATATGTATTTCAATACAAATTTGCCTAATTTTATGTGTATTTTGCATATCTATTTTCAAACAAATTTAAATATATACAAATTTTAGTTATTTTATTTGTATTTTCTATATATATTTTCCTACAAATATACATTCTTTTATTGGAATTTTATCTATTTATTCTGATACGAATTTACTTTATTTTATGTGTATTTTGTAAATATATTTTTCTACGTATTTACTTTATTTTATGTGTATTTTGTATATATATTTTCATAAAAATTTACTTTATTTTATTGTGTGTATTCGTATATAATTTTATGCAAATTTTATACAAATTCATGTTATTTTGTGTGAATTTGTATATATATTTTCATACAAATCTACATTATTTTATGTGCATTTTTACATATATTTCATTACAAATTTACCTTATTTTATGTTTATTTTGAATACCTATTTTCTTCAATTTTAAATTATTTTATATGTGTATATATGTATTTGTATTTAGGTTATTTTATGTGTATTTTCTATATATATTTTCATCAAAAATTACATTATTTTATTGGTATTTTGTTAGTTTAATTCGATACGAATTTAGATTATTTCATAGGTATTTTGTATACATATTTTTACACGCATTTACATTATTTAATGTGTGTTTTCTATATTTATTTTTATGCAAATCTACTTTATTTTATGTGTATTTGTATAAATATAAATATACAAAATGCACATAAAATAAGGTAAATTTATGTAAAACAATATATAAAGATACACAAAAGTAATTAAATTTGTATGAAAATAGATATACAAAATACACACAAAATAAGATTAATTTGAATTGAAATATATGTACAAAATACAAAAAATAAAGTAAATTTGTATAAAAATATTTTTACAAATACACATATAATTACGTAAATTTAAAAAAAAAATATATAAACAAAATACACATTAAATAATGTAGTTATGTATAAAAAAATATATACAAAATACACATATAATCATGTAATTCGTATCAAAATAAATAAACAAAATACCAATAAAATAATGTAAATTTTTATGAGAAAACATATACAAAATACACATAAAATAAATAAATTTCTATAAAAATATATGTACAAAAATGGACAGAAAATAAATTTGCATTAAAAAATATATACAAAACACACATTACATAATGTAAATGAGTATAAACATATGTATACAAAATACCTATGAAATAATCTAAATTCGTATCGAGTTCAATAAAGAAAATACCAATCAAATAATATAATTTTTGATGAAAATATATATAGAAAATACACATAAAATTACGTAAATACAAATACAAATAAAAATATATATACAAAATACACATAAAATGAAGTAAATACGTATAAAAAAATGTATATAAAATACACATAATATAATGAAAATTCGTATCAAAATAAATAAACAAAATACCAATAAAAGAATGTGTATTTGTATAAATATAAATATACAAAATACACATAAAATAACGTAAATTTATATAAAACTATATACAAAAATACACAGAAGTAATTAAATTTGTATGAAAATATATACAAAATACACACAAAATAAGCTAAATTTGAATTGAAATATATATACAAAATGCATGAAATAAAGTAAATTTGTATCAAAATATTTATACAAATACACATATTTTATGTGTATTTTGGTATATATATTTTTATAAGAAATGCGCTATTTTATGGAATTTTGCATCTTTATTTTTATACAAATTTACATTATTTTATAAATATTCGGTGTATTTATTTTGATACGATTTTACATTATTCTATTTGTTTTTTGTATATACTTTTTTATACATATTTACATTATTTAATGTGTATCTTGCATATATATTTTATACAAATTTATTATCTATTATCTATTTTCATACAAATACACATTCTTTTCATGATATTTTG
The DNA here is from genome assembly GCF_024679095.1 of Eriocheir sinensis. NCBI lineage: Eukaryota > Metazoa > Arthropoda > Malacostraca > Decapoda > Varunidae > Eriocheir > Eriocheir sinensis. The sequence goes on from NW_026111943.1 coordinate 153,435, forward strand.
TTTATTTATTTTGACACGAATTTACATTATTTGATATGTATTTTGTATATATATTTTTATACGTAGTCACATAATTTCATATGTATTTTGTATGTATATTTCTATAGAAATCTACTTTATTTTATGTGTATTCGTATATATATTTTGAAACAAATTTACATTGTTTTATATGTATTTTTGAATATCTCTTTCAATACAAATTTACCTTACTGTATATGCATTTTGTATATTTATTTCAATACAAATTTAAATATTTTATGTGTATTTTGGTATATATATTTTTATAAAAAATGCGATAATTTCTGGGAATATTCCATCTTTATTTTCATACAAATTTACATTATTTTATTGATATTCTGTTTATTTATTTTGATACGATTTTACATTATTCTATTTGTTTTTTGTATATATTTTTTTATACACATTTACATTATTTAATGTGTATCTTGCATATCTATTTTATACAAATTTACGTTATTTTAAGTGTATTTGTTTATATATTTTCATTCAAATTTACATTATTTGATGTGTATTTTGTATATGTATTTCAATACAAATTTACCTAATTTTATGTGTATTTTGTATATTTCTTTTCAAACAAATTTAAACTATTTTTGTGTATTTTTGTATATAGTTTTATACAAATTTAGGTTATTTTATGTACGCATTTACATTATTTAGTGTGTGTTTTGTATATACATTTTTATGGAAATTTACTTTATTTTATGTGCTTTTCTGTACATATGTTTTTATAGAAATTTACGTTATTTGTATATGTTTTCTCATACAAATTTACATTATTTTATTGCTATTTTGTTTATTTATTTTTTATAGGAATTACATGATTATATGTGTATTTTGTACATATTTTTTATACGTATTTACATTACTTAATGTGTATTTTGTTTATATATTTTTTTAAAAATCTACGTTATTATATGTATATGTATAAATATTTTGATACAGATTTACATTATTTTATGTATTTTGTATGTACATTTCAATTCAAATTTAGCTTATTTTAGCTGTATTTTGTATATATATTTTCATACAAATTTAATTACTTCTGTGTAATTTTTGTATATAGTTTTATACAAATTTACGATATTTTATGTGTATTTTGTATATTTATATTGATACAAATACACATTCTTTTACTGGTATTTTGTTTATTTATTTTGATACGATTTTTATGTGTATTTTGTATTCATTTTTTTATACGTATTTACTTCATTTTATGTGTATTTTATATATATTTTTATAGAAATCTACGTTATTTTATATATATTCGTATATATATTTTGAAACAAATTTACATTGTTTTATATGTATTTTGCATATCTATTTCAATACAAATTTACCTTATAGTATGTGCATTTTTTATATTTATTTTAATACAAATTTTAATATTTTATGTGTATTTTGGTATATATATTTTTATAAAAAAATCGTTATTTTATGGCTATTTTGCATCTTTATTTTCATACAAATTTACATTATTTTATTAATATTCTGTGTATTTATTTTTGATACGATTTTACATTATTCTATTTGTGTTTTGTATATATGTTTTTATACATATTTACATTATTTAATGTGTATTTTGTATATATATTTGATACAAATTTACGTTATTTTAAGTGTATATGTTTATATGTTTTCATTCAAATTCCCATTATTTTATGTGTTTTGTATATGTATTTCAATACAGATTTACCTAATTTTATATGTATTTTGTATATTTATTTTCATACAAATTTAAATTATTTTTAAGTATTTTTGTATATAGTTTTATACAAACTTAGGTTATTTTATGAGTATTTTGTATATCTATTTTCATACATATACACATTCTTTTATAGATATTTTGTTTATTTATTTTGACGAGAATTTAAATTATTTAATGTGTATTTTGTATATATATATTTTTATACGTATTTACATCATTTCATGTGTACTTTGTATATGTATTTCTATAGAAATCTACGTTATTTTATATGTATTCGTATATAGATTTTTAAACAAATTTACACTTTTATGTGCATTTTGTATATTTTTTCAATACAAATTTACCTTATTTTACGTGCATTTTGTATATTAATTTTAATACAAATTTAATTATTCTATGTGTATTTTTGTATATGTATTTTTAAAAAAATATGTTTTATTTTATGGGTATTTTGCATATTTATTTTCATACAAAATTACATTATTTTATTGATATTCTGTTTATTTATTTTGATACGATTTTACATTATTCTATGTATATTTTGTATATCTATTTTATACAAATGTACGTTATTTTATGTGAATTTGTTTTCATTTCATACAAATTTACATTATTTTATGTGTATTTTGTACATGTATTTAAATACAAATTTTACTAATTATATGTGTATTTTGTATATCTATTTTCATACAAATTCAAATTTATTTTTTTGTTTTTTTGAATATATTTTTATTCAGATTTTCGTAATTTTATGTGTATTTTGTATATTTATTTTCCTACAAATATACGTTCTTTTATCGGAATTTTGTTTATATATATATTTTTATACTTATTTACATAATTTTATATGTATTTTGAAAATATATTTTCATAGAAATTTACTCTATATGTTTATACAAAAAAACACAAAAATAATTTAAATTTGTATGAAAATAAATATACAAAATACACATAAATTTAGGTAAATTTGTATTGAAATACATATACAAAATACACTTAAAATAATGTAAATTTGAATGAAAATATATAAACAAAAACACTTAAAATAACGTTAATTTGTATAAAATATATATAAAAAATACACATTAAATAATGAAAATATGTATAAAAAAATATATACAAAACACAAATAGTATAATATAAAATCGTATCAAAATATATACACAGAATATTAATAAAATAATGTACATTTGTATGAAAACTAAGATGCAAAATTCCTATGAAAAAACACATTTTTTATAAAATTATATATACCAAAATACACATAAAATATTTGAATTTGTATTAAAATAAATATACAAAATGCACATACAATAAGGTAAATTTTATTGAAATGGATATGGAAAATACATATAAAACAATATATATATATATATATATATATATATATATATATATATATATATATATATATATATATATATATATATATATATATATATATATATATATATATATATATATATATATATATATATATATATATATATACAAAATACAAATAAAATTAAGTAAATACGAATCAAAAATGTATACAAAATACACATAAAATAATGTAAATTCGTATAAATATAAATAAACAAAATACCAATAAGAGAGTGTGTATTTGTATATATATAAATATACAAAATGCACATAAAATAATGTAAATTTGTATAAAACTATATACAAAAATACACAGAAGTAATTAAATTTGTATGAAAATAGATATACAAAATGCACACAAAATAAGCTAAATTTGAATTGAAATACATATACAAAATACATAAAATAAAGTAAATTCGTTTCAAAATATTTTTAACAAATACACATATAATAACGTAAATTTGTAAAAAAAATATATAAACAAAATACACATTAAGTAATGTAAATACGTATAAAAAAATATTTACAAAATACACAAATAATCAATTCATTCGTATCAAAATAAATAAACAAAAAACTAATAAAATAATGTAAATTTGTATGAGAAAACATATACAAAATACACATAAAATAAAGTTTTAAGTTTCAATAAAAATATATGTACAAAAATGCACAAAAAATTAGTTTGCATAAAAAAATATATACAAAACACACATTAGATAATGTAAATGAGTATAAAAATATGTATACAAAATACCTATGAAATAATCTAAATTCGTATTTTTGGATTTTTGGAAATTTCCATTATTTTATGTGTATTTTGTATATGTATTTCAATACAAATTTACCTAATTTTATATGTTTTTTGTATATTTATTTTCATAAAAGTTTAAATTATTTTTGTGTATTTTTGTTTATAGTTTTATACAAATTTAGTTTATTTTATGTGTATTTTGTATATCTATTTTCATACAAATACACATTCTTTTCATGATATTTTGTTTATAATTTTGACACGAATTGACATTATTTAATGTGTATATTGTATATATATTTTTATACGTATTTACATTATTTCAGGTGTATTTTGTATATATATTTCTATAGAGATCTGCGTTATTTTATGTGTATTCGTATATATATTTTGAAACAAATTTACATTGTTTTATGTGTATTTTGCATATTTTTTCAATACAAATTTACCTTATTGTATGTGCATTTTGTATATTAATTTTAATACAAATTTGACTAATCTATGTGTATTTTTGTATATGTATTTTTATAAAAATATGCTTTATTTTATGTGTATTTTGCATCTTTATTTTCATACAAATTTACATTATTTTTTTGATATTCTGTGTATTTATTTTGATATGATTTTACATTATTCTATGTGTATTTTGTATATATATTTTATATAAAATGTATTTGTTTTCATTTCATACAAATCTACATTATTTTATATGTTTTTTGTACATGTATTTAAATACAAAATTAACTAGTTATATGAGTATTTTGTATATCTATTTTGTATGTATATTTTCATAGAAATTTACTCTTTTTTATGAGTATTCGTATATATATTTTGACACAAATTTACATTATTAATGTGTATTTTGCATATCTATTTCAATACAAATTTACTTTATTGTACGTGCATTTTGTATATTTATTTTAATACAAATCTAATTATTTTATATGTATTTTTGTATATATATGTTTATGCAAATATGCGTTATTATATGGATATTTTGCATCTTTATTTTCATACAAATTTACATTATTTTATTGATATTCTCTTTATTTATTTTGATACGATTTAACATTATTCTATGTGTTTTTTTGTATATATTTTTTTTATACATATTTACATTATTTAATGTTCATTTTGTATATATATTTTATCCAAATTTACATTATGTTATGTGTATTTGTTTATATATTTTCATACATATTTACATTATTTTATGTGTTTTTTGTATATATATATATTTTCTACGTATTTGAATTATTTCATGTGTATTTTGTATATACATTTTCATAAAAAAAATTACGTTATTTTATTGTGTGTATAAGTATATATTTTGATACAAATTTTATACAAATTCATGTTATTTAATGTGTATTTGTATATATATTTTCATTCAAATTTATATTATTTTATGTGTATTTTTTCATATATTTCATTGCAAATTGACCTTATTTTATGTTTATTTTGTATATTTATTTCATTCAATTTTAAATTATTTTATGTGTATATTTGTATTTGTATTTAGTTTATTTTATGTGGATTTTGTATATATATTTTCATCCAAAATTACTTTATTTTATAGGTATTTCTTAATTTAATTCGATACGAATTTAGATTATTTCATAGGTATTTTGTATACATATTTTTATACTCATGTGTGTTTTGTATATATATTTTTATGCAAATTTATTTAATGTTCATTTTTGTACATATATTTTTATAGAAGTTTGCGTTATTTTATGTATATAGTTTTATATATATTTACGTTATTTTATGTGCATTTTGTATATTTATATTTAAACAAATACACATTCTTTTATTGGTATATTGTTTATTTACATTTATACGAATTTACATTATTTTATGTGTATTTTGTATACATTTTTTTATACGTATTTACTTAATTTTATGTGTATTTTGTATATGTATTTTTATAGAAATCTACGTTATTTTATGTGTATTCGTATATATATTTTGAAACAAATTTACATTATTTTATATGTATTTTGCATATCTATTTCAATACAAATTTACCTTATTGTATATGTATTTTGTATATTTATTTTAATACAAGTTCAAATATTTTATGTGTATTATGGTATCAATAATTTTATAAAAAATGCGTTATTTTATAGGTATTTTGCATCTTAATTTTCATACAAATTTACATTATTTTATTAATATTCTGTGTATATATTTTGATATGATTTTACATTATTCTATTTGTGTTTTGTATATATTTTTTTATACATATTTACATTATTTAATGTGTATTTTGTATATATGTTTCATACAAATTTACGTTATTATATGTGTATTTGTTTATATATTTTCTTGTAAATTTACATTATTTTATGTGTATTTTGTATATGTATTTCAATACAAATTAACCTAATTTTATATGTATTTTGTATATTTCTTTTCAGACAAATTTAAATTATAATTGTGCATTTTTGTATATAGTTTTATACAAATTTAGGTTATTTTACGTACGCATTTACATTATTTAATGTGTGTATTGTATATATATTTTTATCCAAAGTTACTTTATTTTACGTTCATTTTTGGACATATATTTTTATAGAAATTAGCGTTATTTTATATGTATTTGTATATGTTTTCTCATACAAATTTACATTATTCTTTTATTGATATTTTGTTTATTTATTTTGACGCGAATTTACATTATTTAATGTGTATTTTATATTTATATTTTTATACGTGTTTACATCATTTGATGTGTATTTTGTATATATATTTCTATAGAAATCTACGTTGATTTATGAGTATTCGTATATAGATTTTAAAATAAATTTACACTGTTTTATGTGTATTTTGCATATTTTTTCAATACAAATTTACCTTATTGTATATGCATTTTGTATATTAATTTTAGTACAAATTTAATTATGCTATGTGTATTTTTGTATATGTATTTTTATAAAAATATGCTTTATTTTATGGGAATTTTGCATTTTTATTTTCATACAAATTTACATTATTTTATTTATATTGTTTATTTTTTTAAACAATTTTACATTATTCTATGTGTATTTTGTATATCTATTTTTATACGTATTTACTTAATTTTATGTGTATTTTGTATATATATTTATATAGAAATCTACGTTATTTTATGTGTATTCGTATTTTGAAACAGATTTACATTGTTTTATATGTATTTTTGCATATCTCTTTCAATACATGTTTACCTTATTGTATGTGCATTTTGTATATTTATTTCGATACAAATTTAAATATTTTATGTGTATTTTGGGATATATATTTCTATAAGAAATGCGCTATTTGATGGGAATTTTGCATCTTTATTTTCATACAAATTTACATTATTTTATTAATATTCGGTGTATTTATTTTGATAAGATTTCACATTATTCTATTTGTTTTTTGTATATATGTTTATAGACATATTTACATTATTTAATGTGTATCTTGCATATATATTTCATACAAATTTATTATCTATTATTTATTTTCATACAAATACACATTCTTTTCATGATATTTTGTTTATTTATTTTGACACGAGTTTACCAAGATATGTATTTTGTATATACGTATATTTTTATACGTATTTTTATATGTATTTTTGAATATCTCTTTCAATACATATTTACCTTACTGTATATTCATTTTGTATATTTATTTCAATAAAAATTTAAATATTTTATGTGTATTTTGTTATATATATTTTTATAAAAAATGCGCTATTTTATGGGAATTTTTCATCTTTCTTTTCATACAAATTTACATTATTTTATTGATATTCTGTGTATTTATATTGATAGGATTTTACGTTATTCTATTTCTTTTTTGTATATATTTTTTTATACACATTTACATTATTTAATGTGTATCTTGCATATATATTTTATACAAATTTACGTTATTTTAAGTGTATTTGTTTATATATTTTTACTCAAATTTACATTATTTTAAGTGTATTTTGTATATGTATTTCAATAAAAATTCATCTACTTTTATGTGTATTTTGTATATTACTTTTCATACAAATTTTAAATATTTTTATGTATTTTTGTATATAGTTTAATACAAATTTAGGTTATTTTATGTATGCATTTACATTATTTAATGTGTGTTTTGTATATATATTTTTATGCAAATCTACTTTATTTTATGTGCATTTTTGTACATATTTTTTTAGAAATTTGCGTTATTTAATGTGTATTTTTATATGTTTTCTCATACAAATTTACATTATTTTATTGCTATTTTGTTTATTTATTTTGATACGAATGAAAATAGATATACAAAATATACTTAAAATAAACTAAATTTGTATTGAAATATATATACAAAATACATAAAATAATGTAAATTTGTATCAAAATATTTTAACAGATGCGCATAAAATAACGTAAATTTGTTTTAAAATATACAAAATTCACATTAAATAATGTAAATATGTATAAAAAAATATATACAAAAACAAATAGAATAATGTAAAATCGTATCAAAATAAATACACAGAATATTAATAAAACAATGTAAATTTGTATGAAAATTAAGATGCAAAATACCCATAAAATAACGCATTTTTTATAAAAATATTTATACCAAAATACACATGAAAAAATTAATTTTTATTAAAATAAATATACAAAATACACATACAATAAGGTAAATCTGTATTGAAATAGATATGCAAAATGCATATAAAACAATGTAAATTTGTTTCAAAATATATATACGAATACACATAAAATAACGTATATTTCTATAAAAATACATATACAAAATACACATAAAATTAAGTAAATACGTATAAAAAAAATGTATACAAAATACACAAAATAATGTAAATTCGTATAAATGTAAATAAACAATATACCAATAAAAGAATGTGTATTTGTATAAATATAAATATACAAAATGCACATAAAATAACGTAAATTTATATAAAACTATATACATAAAATAACGCAAATTTCTATAAAATATATGTACAAAAATGAACATTAAATAAATTTGCATGAAAATATATATACAAAACACACATTAGATAATGTAAATGATTATAAAAATATGTATACAAAATACCTATGAAATAATCTAAATTCGTATCGAATTAAATTAAGAAATACCAATAAAATAATGTAATTTTGGATGAAAATATATATACAAAATACACATAAAATAACCTAAATACAAATACAAATATACACATAAAATAATTTAAAATTGAATTAAATAAATATACAAAATAAACATAAAATAAGGTAAATTTGTAATGAAATATATGAAAATATACACATAAAATAATATAAATTTGTATGAAAATATATATACAAATACACATTAAATAACATGAATTTGTATAAAATTTGTATCAAAATATATACTTATACACACAATAAAATAACGTAATTTTTTAATGAAAATGTATATACAAAATACACATAAAATAATTTAAATACGTAGAAAAATATATATACAAAAAACACATAAAATAATGTAAATATGTATGAAAATATATAAACAAATACACATAAAATAATGTAAATTTGGATAAAATATATATACAAAATGAACATTAAATAATGTAAATATGTATAAAAAAATATATATACAAAAAACACATTGATTATTTCATAGGTATTTTGTATACATATTTTTATACTCATTTACATTATCTAATATGTGTTTTGTATATATTTTTTTATGCAAACTAATTTTATGTGCATTTTTGTACATATATTTTTATAGAAATTTGCGTTAATTTATTTGTATTTGTATATGTTTTCTCATACAAATTTACATTATTTTATTGCTATTTTGTTTATTTATTTTGATACGAATGAAAATAGATATACAAAATATTCATAAAATCAACTAAATTTGTATTGAAATATATATACAAAATTCATAAAATAATGTAAATTTGTATCAAAATATTTTAACAGATGCGCATAAAATAACGTAAATTTGTTTTAAAATATACAAAATACATAATAAGTAATGTAAATATGTATAAAAAAATATATACAAAAACAAATAGAATAATGTAAAATCGTATCAAAATAAATACACAAAATATTAATAAAACAATGTAAATTTGTATGAAAATAAAGATGCAAAATACCCATTAAATAACGCATTTTTTATAAAAATATATATACCAAAATACACATGAAAAAATGAGTTTGTATTAAAATAAATATACAAAATACACATACAATAAGGTAAATCTGTATTGAAATAGATATGCAAAATACATATAAAACAATGTAAATTTGTTTCAAAATATATATACGAATACATATAAAATAAAGTAGATTTGTATAAAAATATATATACAAAATTCACATAAAATGAAGTAAATACGAATAAGAAAATGTATACAAAATACACATAAAATAATGTAAATTCGTATCAAAATAAATAAACAAAATACCAATAAAAGAATGTGTATTTGTATAAATATAAATATACAAAATACACATAAAATAACGTAAATTTGTATAAAACTATATACAAAAATACACAAAAGTAATTAAATTCGTATGAAAATATATTATAACGTAAATTTCTATGAAATATATATTCAAAATACACATTAAATAATGTAAATATGTATAAAAAAAATATATACAAAAAAGAAATAGAATAATGTAAAATCCTATCAATATAAATACACAGAATATCAATAAAATAATGTAAATTTGTATGAAAAGAAAAATGCAAAATTCCCATAAAATAGCGCATTTTTAATAAAAATATATATACCAAAATACACATAAAATATTTAAATTTGTATTGAAATAAATATACAAAATGCATATACAGTAAGGTAAATATGTATTGAAAGAGATATTCAAAAATACATATAAAACAAAGTAAATTTGTTTCAAAATATATTTTCGAATACACATAAAATAACGTAGATTTGTATAGAAATATATATACAAAATACACATGAAATTAAATAAATACGTATAAAAATATATACACAAAATACATATCTAGGTAAATTCGTGTCAAAATAAATAAACAAAATATCATGAAAAGAATGTGTATTTGTATGAAAATAAATAATAGATAATAAATTTGTATGAAATATATATGCAAGATACACATTAAATAGTGTAAATATGTATAAAAAAGTATATACAAAAAACAAATAGAATAATGTGAAATCGTATCAAAGTAAATACACCGAATATTAATAAAATAATGTAAATTTGTATGAAAATAAAAATGCAAAATTCCCATCAATTAGCGCATTTCTTATAAAAATATATATACCAAAATACACATAAAATATTTAAATTTATATTTAAATAAATATACAAAATGCACATACAATAAGGTAAACTTGTATTGAAAGAGATATGCAAAAATACATATAAAACAATGTAAATTTGTTTCAAAATATATATACGAATACAAATAAAATAACGTAGATTTCTATAAAAATATATATACAAAATACACATAAAATTAAGTAAATACGTATAAAAATAGATATACAAAATACACATAGAATAATGTAAAATTGTTTCAAAAAAAAAATAAACAGAATATAAATAAAATAATGTAAATTTGTATGAAAATAAAAATGCAAAATACCCATAAAATAAAGCATTTTTTTATAAAAATATATATACAAAAATACACATAGCATAATTAAATTTGTATTAAAATTAATATACAAAATGCATATACAATAAGGTAAATTTGTATTGAAAAAATATGCAAAATACACATAAAACAGTGTAAATTTATTTCAAAATCTATATACGAATACTCATAAATCAACGTAGATTTCTATAGAAATATGTATACAAAATACACATCAAATGATGTAAACACATACAAAAATATATATATAAAATACACATTAAATAATGTAAATTCGCGTCAAAATAAATAAACAAAATATCAATAAAAGAATGTGTATTTGTATGAAAATAGATATACAATAAACACATTAAATCACCTAAATTTGTATAAAACTATATACAAAAATACAAAAAAATAATTTTAATTTGTATGAAAATAAATATACAAAATACACATAAAATTAGGTAAATTTGTATTGAAATACATTTACTAAATACACATAAAATAATGTAAATTTGAATGAAAATATATAAACAAATACACTTAAAATAACGTAAATATTTATAAAATATATATAAAAAATGCACATTAAATAATGTAAATATGTATAAAAAAATATATACAAAACACAAATAGATTAATATAAAATCGTATCAAAATAAATACACAATATATTAATAAAATAATGTAAATTTGTATGAAAATTAAGATGCAAAATACCCATAAAATATATATACCAAGACACACATAAAATATTTGAATTTGTATTAAAATAAATATACAAAATGCACATAAAATAAGGTAAATTTGTATTGAAATAGATATGCAAAATACATATAAAACCATGTAATTTTTTTTCAAAATATATATACGAATACACATAAAATAACGTAGATTTCTATGAAAATAAATAAACAAAATACACATAAAATGAAGTAAATACGAATAAAAAAAGGTATACAAAATACACATAAAATAATGTAAACTCGTATCAAAATAAATAAACAAAATACTAATAAAAGAATGTGTATTGTATAAATATAAATATACAAAATACAAATAAAATAACGAAAATTTATATAAAACTAAATTTTATGTGTATTTTGTATATTTCTTTTCAAACAAATTTAAATTATTTTTGTGTATTTTTGTATATAGTTTTATAGAAATTTAGGTTATTTTATGAACGCATTTACATTATTTAGTGTGTGTTTTGTATATATATTTTTATGCAAATTTACTTTATTTTATGTGCATTTTTATACATATATTTTTATAGAAATTTGCGTTATTTGTATATGTTTTCTCATACAAATTTACATTATTTTATTGCTATTTTGTTTATTTATTTTGATGCGAATTACGTGATTATATGTGTATTTTGTACATATTTTTTATACGTATTTACATTACTTAATGTGTATTTTGTTTATATATTTTTAAACAAATCTACGTTATTATATGTATTTGTATAAATATTTTGATACAGATTTACATTATTTTATGTATTTTGTATGTACATTTCAATTCAAATTTAGCTTATTTTAGCTGTATTTTGTATATATATTTTCATACAAATTTAATTACTTCTGTGTATTTTTGTATCTAGTTTTATACAAATTTACGATATTTTTTGTGTATTTTGTATCTTTATATTTATGCAAATACACATTCTTTTACTGGTATTTTGTTTATTTATTTTGATACGATTTTTATGTGTATTTTGTATTCATTTTTTTACACGTATTTACTTCATTTTATGTGTATTTTGTATATATTTTTATAGAAATCTACGTTATTTTATGTGTATTCGTATATATATTTTGAAACAAATTTACATTGTTTTATATGTATTTTTGAATATCTCTTTCAATACAAATTTACCTTACCATATATACCAAATTACACATAAAAAAATTAAATTTGTATTAAAATAAATATATAAAAAACACATACAATAAGGTAAATTTGTATTGAAATAGATATGCAAAATACATATAAAACAATGTAAATTTGTTTCAAAATATATATACGAATACATATAACGTAGATTTCTAAAATATTATATATACAAAATACACATAAAATTAAGTAAATACGTTTAAAAAAATGTATACAAAATACATATAAAATAATGTAAATTCGCATCAAAATAATTATACAAAATACCAATAAAAGAATGTGTATTTGTATAAATATAAATATACAAAATACACATAAAATAACGTAAATTTATATAAAACTATATACAAAAATACACAGAAGTATTTTAATTTGTATGAAATTAGATATAAAAAATAAGGTAAATTCGTTTCAAATTCAATAAACAAAATTCAGATAAAAGAACGTATATTTGTAGAAAAAATAGATATACAAAATACACATAAAATAACGAAAATTTGTATGAAAATATATAAAAAAATAAACAAAAATAATTTCAATTTGTATGAAATTAAATATACAAAATACACATAAAACTAGGTAAATTTGTATTGAAATACATTTACTAAATACACATAAAATAATGTAAATTTGAATGAAAATATATAAACAAATACACTTAAAATAACGTAAATTTGTATAAAATATATATAAAAAATACACATTAAATAATGTAAATATGTATAAAAAAATATATACAAAACACAAATAGATTAATATAAAATCGTATCAAAATAAATACACAATATATTAATAAAATAATGTAAATTTGTATGAAAATTAAGATGCAAAATACCCATAAAATAACGCATTTTTTATAAAAATATATATACCAAGACACACATAAAATATTTGAATTTGTATTAAAATAAATATACAAAATGCACATACAATAAGGTAAATTTGTATTGAAATAGATATGCAAAATACATATAAAACCATGTAACATTTTTTCAAAATATATATACGAATACACATAAAATAACGTAGATTTCTATGAAAATAAATATACAAAATACACATAAAATGAAGTAAATACGTATAAAAAAAGGTATACAAAATACACATAAAATAATGTAAACTCGTACCAAAATAAATAAACAAAATACTAATAAAAGAATGTGTATTGTATAAATATAAATATACAAAATACAAATAAAATAACGTAAATTTATATAAAACTAAATTTTATGTGTATTTTGTATATTTTTTTTCAAACAAATTTAAATTATTTTTGTGTAATTTTGTATATAGTTTTATACAAATTTAGGTTATTTTATGAACGCATTTACATTATTTAGTGTGTGTTTTGTATATATATTTTCATGCAAATTTACTTTATTTTATGTGCATTTTTTCCATATATTTTTTATAGAAATTTGCGTTATTTGTATATGTTTTCTCATACAAATTTACATTATTTTATTGCTACTTTGTTTATTTATTTTGATACGAATTACATGATTATATGTGTATTTTGTACATATTTTTTATACGTATTTACATTACTTAATGTGTATTTTGTTTATATATTTTTAAACAAATCTACGTTATTATATGTATTTGTATAAATATTTTGATACAGATTTACATTATTTTATGTATTTTGTATGTACATTTCAATTCAAATTTAGCTTATTTTAGCTGTATTTTGTATATATATTTTCATACAAATTTAATTACTTCTGTGTATTTTTGTATATAGTTTTATACAAATTTACGATATTTTTTGTGTATTTTGTATATATATATTTATACAAATACACATTCTTATACTGGTATTTTGTTTATTTATTTTGATACGATTTTCATGTGTATTTTGTATTCATTTTTTTATACGTATTTACTTCATTTTATGTGTATTTTGTATATATTTTTATAGAAATCTACGTTATTTTATGTGTATTCGTATATATATTTTGAAACAAATTTACATTGTTTTATATGTATTTTGCATATCTATTTCAATACAAATTTACCTTATAGTATGTGCATTTTTTATATTTATTTTAATACAAATTTTAATATTTTATGTGTATTTTGGTATATATATTTTTATAAAAAATACGTTATTTTATGGCTATTTTGCATCTTTATTTTCATACAAATTTACATTATTTTATTAATATTCTGTGTATTTATTGTTGATACGATTTTACATTATTATATTTGTGTTTTATATATGTTTTTTTTTTGTACATATTTACATTATTTAATGTGTATTTTGAATATATATTTGATACAAATTTACGTTATTTTAAGTGTATATGTTTATATATTTTCATTCAAATTTCCATTATTTTATGTATATTTTGTATATGTATTTTAATACAAATTTACCTAATTTTATGTGTATTTTCTATATTTATTTTCATACAAATTTAAACTATTTTTGTGTATTTTTGTATATAGTTTTATACAAACTTAGGTTATTTTATGAGTATTTTGTATATCTATTTTCATACAAAAACACATTCTTTTATTGATATTTTTTTTATCTATTTTGACGAGAATTTAAATTATTTAATGTGTATTTTGTATATATATATATATATATATATATATATATATATATATATATATATATATATATATATATATATATATATATATATATATATATATATATATATATATATATTTTTATACGTATTTACATAATTTCATGTGTATTTTGTATATATATTTCTATAGAAATCTACTTTATTTTATGTGTATTCGTATATAGATTTTTAAACAAATTTACCTTTTTATGTGCATTTTGTATATTTTTTCAATACAAATTTACCTTATTGTACGTGCATTTTGTATATTAATTTTAATACAAATTTAATTATTCTATGTGTATTTTTGTATATGTATTTTTAAAAAAATATGTTTTATTTTATGGGTATTTTGCATCTTTATTTTCATAAAATACATTATTTTATTGCTATTCTGTGTATTTATTTTGATACGATTTTACATTATTCTATGTATATTTTGTATATCTATTTTATACAAATGTACGTTATTTTATGTGAATTTGTTTTCATTTCATACAAATTTACATTATTTTATGTGTATTTTGTACATGTATTTAAATACAAATTTAACTAATTATATGTGTATTTTGTATATCTATTTTCATACAAATATACGTTCTTTTATCGGAATTTTGTTTATTTATTTTGATACGAATTTTTTTTTTTTTTAGGTGTATTTGATATATATATTTTTATACTTATTTACATAATTTTATATGTATTTTGAATATATATTTTCATAGAAATTTACTCTATATGTTTATACAAAAAAACACAAAAATATACAAAATACACATAAAATTAGGTAAATTTGTATTGAAATACATATACAAAATACACTTCAAATAATGTAAATTTGGATGAAAATATATAAACAAATACACTTAAAATAACGTTAATTTGTATAAAATATATATAAAAAATACACATTAAATAATGAAAATATGTATAAAAAAATATATACAAAACACAAATAGTATAATATAAAATCGTATCAAAATATATACACAGAATATTAATAAAATAATGTACATTTGTATGAAAACTAAGATGCAAAATACCTATAAAATAACGCATTTTTTATGAAATTATATATACCAGAATACACATAAAATATTTGAATTTGTATTAAAATAAATATACAAAATGCACATGCAATAAGGTAAATTTGTATTGAAATAGATATGCAAAATACATATAAAACAATGTAAATTTGTTTCAAAATATATTTACAAATACACATAAAATAACGTAGATTTCTATAAATATATATACACAAAATACAAATAAAATTAAGTAAATACGAATCATAAATGAATACAAAATACACATAAAATAATGTAAATTCGTATAAATATAAATAAACAAAATACCAATAAGAGAGTGTGTATTTGTATAAATATAAATATACAAAATGCACATAAAATAACGTAAATTTGTATAAAACTATATACAAAAATACACAGAAGTAATTAAATTTTTTATGAAAATAGATATAAAAAATACACACAAAATAAGCTAAATTTGAATGAAAATATATACCCAAAATACATAAAATAAAGTAAATTCGTTTCAAAATATTTTAAACAAATACACATATAGTAACGTAAATTTGTAAAAAAATATATAAACAAAATACACATTAAGTAATGTAAATACGTATAAAAAAAATATTTACAAAATACACAAATCATCAAGTCATTCGTATCAAAATAAATAAACAAAAAACTAATTAAATAATGTAAATTTGTATGAGAAAACATATACAAAATACACATAAAATAACGTTTTAAGTTTCAATAAAAATATATGTACAAAAATGCACATAAAATTAGTTTGCATAAAAAAATATATACAAAACACACATTAGATAATGTAAATGAGTATAAAAATATGTATACAAAATACCTATGAAATAATCTAAATTCGTATCGAGTTAAATTAAGAAAATAACAATAAAATAATGTAATTTTGGATGAAAATATATATAGAAAACACACATAAAATAAGCTAAATACAAATACAAATATACACATTAAATAATTTGAAATTGAATGAAATAAATATACAAAATAAACATAAAATAAGGTAAATTTGTAATGAAATATATGTAAGAATACACTTGAAATAATATAAATTTGTATGAAAATATATATACAAATACACATAAAATTACATAAATTTGTATAGAATTTGTTTCAAAATACATACGAATACACACAATAAAATAACGTAATTTTTTTATGAAAATATATATATAAAATACACATAAAATAATTTAAATACGTAGAAAAATATATATACAAAATACACATAAAATAATGTAAATTCGTAAAAAATTAAATACACAAAATTCCAATAAAAGAATGTATATTTGTAGGAAAATATATATACAAAAAACAAATAAAATAACTAAAATTTGTATAAAATATATATACAAAAATACACAGAAATAATTTAAATTTGTTTGAAAATAGATATGCAAAATACACATAAAGTTAGGCAAATTTGTATTGAAATACATATACAAAACTCACATAAAATAATGTAAATTTGTATGAAAATATATAAACAAATACATATAAAATAACGTAAATTTGGATAAAATATATATACAAAATATACATTAAATATTTTAAATATGTATAAAAATATATTATATTATATATATTTTTATTGATATTTGCGTTAATTATGTGTATTTTGTGTATGTTTTCTAATAGAAATTTACATTATTTTATTGGTATTTTGTCTATTTATTTTGATACGAATTACATGATTATTTGTGTATTTTGTACATTTTTTTATACGTATTTACATTATTTAATGTGTATTTTGTTAAATATTTTTATACAAATTTACGTTATTATATCTGTATTTGTATAAGTGTATAAGTATTTTGATACAAATTTACAATATTTTATGTATTTTGTATATATATATTTGAATTCAAATTTAGCTTATTTTATGTGTATTTTGTATATCTATTTATTTTTATAAAAAATCAAATATTTTATGTTTTTTCGTATATATATTTTTTATAAAAAAATGCGTTATTTTATGGGTATTTTGCATCTTAATTTTCATACAAATTTACATTATTTTATTAATATTTTCTGTATTTATTTTGATATGATTTTACATAATTTTATTTGTGTTTTGTATATATTTTTTTATACATAATTACATTATTTAATGTGTTTTTTGTATATATATTTGATACATATTTACGTTATTTTAAGTTATTTTATGTGTATTTGTTTATATATTTTGACACAAATTTACAATATTTTATGGGTATTTTGTATATATATTTCAAAAGAAATTTACCTAGTTTTATGTGTATTTTGAATATCTATTTTCATCCAAACTCAAATTATTTTTATGTATTTTTGTATATACATTTCAATTCAAATTTAGTTTATATTATCTGTATTTTGTATATCTATTTTCATACGAATTTAATTACTTCTGTGTATTTTTGTATAGTTTTATACAAATTTACGTTATTTTATGTGTATTTTGTATATTTATATTTATACAAATACACATTCTTTTAATGGTATTTTGTTTATTTATTTTGATACGAATTTACATTATTTTATGTGTATTTTGTATACATTTTCTTATACGTATTTACTTCATTTTATGTGTATTTTGTATATATATTTTTATACAAATCTACGTTATTTTATGTGTATTCGTATATATATTTTGAAACAAATTTACATTATTTTATATGTATTTTGCATATCTATTTCCATACAGATTTTCCTTATTGTATGTGTATTTTGTATATTTATTTTAATACAAATTAATTTTTTCATGTGTATTTTGGTATATATATTTAAAAAAAATGCGTTATTTAATGGGTATTTTGCATCTTTATTTTCATACAAATTTACATTGTTTTATTAATATTTTGTGTATTTATTTTGATAAGATTTTACATTATTCTATGTGTGTATTACTCTATTTGTGTTTTGTATATATTTTTTTATACATATTTACATTATTTAATGTGCATTTTGTATATTTTAAAACAAATTTACGTTATTTTATGCGCATCTGTTAAAATATTTTGATATAAATTTACATTATTTTATGTATTTTGTATATATATTTCAATACAAATTTAGTTTATTTTATGTATATTTTGTATATCTATTTTCATTCGTATCAAAATAAATAAACAAAATAGCAATAAAATAATGTAAATTTGTATGAGAAAACATATACAAATACACATAAATTAACGCAAATTTCTAAAAAAATATATGTACAAAAATGCACATAAAATAAAGTAAATTTGCATAAAAATATATATACAAAACACACATTAAATAATGTAAATGCATACATAAAATAACCTAAATGTGTATTAAACTATATACAAAAATACACAAAAATATTTAAAATTTGTATGAAAAGAAATATATAAAATACACTTAAAATTAGGTAAATTTGTATTGAAATACATATACAAAATACACATAGAATAATGTAAATTTGAATGAAAATATATAAACAAATACACATAAAATAACGTAAATTTGTATAAAATATATATGCAAGATACACATTAAATAATATAAATGTGTATAAAAAAATATATACAAAAAAGAAATAGAATAATGTAAAATCCTATCAATATAAATACACAGAATATCAATAAAATAAAGTAAATTTGTATGAAAAGAAAGATGCAAAATTCCCATAAAATAGCCCATTTTTTTTATAAAAATATATATACCGAAAAACACATAAAATATTTAAATTTGTATTGAAATAAATATACAAAATGCATATACAGTAAGGTAAATATGTATTGAAAGAAATATTCAAAAATACATATAAAACAAAGTAAATTTGTTTCAAAATATATATACGAACACACATAAAATAACGTAGATTTCTATAGAAATATATATACAAAATTCACATGAAATTATGTAAATACGTATAAATATATATATACAAAATACATATCTAGGTAAATTCGTGTCAAAATAAATAAACAAAATATCATGAAAAGAATGTGTATTTGTATGAAAATAAATAATAGATAATAAATTTGTATGAAATATATATGCAAGATTCACATGAAATAATGTAAATATGTATAAAAAAATATATACAAAAAACAAAAAGAATAATGTTAAATCGTATCAAAATAAATACACCGAATATTAATAGAATAATGTAAATTTATATGAAAATAAAGATGCAAAATTCCCATCAAATAGCGCATTTCTAATAAAAATATATATACCAAAATACATATAAAATATTTAAATTTGTATTGAAATATATATACAAAATGCACATACAATAAGGTAAACTTGTATTGAAAGAGATATGCAAAAATACATATAAAACAATGTAAATTTGTTTCAAAATACATATACGAATACACATAAAATAACGTAGATTTCTATAAAAATATAAATACAAAATACACATAAAATTAAGTAAATACGTATAAAAATAGATATACAAAATACACATAGATTAATGTAAAATTGTTTAAAAAAAAATAAACAGAATATAAATAAAATAATGTAAATTTGTATGAAAATAAAAATGCAAAATACCCATAAAATAAAGCATATTTTTATAAAAATACATATACAAAAATACACATAGCATAATTAAATTTGTATTAAAATTAATATACAAAATGCATATACAATAAGGTAAATTTGTATTGAAAAAATATGCAAAATACACATGAAACAGTGTAAATTTATTTCAAAATCTATATACGAATACTCATAAATCAACGTAGATTTCTATAGAAATATATATACAAAATACACATCAAATGATGTAAACACGTATAAATATATATATATATATATATATAAAATACACATTAAATAATGTAAATTCGCGTCAAAATAAATAAACAAAATATCAATAAAAGAATGTGTATTTGCATGAAAATAGATATACAATATACACATAAAATCACCTAAATTTGTATAAAACTATATACAAAAATACACAAAAATAATTTTAAATTGTATGAAAATAAATATACAAAATACACATAAAATTAGGTAAATATTTATTGAAATACATTTACAAAATACACATAAAATAATGTAAATTTGAATGAAAATATATAAACAAATACACTTAAAATAACGTAAATTTGCATAAAATATATTTAAAAAATACACATTAAATAATGTAAATATGTATAAAAAAATATATACAAAACAGAAATAGAATAATATAAAATCGTATCAAAATAAATACACAGAATATTAATAAAATAATGTAAATTTGTATGAAAATTAAGATGCAAAATACCCATAAAATAACGCATTTTTTATAAAAATATTTATACCAAGACACACATAAAATATTTGAATTTGTATTAAAATAAATATACAAAATGCACATACAATAAGGTAAATTTGTATTGAAATAGATATGCAAAATACATATAAAACCATGTAATTTTTTTTCAAAAAATATATACGAATACACATAAAATAACGTAGATTTCTATGAAAATAAATATACAAAATACACATAAAATGAAGTAAATACGTATAAAAAAAGGTATACAAAATACACATAAAATAATGTAAACTCGTATCAAAATAAATAAACAAAATACTAATAAAAGAATGTGTATTGTATAAATATAAATATACAAAATACAAATAAAATAACGTAAATTTATATAAAACTATATGCAAAAATACACAAAAGTAATTAAATTTGTGTGAAAATAGAAATACAAAATACATGTGTATTTTGTATATCTTTTTTCATACAAATTGAAATTATTTTTGTTTATTTTTTTATATATTTTCATACAAATTTTCGTTATTTTATGTGTATTTTGTATATTTATTTTTTCTACAAATATACGTTCTTTTATCTGAATTTTGTTTATTGAATTTGAAACGAATTTACCTTATTTTGTATATCTATTTTCATACAAATTAAAATACTTCTGTGTATTTTTGTATATAGTTTTATATAAATTTACGTTATTTTTTGTGTATTTTGTATATTTATATATATACAAATACACATTCTTGTATTGGTATTTTGTATATTTATTTTCATCCGAATTTACATTATTTTATGTGTATTTTGTATACATTTTTTTATACGTATTTACTTCATTTTATGTGTATTTTGTATATATATTTTTATAGAAATCTACGTTATTTTATGTGTATTCGTATATATATTTTGAAACAAATTTACATTGTTTTATATGTATTTTGCATATCTATTTCAATACAAATTTACCTTATTGTATGTATTTTTTATATATTTATTTTAATTCAAATTTAATTTTTTTATGTGTATTTTGGTATATATATTTTTATAAATAAAAAAAAGCGTTATTTTATGGGTATTTTGCCTCTTTATATTCATACAAATTTACATTATTTTATTAATATTCAAAATACGCATAAAATTAAGTAAATACGTATAAAAAAAATGAATACAAAATATACATAAAAATCGTATCAAAATAAATAAACAAAATACCAGTAAAAGAATGTGTATTTGTATAATTATAAATATACAAAACACACATAAAATATCGTAAATTTGTATAAATCTATATACAAAAATACACAGAAGTAATTAAATTTGTATGAAAATATATATAAAAAATACAGCTAAAATAAGCTAAATTTGAATTGAAATGTACACATAATACATATAATAACGTAGATTTGTTTAAAAATATATAAACAAAATACACATTAAGTAATGTAAATACGTATAAAAAATATGTACAAAATACACATATAATCATGTAATTCGTATCAAAATAAATAAACAAAATAGCTATAAAATAATGAAAATTTTTATGAGAAAATATATACAAATAACGCAAATTTCTATAAAAATATATGTACAAAAATGCACATAAAATAAAGTAAATTTGCAAAAAAATATATATACAAAACGCACACTAAATAATGTAAATGCGTACATAAAATAACCTACATTTGTATAAAACTATATACAAAAATACACCAAAATAATTTAAATTTGTTTGAAAAGAAATATTCAAAATACACATAAAATTAGGTAAATTTGTATTGAAATACATATACAAAATACACATCAAAAAATGTTAATTTGAATGAAAATATATCAACAAATACACTTAAAATAACGTAAATTTGTATAAAATATATATGCAAGATACACATTAAATAATGTAAATGTGTATAAAAAATATATATATACAAAAAACAAATAGAATAATGTAAAATCGTATCAAAATAAATACACAGAATATCAATAAAATAATGTAAATTTGTATGAAAATAAAGATGCAAAATTCCCAAAAATTATCGTATTTTTTATAAAAATATATTTACCAAAATACTCATAAAATATTATGCATATACAGTAAGGTAAATTTGTATTGAAAGACATATTCAAAAATTCATATAAAACAATGTAAATTTGTTTCAAAATATATATACGAATACACATAAAATAAAGTAGATTTCTATAGAAATATATATACAAAATACATATGAAATTATGTAAATACGTATAAAAATATATATACAAAATACATATCAAATAATGTAAATTCGTGTCAAAATAAACAAACAAAATATCATGAAAAAATGTGTATTTGTATGAAAATAGATAATAGATAATAAATTTGTATAAAATATATATCCAAGATACACATTAAATAATGTAAATATGTATAAAAAAATATATACAAAAAACAAATAGAATAATGTAACATCGTATCAAAATAAATACACCGAATATTAATAAAATAATGTAAATTTGTATGAAAATAAAGATGCAAAATTCCCATAAAATAGCGCATTTCTTATAAAAATATATATACCAAAATAAACATAAAATATTTAAATTTGCATTGAAATAAATATACAAAATGCACATACAATAAGGTAAATTTGTATTGAAAGAGATATACAAAAATACATATAAAACAATGTAAATTTGTTTCAAAATATATATACGAATACAAATAAAAAAACGTAGATTTCTATAAAAATATATATACAAAATACACATAAAATTAAATAAATACGTATAAAAAAATGTGTATAAAATACACATAAAATAATGTAGTTTCAAATTAAAATAAATGTAAATATGAATGAAAATATATAAACAAATACACTTAAAATAACGTAAATTTGTATAAAATATATATGCAAGATACACATTAAATAATGTAAATGTGTATAAAAAAATATATACAAAAAAACAAATAGAATAATGTAAAATCGTATCAAAATAAATACACAGAATATCAATAAAATAATGTAAATTTGTATGAAAATAAAGATGCAAAATTCCCAAAAATTATCGCATTTTTTATAAAAATATATATACCAAAATACACATAAAATATTTGAATTTGTATTGAAATAAATATACAAAATGCATATACAGTAAGGTAAATTTGTATTAAAAGAGATATTCAAAAATACATATAAAACAATTTAAATTTGTTTCAAAATATATATACGAACACACATAAAATAAAGTAGATTTCTATAGAAATATATATACAAAATACATATGAAATTATGTAAATACGTATAAAAATATATATACAAAATACATATCAAATAATGTAAATTCGTGTCAAAATAAATAAACAAAATATCATGAAAAGAATGTGTATTTGTATGAAAATAGATAATAGATAATAAATTTGTATAAAATATACAAAATACATTATAAAATATACAAGTTACACATTAAATAATGTAAATATGTGTAAAAAGTATAAAAAAAAACAAATAGAATAATGTAAAATCGTATCAAAATAAATACACCGAATATTAATAAAATAATGTAAATTTGTATGAAAATAAGGATGCAAAATTCCCATAAAATAGCGCATTTCTTATAAAAATATATATACCAAAATACACATGAAATATTTAAATTTGTATTGAAATAAATATACAAAATACACATACAATAAGTTAAATTTGTATTGAAAGAGATATGCAAAAATACATATAAAACAATGTAAATTTGTTTCAAAATATATATACGAATACAAATAAAAAAACGTAGATTTTTATAAAAATATATATACAAAATACACTTAAAATTAAGTAAATACGTATAAAAAAATGTATACAAAATACACATAAAATAATGTAAATTCGATTTAAAATAAATAAACAAAATACCAATAAAAGAATGAGTATTTGGATAAATATAAATATACAAAATACATATCCAAAATAAACATAAAATAAGGTAGATTTGTAATAAAATATATGTACAAAATACACATAAAATAATGTAAATTTATATGAAAATATATATACAAATACACATAAAATACCATGAATTTGTATAAAAATATATATTCAAAATAAATATTAAATAATGTAAAAGCGTATAAAAATATATATACAAAGTATATATAAAATAATGTAAATTCGTATCAATATAAATCAACAAAACACCAATAAAATAATATATATTTGAATGAAAATAAATTTACAAAATACACATAACATTACTAAAATTTGTATTAAAATATATACAAAAATACATAGAAATAATTTGAGTTTGTATGAAAATATATATACAAAATACACATAAAACTAGGTAAATTTCTTTTGAAATGTATATACAAAATAGCCATAAAATATTGTAAATTTGTGTAAAAAAATTAAAACAAATACACATAAAATAATATAAATTTGTATGAAAAATATACACAAAATACACATAGAATAATGTCAATTCGTATCAAAATGAATGAGCAGAATATCAATAAAATAATGTAAATTTGTATGAAAATAAAGATGCAAAATACACAAAAAATAAAGCATATGTTTATAAAAATACAGATACAAAAATACACATCGAATAATTAAATTTGTATTAAAATTAATATACAAAATGCGTATATAATAAGATAAATTTGTATTGAAAAAATATGCAACATACACGTTTACTCATACAAATTTATATTATTTTATTGGTATTTTGTTTATTTATTTTGATACGAATTACATGATTATATGTGTATTTTGTACACATTTTTTTACACGTATTTACATTATTTAATGTGTATTTTGTTTATATATTTTCATACAAATTTACGTATTTGTATAAATATTTTGATACAAATTTACTTTATTTCATGTATTTTGTATATATATTTCAATTCAAATTTAGCTTATTTTGTGTGTATTTTGTATATATTTTCATACAAATTTAATTACTTCTGTGTATTTTTGTATATAGTTTTATATAAATTTACGTTATTTTATGTGTATTTTGTATATACACATACTGGTATTTTGTTTATTTATTTTTACATTATTTTATGTATTTTGTATACATTTTTATACGTATTTATTTCATTTATGTGTATATTTGTATATATATATATATATATATATATATATATATATATATATATATATATATATATATATATATATATATATATATATATATATATATATATATATATATATATATATATATATATATATATAGATATCTAGTGGATTTTATGTGTATTCGTATACATATTTTGAAACAAATTTACATTGTTTATATGTATTTTGCATATCTATTTCAATACAAATTTACTTTATTGTATGTGTTTTTATATATTTATTTTAATACAAATCTAATTTTTTTATGTGTATTTTGGTATATATATTTTTATAAATAAAAAAAATGCGTTATTTTACGGGTATTTTGCCTCTTTATTTTCATACAAATTTACATTATTTTATTAATATTCTGTGTATCTATTTTGATACGATTTTACATTATTCTATTTGTGTTTTGTATATATTTTTTTTTATACAAATTTACGTTATTTTAAGTGTATTTGTTTATGTATTTTCATTCAAATTTACATTATTTTATGTGAATTTTGTATATGTATTTCCATACAAATTTACGTAATTTTATGTGTATTTTGTATATTTATTTTCATACAAATTTAAAATATTTTTGTGTATTTTTGTATATAGTTTGATACAAATTTAGGTTATTTTATGTGTATTGTGAATATCTATTAAATATATATATATACAAAATACATATGAAATTATGTAAATACGTATAAAAATATATATACAAAATACATATCAAATAATGTAAATTCGTGTCAAAATAAATAAACAAAATAACATAAAAAGAATGTGTATTTGTATGAAAATAGATAATAGATAATAAATTTGTAAAAAATATATATGCAAGATACACATTAAATAATGTAAATATGTATAAAAAAAGTATATACGAAAAACAAATAGAATAATGTAAAATCGTATCAAAATAAATACACCGAATATTAATAAAATAATGTAAATTTGTATGAAAATAAAGATGCAAAATTCCTATAAAATAGCGTATTTCATATAAAAATATATATACCAAAATACACATAAAATTTTTAATTTGTATTGAAATAAATATACAAAATGCACATACAATAAGGTAAATTTGTATTGAAAGAGATATGCAAAAATACATATAAAACAATGTAAATTTGTTTCAAAATATATATACGAATACAAATAAAAAAACTAGATTTCTATAAAAATATATATACAAAATACACATAAAATTAAGTAAATACGTATAAAAAATGTATGCAAAATACACATAAAATAAAGTAAATTCGAATTAAAATAAATAAACAAAATACCAATAAAAGAATGTGTATTTGGATAAATATAAATATACAAAATACACATACAAAATAAACATAAAATAAGGTAAATTTGTAATAAAATATATGTACAAAATACACATACAATAATGTAAATTTATATGAAAATATATATACAAATACACATAAAATACCATGAATTTGTATAAAAATATATATTCAAAATAAATATTAAATAATGTAAGAGCGTATAAAAATATATATACAAAGTACATATAAAATGAAAATTAGGATGCAAAATACCTATAAAATAACGCATATTTTATAAAATTATTGATACCAAAATACATATAAAATATTTGAGCTTGTTTTAAAATAAATATACAAAATGCAGATACAATAAGGTAAATTTGTATTGAAATAGATATGCAAAATACATATAAAATAATGTAAATTTGTTTCAAAATATATATACGAATACACATAAAATAACGTAGATTTCTATAAAAATACATATACAAAATACACATAAAATTAAGTAAATACGTATAAAAAAAATGTATACAAAATACACATAAAATAATGTAAATTCGTATAAATGTAAATAAACAATATTCCAATAAAAGAATGTGTATTTGTATAAATATAAATATACAAAATGCACATAAAATAACGTAAATTTATATAAAACTATATACATAAAATAACGCAAATTTCTATAAAAATATATGTACAAAAATTAACATTAAATAAATTTGCATAAAAATATATATACAAAACACCCATTAGATAATGTAAATGAGTATAAAAATATGTATACAAAATAACTATGAAATAATCTAAATTCGTATCGAATTAAAATAAGAAATACCAATAAAATAATGTAATTTTTGATGAAAATATATATACAAAATACACATAAAATAACCTAAATACAAATACAAATATACACATAAAATAATTTAAAATTGAATTAAATAAATATACAAAATAAACATAAAATAAGGTAAATTTGTAATGAAATATATGAAAAAATACACATAAAATAATATAAATTTGTATGAAAATATATATACAAATACACATTAAATAACATGAATTTGTATAAAATTTGTATCAAAATATATACTTATACACACAATAAAATAACGTAATTTTTTTATGAAAATGTATATACAAAATACACATAAAATAATTTAAATACGTAGAAAAATATATATACAAAAAACACATAAAATAATGTAAATATGTATGAAAATATATAAACAAATACACATAAAATAATGTAAATTTTGATAAAATATATATACAAAATGAACATTAAATAATGTAAATATATATATATAAAAAAATATATACAAAAAACACATAGAATAATGTTAAATCGTATCAAAATAAATAAAGAGAATATCAAAAAAATAATGTAAATTTGTATGAAAATAAAGATGCAAAATATCCATATAATAACGCATATTTGCACAAAAATATATATACAAAAATACATATAAAATAATTAAATTTGTATTAAAATAAATATACAAAATGCACGTACAATAAAGTAAATTTGTATTGAAATAGATATGCAAAATACACATTAATAATGTAAATTTGTATCAAAATATATATACGAATGCTCATAAAATAGAGTAAATTTCTATGAAAATATACATACAAAATAGATATACAAAATACACATATAACTAGTTAAATTTGTATTTAAATACATGTGCAAAAAACACATAAAATAATGTAGATTTGTATGAAATGAAAACAAATACATTTTATATAAAATATATATACAAAATACACATAGAATAATGTAAAATCATATCAAAATAAATACACAGAATATCAATAAAATAATGTAAATTTGTATGAAAATAAAGATGCAAAATACCCATAAAATAAAGCATATTTTTATAAAAATACATATACAAAAATACACATAGATTAAACAAATTTGTATTAAAATTAATATACAAAATGCACATACAATAAGGTAAATTTGTAAAAAAATATGCAAAATACACATAAAACAATGTAAATTTGTTTCAAAATATTTATACGAATACTCATAAAATAACGCAGATTTCTATAGAAATATATATACAAAATACACTTGAAATAATGTAAATACGTATAAAAATATATATACAAAATACACATTAAAAAATGTTAATTCGTGTCAAAATAAATAAACAAAATATCATGAAAAGAATGTGTATTTGTATGAAAATAGATATACAAAATACACATAAAATAACCTAAATTTGTATAAAACTATATACAAAAATACACACAAATAATTTAAACTTGTATGAAAATATATATACAAAAAGCATATATTTAGGTAAATTTGTATTAAAATACATATACAAAATACACATAAAATAATGTAAATTTGGATGAAAATATATAAACATATAGACTTAAAATAATGTAAATTTGTATCAAATATATATACAAAAAACACATTAAATAATGTAATTATGTATAAAAAAATATATACAAAACACAAATAAAATAATGTAAAATCGTATCTAAATAAATACAGAAAATATTAATAAAATAATGTAAATTTGTATGAAAATTAAGATTCAAAATACCCATAAAATAACGCATTTTTTATAAAAATATATATACGAAAAAACATAAAATATTTGATTTGTATTAAAATAAATAGATATACAAAATACACATACATAAATTTGAATTGAAATATATATACAAAATACATAAAATAATGTAAATTTGTATCAAAATACTTATACAAATACACATATAATAACGTAAATTTGTATAAAAATATATAAACAAAATACACATAAAATAATGTAAATACGTATAAAAAAATGTACAAAATACACAAATAATCATGTAATTCGTATCAAAATAAATAGACAAAATACCAATAAAATAATGTAAATTTCTATGAGAAAACATATACAAAATACACATAAATAACGCAAATATCAATAAAAATATATATAATATAATATATTTTTATACATATTTAAAATATTTAATGTATATTTTGTATATATACTTTATCCAAATTTACGTTATTTTATATGTATTTGTTTATATATTTTCATACAAATTTACATTATTTTATGTGAGTTTTGTATATGTATTTCAATACAAATTTGCCTAACTTTATGTGTATTTTGCATATCTATTTTCAAACAAATTTAAATTATTTTTGTGTATTTTTGTATATATTTTTATACAAATTTTAGTTATTTTATTTGTTTTTTATATATATATATATATTTTCCTACATATATACATTCTTTTTTTGGAATTTTGTGTATTTAAGTTTTTACGAATTTACATTATTTTATGTGTATTTTGTATATATATTTTTCTACGTATTTAAATTATTTTATGTGTATTTTATATATACATTTTCATAAAAATTTACGTTATTTTATTGTGTGTATTCGTATATATTTTGAAACAAATTTTATACAAATTCATGCTATTTTATGTGTATTTGTATATATATTTTCATACAAATTTATTATTATTTATTATGTTTATCCTTACATATATTTTATTACAAATTTACCTTATTTTATGTTTATTTTGCATATTTATTTCATTCAATATAATCAAATTTAAATTTATTGTATATGCATTTTGTATATTAATTTTAATACAAATTTAATTATTCAATGTGTATTTTTCTATATGTATTTTTATAAAAATATGCTTTATTTTATAGGTATCTTGCATCTTTATTTTCATACAAATTTACGTTATTTTATTGATATTCTGCTCATTCATTTTGATACGATTTGACATTATTCTATGTGTATTTTGTATATATTTTTCATACAAATTTACGTTATTTTATGTGTATTTATTTATATATTTTGACACAAATTTACAATATTTTATGGGTATTTTGTACATATATTTCAAAAGAAATTTACCTAGTTTTCTGTGTATTTTGAATATCTATTTTCATACAAACTCAAATTATTTTTATGTATTTTTGTATATATTTCAATACAAATTTTAGTTAGGTTATGTGTATTTTGTAAATCTATTTTCATTCAAATATATATTATTTTATTGGTATTTTGTTGATTTATATTGATACGAATTTACATTATTTTATATGTACTTTGTATATATATTTTTATACGCATTTACATTATTTAATATTTATTTTGAATATATAATTTTATACAAATTCATGGTATTTTATGTGTATTTGCATATATATTTTCATATAAATTTACTTTATTTTATGCGTATTTTGTACATATATTTCATTACAAATTTATCTTATATTATGTTTATTTTTTATGTGTATTTTGTACATTTATATTTATACAAATACACATTCTTTTATTGGTATTTTGTTTATTTATTTTGTTTCGAATTTACATTATTTTATGTGTATTTTGTTTACATTTTTTTATTCGTATTTACTTAATTTTATGTGTATTTTGTATATATACTTTTATAGAAATCTAAGTTATTTTATGTGTATTCGTAAATATATTTTGAAACAAATTTACATTATTTTATATGTACAATAAGGTAAATTTGTATTGAAATAGATATGCAAAATAAATATAAAGCAATGTAACTTTGTTTTAAAATATGTATACGAATACACATAAAATAACGTAGATTTCTATAAAAATATATATACAAAATACACATAAAATGAAGTAAATACGTATAAAAAAATGTATACAAAAAACACATAAAATAATGTAAATTCGTATCAAAATAAATAAACAAAATACCAATAAAAGAATGTGTATTTGTATAAATATAAATATACAAAATACACATTAAATAATGTAAATTTATATAAAACTATATACAAAAATACACAGAAGTAATTAAATTTGTATGAAAATATATACAAAATACACACAAAATAAGCTAAATTTGAATTGAAATATATATACAAAATACATGAAATAAAGTAAATTTGTATCAAAATATTTATACAAATACACATATAATAACGTAAATTTGTATGAAAATATATAAACAAAATACACATTAAATAATGTAAATACGTATAAAAAAATGTGTACAAAATACACATATAATCATGTAATTCGTATCAAAATAAATAAACAAAATACCAATAAAATAATATAAATTTGTGTGACTAAACGTGTATAAATATAAATGTACAAAATACACATACAAAATAAACATAAAATAAGGTAAATTTGTAATGAAATACATGTACAAAATACACATAAAATAATGTAAATTTATATGAAAATATATATACAAATACACATAAAATAATATGAATTTGTATAAAATTATATACTCAAAATAAATATTAAATAAAGTAAATGCGTATAAAAATATATATAAAAAGTACATATAAAATAATGTAAATTCGTATCAATATAAATCAACAAAATACCAATAAAATAATATATATTTGAATGAAAATAAATTTACAAAATACACATAACCTAACTAAAATTTGTATTGAAATATATACAGAAATACATATAAATAATTTGAGTTTGTATGAAAATAGATATTCAAAATTCACATAAAACTAGGTAAATTTCTTTTGAAATATATATACAAATAGCCAATAAAATATTGTAAATTTGTGTCAAAATATATAAACAAATACATATAAAATAACGTGAATTTGTATGAAAAATATATACAAAATACACTTTAATACAAGTTCAAATATTTTATGTGTATTTTGGTATCAATAATTTTATAAAAAATGCGTTATTTTATAGGTATTTTGCATCTTAATTTTCATACAAATTTACATTATTTTATTAATATTCTGTGTATATATTTTGTTACGATTTTATATTATTCTATTTGTGTTTTGTATACATTTTTTTTATACATATTTACATTATTTAATGTGTATTTTGAATATATATTTCATACAAATTTACGTTATTATATGTGTATTTGTTTATATATTTTCTTGCAAATTTACATTATTTTATGTGTATTTTGTATATGTATTTCAATACAAATTAACCTAATTTTATGTGTATTTTGTATATTTCTTTTCAGACAAATATAAATTATTTTTCTGTATTTTTGTATATAGTTTTATACAAATTTAGGTTATTTTACGTACGCATTTACATTATTTAAAGTGTGTTTTGTATATATATTTTTATCCAAAGTTACTTTATTTTACGTTCATTTTTGGACATATATTTTTATAGAAATTAGCGTTATTTTTATGTATTTGTATATGTTTTCTCATACAAATTTACATTACTCTTTTATTGATATTTTGTTTATTTATTTTGACGCGAATTTACATTATTTAATGTGTATTTTATATATATATTTTTATACGTGTTTACATCATTTGATGTGTATTTTGTATATATATTTCTATATAAATCTACGTTGATTTATGAGTATTGTTACGAGCGACACAGTAGTTTT
This sequence comes from Eriocheir sinensis, assembly GCF_024679095.1. Classification (NCBI taxonomy): domain Eukaryota; kingdom Metazoa; phylum Arthropoda; class Malacostraca; order Decapoda; family Varunidae; genus Eriocheir; species Eriocheir sinensis. The sequence goes on from NW_026111943.1 coordinate 188,441, forward strand.
GTCTAGGGTGATAATTTAAGAAACTGGTACCCGAACATTAAATGAGGTGATGAAAATACGAAGATAGTCCTTAACATAAATTTAATGTATAAGTAAGAAACAACAATATTAACAACACCTGTAGCAAGTGAGAGTAATTACGTTACTTGCTCTTAAGACCTTATGGTCGTTTAAATCAAGTAAATGGTGTGAAGGTCATTAAGCATAACAAAATAATATACCAAAACGAAGATTAAACCAAAGACAAAATGACACACAGATAACAATGAGAAAAAGAAAACACAAGAAACCCACACGATGACGCACAATAATAATAGATAATAATAACCACCACCAATGAATAAATGGATGATAATCACTGATGAATGGATGAATGAAAAGATAAGATGGACACAGAAATGATGAGATATGAGAAAATAGTATTGTTCACCTCCTATAGTTCACTGGTCACTTTGTAAGTGGTTACTGACTCACTGACTCGGCTGATGACGTGAGAGTTGTTGTTGCTGCTAGCCGAACCCTCAGGAGATGAGTACACTTTGGCCTTTGAGATGAGACTAACTCTCACACTTTGTGGAGGTTTCGACAATGCCTCTGAAATAGCCCAAGGCTATTTGATAAGCCTAAAGCCTTAGCCGAAGCTAGTTCAGGGAGCAACAGGTACAATAATTGATAATTCAGTAGTTAGCAACAGAGATAGTCTGGTTGCAGTAATAATACGAATACACATAAAATTACGTAGATTTCTATAGAAATATATATACAAAATACACATGAAATGATGTAAATACGTATAAAAATATATATACACAATACACATTAAATATTGTAAATCGTGTCAAAATAAATAAACAAAATATCAATAAAAGAATGTGTATTTGTATGAAAATATATAAACAAATACACTTAAAATAACGTAAATTTGTATGAAATATATATACAAAATACACATTTAATAATGAAAATATGTATAAAAAAATATTTACAAAACACAAATAGAATAATGTAAAATCGTATCAAAATAAATACACAGAATATTAATAAACTAATGTAAACAATGTAAATTTGTTTCAAAATATATACACGAATACACATAAAATAACGTAGATTTCTATGAAAATATATATACAAAATACACATAAAATGAAGTAAATACGTATTAGAAAATGTATACAAAATACACAAAAAATAATATAAATTCATATCAAAATAAATGAACAAAATACCAATAAAAGAATACGTATTTGTTTAAATATAAATATACGAAATACACATAAAATAACGTAAAATTGTATAAAACTATATACAAAAATATAAAAAAAACAATTAAATTTGTATGAAAATAGATATACAAATGACACATAAAATAAGCTAAATTTGAATTGAAATAAATATACAAAATACATAAAATAATGTAAATTTGTATCAAAATATTTATTCAAATACACATATAATAACGTAAATAGATATGCAAAATACATATAAAACAATGTAAATTTGTTTCAAAATATATATACGAATACACATAAAATAACGTAGATTTCTATAAAAATATATATACAAAATACACATAAAATGAGGTAAGTACGTATAAAAAAATGTATACAAAATACACATAAAATAATGTAAATTCGTATCAAAATAAATATACAAAATTCCAATAAAACAATGTGTATTTGTATAAATATAAATATGCAAAATACACATAAAATAACGTAAATTTATATAAAACTATATACAAAAATACACAAAAGTAGTTAAATTTGTATGAAGATAGATATACAAAATACACATAAAATAAGCTAAATTTGAATTGAAATATATATACACAAAATACATCAAATAATGTAAATTTGTATCAAAATATTTATACAAATACACATATAATAACGTAAATTTGTATAAAAACACATAAACATACACATTAAATAATGTAAATACATATAAAAAAAATATGTACAAAATACACATATAATCATGCAATTCGTATCAAAATAAATAAACAAAATACCAATAATATAATGTAAATTTGTATGAGAAAACATTTCTTTAAAAATATATGTACAAAAATGCACATAAAATAAAGTAAATTTGCATATATATATATATATATATATATATATATATATATATATATATATATATATATATATATATATATATATATATATATATATATATATATATATATATATATATATATACAAAACACACATTAAATAATGAAAATGCGTATAAAAACATGTATACAAAATACCATTGAAATAATGTAAATTCGTATCGAATTAAATTAACAAAATTCCAATAAAATAATGTAATTTTGGATGAAAATATATACAGAAAATACACTTAAAATAACCTAAATACAAATACAAATATACACATAAAATAATTTAAAATTGCATGAAATGAATATATAAAATAAACATAAAATAAGGTAAATTTGTAATGAAATATATGTAAAAATACACATAAAATTATGTAAATTTGTATGAAAATATATATTCAAATACATATAAAATAACATGAATTTGTATAAAATTTGTATCAAAATATATACGAATACACACAATAAAATAACGTAAATTTTTATGAAAATATATATACAAAATACACATAAAATAATGTAAATACGTAGAAAAATATATATACAAAATACACATAAAGTAATGTAAATTCGTATCAAAATAAAATAAAATAAAAGAAGGTATATTTGAAGGAAAATATATATACAAAATACAAATAAAATAACTAAAATTTGTATAAAAATATATACAAAAATACACAAAAATAATTTAAATTTGTTTGAAAATAGATATGCAAAATACACATAAAATTAGGCAAATTTGTATTGAAATACATATACAAAACACACAAAATAATGTAAATTTGCATGAAAATATATAAACAAATACACATAAAATTACGTAAATTTAGATAAAATATATATAGAAAATATACATTAAATGATGTAAATATGTATAAAAATATATATACAAAATACACATAGAATAATATTAAATCGTAAAAAAATAAATAAACAATATCAATAAAATAATGTAAATTTCTATGAAAATAAAGATGCAAAATACCCTTATAATAACGCATATCTGTATAAAAATATATATACAAAAATACATATAAAATAATTACATCTGTATCAAAATAAATATACAAAATGCACAAACAATAAAGTAAATTTGTATTGAAATAGATATGCGAAATACACATCAATAATGTAAATTTGTATCAAAATATATATACGAATACTCATAAAATAGAGTAAATTTCTCTGAAAATATACATACAAAATACATATAAAATGATGTAAATAAGTATAAAAATATATATACCAAATATAAGTTCAAATAATGTAAATTCGTATCAAAATAAATAAACAAAATTCCGATAGAAGAACGTATATTTGTAGGAAAATAGATATACAATATACACATAAAATAACGAAAATTTATATAAAAATATATACAAAAATACACAAAAATCATTTCAATTTGTATGAAAATAGAAATACAAAATACACATATAAATAGTTAATTTTGTATTTAAATAAATGTACAAAATACACATAAAATAATGTAAATTTGTATGAAATGAAAACAAATACACATAAAGTAACGTACATTTGTATAAAATATATATACAAAATACACATAGAATAATGTAAAATTGTATCAAAATAAATACACAGAATATCAATAAAAAAACGTAAATTTGTATGAAAATAAAGATGCAAAATACCCATAAAATAAAGCATATTTTAATAAAAATACATATACAAAAATACATATAGTATAATTAAATTTGTATTAAAACTAATATACAAAATAAATATACATTAAGGTAAATTTGTATTGAAAAAATATGCAAAATACACATAAAACCGTGTAAATTTGTTTCAAAATTTATATACGAATACACATAAATATATATATATATATATATATATATATATATATATATATATATATATATATATATATATATATATATATATATATATATATAGATATATCTATATATATATATATATATATATATATATATATATATATATATATATATATATAATACACATGAAATGATGGAAGTACGTATAAAAACATATATACAAAATACACATTAAATAATTTAAACTCGCGTCAAAATAAATAAAGAAAATATCAATAAAAGAATATGTATTTATATGAAAAAAGATATACAAAATACATATAAAATAACCCCAATTTGTATAAAACTATATACAAAAATACACAAAAATAATTTAAACTTGTATGAAAATAAATATACAAAATAAACATAAAATTAGGTAAATTGGTATTGAAATACATTTACAAAATACACATAAAATAATGTAAATTTGAATGAAAATATATAAACAAATACACTTAAAATAACGTAAATTTGTTTAAAAAAAAAAAAAATATATATATATATATATATATATATATATATATATATATATATATATATATATATATATATATATATATATATATATATATATATAGAAAATACACATTAAATAATGTAAATATGTATAAAAAAATATATACAAAACACAAATAGAATAATGTAAAATCGTATCAAACAAATACACAGAATATTAATAAAATAAAGTAAATTTGTATGAAAATTAACATGCAAAATACCCATAAAATAGAGCATTTTTTTATAAAAATATATATCCCAAAACACACATAAAATATTTGAATTTGTATTAAAATAATTATACAAAATGCACATACAATAAGGTAAATTTGTATTCAAATACATATGCAAAATACATATAAAACAATGTAAATTTGTTTCAAAATATATTTACGAATACACATAAAATAACGGAGATTTCAATAAAAATATATATACAAAATACACATAAAATGAAGTAAATACGTATAAAAAAATGTATACAAAATACACATAAAATAATGTAAACTCGTATCAAAATAAATAAACAAAATACCAATAAAAGAATGTGTATTTGTATAAATTTAAATATATAAAATACACATAAAATAACGTAAATTTGAATTGAAATATATATACAAAATACATAAAATAATGTAAATTTGTATCAAAATATTTATACAAATACACATATAATAACGTAAATTTTTATAAAAATATATAAACAAAATACACATTACATAATGTAAATACGTATAAAAAATATGTACAAAATACAGATATAATAATATAATTCGTATCAAAATAAATAAACAAAATACCAAAAAAATAATGTAAATTTGTATGAGAAAACATATACAAAATACACATAAAATAACGCAAATTTCTTTTAAAATATATGTACAACAATGCATATAAAAAAAAGTAGATTTGCATAAAAATATATATACAAAACACACATTAAATAATGTAAATGCGTATAAAAATATGTATATAAAATACCTATGAAATAATCAAAATTCTTATCGAAATAAATTAACAAAATACCAATAAAATAATGTAATTTTGGATATAAATATATATAGAAAATACACATTAAATAACCTAAATACAAATACGAATACACACATAAAATAATTTAAAATTGAATGAAATTAATATACAAAATGTAAATGTAATGAAATATATGTACAAAATAAACATAATATAATGTAAATTTGTATGAAAATATATACAAATACACATCAAATAACATGAATTTGTATAAAAATGTATATTCAAAATAAACATTGAATAATGTAAATGCGTAATAAAAAAAAATATATATATATATATATATATATATATATATATATATATATATATATATATATATATATATATATATATATATATATATATATATATATATATATATATATATATACAAAGCACATATAAAATAATGTAAATTCGTATCAAAATAAATCAACAAAATACCAATAAAATAATATATATTTGAATGAAAATAAATTTACAAAATACACATCACATAAGTAAAATTTGTATTAAAATATATACAAAAATAACCAGAAATAATTTAAATTTATATGAAAATAGACATTCAAAATACATATAAAACTAGGTTAATTTCTTTTGAAATATATTTGCAAAATACCCATAAAATATTGTAAATTTGTGTCAAAATATATCACCAAATACACAAAAAATAACGTAAATTTGTATAAAATATATATTCAAAATACACATTAAATAATGGAAAAGTGTATAAAAATATATATAGAAAATACGCATAGAATAATGTAAAATCATATCAAAATAAATGAACAGAATACCAATAAAATAATATAAATTTTTATGAAAATAAAGATGCAACATACCCATAAAATAACGCATATTTGTATAAAAAAAATATACAAAAATACACATAAAATAATTAAATTTGTATTTAAATAAATATACAAAATGCACATACAATAAGATAAATTTGAATTGAGATAGATATGCAAAATACACATCAAATAACGTAAATTTCTATGAAAATATATATAAAAAAAACATAAAATAATGTAAATACTAATAAAAAAATATATACAAAATACACCTAAAATTATGTGAATTCGTATCACATTCAATAAACTAAATTTCAATAAAAGAATGTATATATGTAGGAAAATAAATATACAAAATAATATATAAAATAAATAACATTTGTATAAAAATACATACAAAAATACACCAAAATAATTTCAATTTGTATGAAAATAAAAATACAAAATACACATAAAATTAGATAAATTTGTATTGAAATACATATACAAAATACACATAAAATAATGTAAATTTGTATGAAAATATATAAACAAATATAAATAAAGTAGCGTATATATGTATAAAATATATATAGAAAATGCACATTAAATAATGTAAATATATAAAATAAAATATATACAAAATACACATAGAAGAATGTAAAATCGTATCAAAATAAATACACAGAATATCAATAAAATTGTATGAAAATAAAGATGCAAAATACCCTAAAAAAAGCATATTTTTATAAAAATATATATACAAAAATACACTTTAAATAATTAAATTTGTATTAAAATAACTATACAAAATACACATACAATATGATAAGTTTGTATTGAAATAGATATGAAAAAAACATACATCAAACAATGTAAATTTGTTTCAACATATATATACGAATACATATAAAAAAACGTAAATTTCTATAAAAATACAAATAAAAAATACACATAAAATGATATAAATACGTATAAAAATATATATACAAAATACACATAAAATAATGTAAACTCGTACCAAAATAAATAAACAAAATACCAATAGAAGAATGTGAATTTGAATGAAAATAAATATACAAAATACACATAAAATAACGTAAATTTGTATAAAACTATATACAAAAATACACAAAAGTAATTTAAATTTGTATGAAAATAGATATACAAAATAAACATAAAATAAACTAAATTTGTATTGAAATATATATACAAAATACATAAAATAATGTAAATTTGTATCAAAATATTTTAACAGATGAGCATAAAATAACGTAAATTTGTTTTAAAATATACAAAATACACATTAAATAATGTAAATATGTATAAAAAAAATATATACAAAACACAAATATAACAAGGTAAAATCGTATCAAAATAAATACACAGAATATTAAATATTAATAAACATGCAAAATACCCATTAAATAAAGCATTTTTTATAAAAAATATATATACCAAAATACACATAAAATATTTAAATTTGTATTATAATAAAAATACAAAATGCACATACAATAAGGTAAATTTGTATTGAAATAGATATGCAAAATGCATATAAAACAATGTAAATTTGTTTCAAAATATATATAAGAAAACACATAAAATAACGTAGATTTCTATAAAAATATATATACAAAATACAACTAAAATGAAGTAAATACGTATAAGAAAATGTATACAAAATACACATAAAATAATGTAAATTCGTATCAAAATAAATAAACAAAATACTAATAAAAGAATGTGTATTTGTATAAATATAAATATACAAAATACACATAAAATAACGTGAATTTGTATAAAACTATATACAAAAATACACAGAAGTAATTAAATTCGTATGAAAAGAGATATACAAAATACACACAAAATAAGCTCAATTTCAATTGAAATATATGTAAAAAATACATAAAATAAAGTAAATTTGTATCAAAATATTTTTACAAATACACATATCATTACGTAAATTTTATATATAAATATATAAACAAAATACACATTAAATAATGTAAATACGTATAAAAAAATATATACAAAATACACATATAATCATGTAATTCGTATCAAAATAAATAAACAAAATACCAATAAAATAATGTAAGTTTTTATGAGAAAACATATACAAAATACACATAAAATAACGCAAATTTCCATAAAAATATATGTACAAAAATGCACATAAAATAAATTTGCATTAAAAAATAAATACACAGAATATCAATAAAGTAATGTAAATTTGTATGAAAATAAAGATGCAAAATACCCATAAAATAAAGCTTTTTTTTATAAAAATACATATACAAAAAATCATATTCAATAATTAAATTTGTATTAAAATTAATATACAAAATGCACATACAATAATGTAAATTTGTATTGAAAAAATATGCAAAATACACATAAAACAATGTAAATTTGTTTCAAAATATATATACGAATGCACATAAAATAACGTATATTTCTATAGAAATATATATATATATATATATCTATATATATATATATATATATATATATATATATATATATATATATATATATATATATATATATATATATATATATATATATATATATATATATATATATATATATATATATATAAAATAAACTTTAGATGATGTAAATACGTATAAAAATATATATACAAAATACACATTAAGTAATATAAATTCGTGTCAAAATAAATAAATAAAATATCAATAAATGAATGTGTATATGTATGAAAATAGATATACATAATACACATAAAATAACCTAAATTTGTATAAAACTATATACAAAAATAAACAAAAAATAATTTAAATTTGTTATTTTATGTGTATTTTGTATATGTTTTCTCATACAAATTTACATTATTTTATTGGTATTTTGTTTATTTATTTTGATACGAATTACGTTATTAATATTCTGTGTATTTATTTTGATACGATTTTACATTATTCTATTTGTGTTTTGTATATATTTTTGTATACATATTTACATTATTTAATATGTATTTTGTATATATATTTCATACAATTTTCGTTATTTTAAGTGTATTTGTTTATATATTTTCATTCAAACTTACATTATTTTACGTGTATTTTGTATATGTATTTCAATACAAATTTGCCTAATTTTATGTGTATTTTGCAAATCTATTTTCAAAGAAATTTAAATAATTTTTGTGTGCTTTTGTATATATTTTTATAAAAATTAGTTATTTTATTTATATTTTATATAAATTTTCCTACAAATATATATTATTTTATTAATTTTATCTATTTATTTTGATACGATTTACGAGTACTTTATTTTATGTGTATTTTGTATATATTTTTTCTACATATTTACATTATTTAATGTGTATTTTGTATATATATTTTATATAAATTTACTTTATTTTATATATATATATATATATATTTGATACAAATTTTATACATATATTTTATGTGTATTTGTATATATATTTCATACAAATCTACATTATTTTATGTATATTTTATATATATTTTTTACAAATTTATATTTATATATATATATATATATATTTATATATTTTTAAATTATTTTATTTGTATATATATATATATATATATATATATATATATATATATTTGTATTTAGGTTATTTTATGTGTATTTTCTATATATATTTTCATCAAAAATTACATTATTTTATTGGTATTTATATTTATATATATTTAAATTATTTCATAGGTATTTTGTATACATATTTTTATACGCATTTACATTATTTAATGTGTTTTGTATATTTATTTAAATGCAAATTTACTTTATTTATGTGTATTTTGCCTATCTATTTTCAAACAAATTTAAATTATTTTTGCGTATTTTTGTATAAATGTTTATACAAATTTTAGTTATTTTATTTGTATTTTGTATATATATTTTCCTACATATATACATTCTATTATTGCAATTTTGTTTATTTATTTTGATACGGATTTCCATGTGTATTTTGTATATATATGTTTCTTCGTATTTTCATTATTTTATGTGTATTTCGGATATATATTTTCATAAAAATTTACGTAATTTTATTGTGTGCTCTTGTATATATTTTGATACAAATTTTATACAAATTCATGTTATTTTATGTGTATTTGAATACATATTTTCATACAAATTTAAATTATTTTATGTGTATTTTTACATATATTTCATTACAAATTTACCTTGTTTTATGTTTGTTTCATATATTCATTTCATGCAATTTTAAATTATTTTATGTGTATTTTTGTATTTGTATTTAGGTTATTTTATTTGTATTTTCTATATACATTTTCATCCAAAACTACATTATTTTATTTGTTATTTTGTTAATTTAATTCGATACGAATTTAGATTATTTCAAAGGTATTTTTTATACATTTTTTTATACGCATTTACATTATTTAATGTGTGTTTTGTCTATATATTTTGATGCAAATTTACTTTTTTTCATGTGCATTTTTGTACATATATTTTTAAAGAAATTAGCGTTATTTTATATGTATTTTGTATATGTTTTCTCATACAAATTTACATTATATTATTGGTATTTTGTTTATTTATTTTGATACGAATTACATGATTATATATGTATTTTGTATATATTTTTTATACGTATTTACATTATTTAATGTGTATTTTGTTTATGTGTTTTTATACAAATTTACGTTATTATATATGTATTTGTATAAATATTTTGATACAAATTTACATTATTTGATGTATTTTGTATATATATATATATATATATATATATATATATATATATATATATATATATATATATATATATATATATATATATATATATATATATATATATATATATATATATATATATATATATATATATATATATATATATATATATATATTTCAATTCAAATTTATTTTATTTTATGTGGATTTTGTATATCTATTTTCATACAAATTTAACTACTTTTGTGTATTTTTGTATATAGCTTTATATAAATTTACGATATTTTATGTGTATTTTGTATATTTATTTTTATACAAATACACATTTTTTTATTGGAATTTTGTTTATTTATTTTGATACGAATTTACATTATTTTATATGTATGTTGTATACATTTTTTTATACGTATTTACTTCATTTTATGTGTATTTTGTATATATATTTTTATAGAAATCTACGTTATTTTATGTGTATTCGTATATATATTTTGAAACAAATTTTACATTGTTTTATATGTATTTTGCATATCTATTTCAATATAAATTTACCTTATTGTATGTGCATTTTGTATATTTATTTTAATACAAATTTAAATTTTTTATATGTATTTTGGTATATACATTTAAAAAAAATGCGTTATTCTATGGGTATTTTGCTCCTCTATTTTCATACAAATTTACATTATTTTATTAATATCCTGTTTATTTATTTTGTTACGATTTTACATTATTCTATTTGGGTTTTGTATATATATTTTTTTATACATATTTACATTACTTAAAGTGTATTATATATATATATATATATATATATATATATATATATATATATATATATATATATATATATATATATATATATATATATATATATATATATATATATATATATATATATATATATATATATATCATACAAATTTACGTTATTTTAAATGTATTTTTTTATGTATTTTCATTCAAATTTACATTATTTTATGTGTATTTTGTAAATGTATTTCAATACAAATTTATCTAATTTTATGTGTATTTTGAATACTTATTTTCAAAAAAAATTTAAATTATTTTTGTGTATTTTTTATATAGTTTTATACAAATTTACGTTATTTTATGTGTATTTTGTATATCTATTTTCATACAAATACACATTCTTTTATTTATATTTTGTTTATTTATTTTGACCCGAATTTACATTATTTAATGTCTATTTTGTATATATATTTTTATACGTATTTACAGCATCTCAAGTGTATTTTGTATATATATATATCTATAGAAATCTGCGTTATTTTATATGCATTCGTATATATATTTTGAAACAAATTTACATTGTTTTATGTGTATTTTGCATATTTTTTTAATAAAAATCTACCTTATTGTATGTGCATTTTGTATATTAATTTTACTACAAATTTAATTATAGAATGTGTATTTATGTATATGTATTTTTATAAAAATATGCTTTATTTTATTGGTATTTTGTATCTTTATTTTCATACAAATTTACATTATTTTATTGATATTTTGTGTATTTATTTTGATACGATTTTACATTATTTTCGATGTGTATTTTGTATATATATTTAATACAAATGTACGTTATTTTATGTGTATTTGTTTTCATTTCATACAAATTTTCATTATTTTGTGTATTTTGTACATGTACAAATTTGTACAAATTTAACTAATTATATGTGTATTTTGTATATCAATTTTCATAAAAATTTAAATTATTTTTCTTTTTTTTATATATATTTTTATACAAATTTTCGTTATTTTATGTGTATTTTGTATATTTATTTTCCTACAAATATACGTTCTTTTATCGGAATTTTGTTTGTTTATTTTGATACGAATTTACATTATTTTAGGTGTATTTGGTATATATATTTTTATTCTATTTACATCATTTTATATGTATTTTATATGTATATTTTCATAGAAATTTACTCTATTTTATGTGTATTCGTATATATATTTTGATACAAATTTACATTATTGATCTGTATTTTGCATATGTATTTCAATATAAATTTACTTTATTGTATATGGATTTTGTATATTTATTTCAATACAAATTTAATTATTTCATGGGTATTTTTGAATATATATTTTTATGCATATATGCGTTATTATATGGGTATTTTGCATCTTTATTTTCATACAAATTTAAATTATTTTATTGATATTCTCTTTATTTATTTTGATACGATTTAACATTATCCTATGTGTATTTTGTATATATATTTTTATACATATCTACATTATTTAATGTATATTTTGTATATATATTTCATCCAAATTTACGTTATTTTATGTGTATTTGTTTATATATTTTCATACAAATTTACATTATTTTATGTGAATTTTGTATATGTATTTCAATACAAATTTGCATAACTTTATGTGTATTTTGCATATCTATTTTCAAACAAATTGAAATTATTTTTGTGTATTTTTGTATTTATTTTTATACAAATTTTAGATATTTTATTTGTATTTTGTATATATATATATATTTTCCTACAAATATACAAACTTTTATTATAATTTTGTTTATTTATTTTGATACGAGTTTACATTATTTTATGTGTATTTTCTATATATATTTATCTACGTATTTACATTATTTTATGTGTATTTTGTATATATATTTTTCTACGTATTTACACTATTTTATGTGTATTTTGTATATATATTTTAATAAAAATTTACATTATTTTATTGTGAGTATTCCTATTTATTTTGATACAAATTTTATACAAATTCATGTTATTTTATGTGTATTTGTATATATATTTTCATACAAATTTATATTATTTTACGTGTATTTTTATATATTTTTCATTACAAATTTACCTTATTTTATGATTATTTTGTATATTTATTTCATTCAATTTTAAATAATTTTATGTGTATATTTGTATTTGTATTTACGTAATTTTATGTGTACTTTCTATATATATTTTCATCCAAAATTACATTATTTTATTGGTATTTTCTTTATTTAACTCGATACGAATTTAGATTTTTTCATTGGTATTTTGTATACATATGATTATACTCATTTACATTATGTAATGTGTGTTTTGTATATATTTTTTAATGCAAATTTATTTTATGTGCATTTTTGTACATATATTTTTATAGAAATTTATTTATTTTGTGTATTTTGTATGTTTTCTCATAAAAATTTACATTATTTTATTGGTATTTTGTTTATTTATTTTGATACGAATTACATGATTATATGTATATTTTGTATATATTTTTTTATACGTAATTACATTATTTAATGTGTATTTTGTTTATATAATTTTATATAAAATTTACGTAATTATATGTGTATTTGTAAAAATATTTTGATACAAATTTACTTTATTTTATGTATTTTGTACATATATCTCAATTCAAATTAAGCTTATTTTGTGTGTATTTTGTATATCTATTTTCATACAAATTTAATTACTTTTAAGTATCTTTGTATATTGTTTTATATAAATTTACCTTATTTTATGTGCATTTTGTATATTTATATTTATATAAATATACATAAAATAAAGTAAATTTGCATAAAAATAAATATACAAAACACACATTAAATAATGTTAATGCGTATAAAAATATGTATACAAAATACCTATGAAATAATTTAAACTCGTATCGAATTAAACTAACAAAATACCAATAAAATAATGTAATTTTTGATGAAAATATATATAGAAAATACATATATATATATATATATATATATATATATATATATATATATATATATATATATATATATATATATATATATATATATATATATAAATATATATATATATATATATATATATATATATATATATATATATATATATATATATATATATATACACACATAAAATAATTTAAAATTGAAGGAAATAAATATTCAAAATAAACAAAATAAGGTAAATTTGTAATGAAATATATATAAAAATGCACATAAAATAATGTAGATTTGTATGAAAATATATATACATATACACATATTTTGTATGTGTATTTTGTATACATTTTTTTATACGTAATTACTTCATTTTATGTGTATTTTGTATATATATTTTTATAGAAATCTACGTTATTTTATGTGTATTCGTATATATTTTGAAACAAATTTACATTGTTTTATATGTATTTTGCATATATATTTCAATACAAATTTACCTTATTGTATGTGTTTTTTGTATATTTATTTTAATACAAATTTAATTTTTTGATGTGTATTTTGGTATATATATTTTTATAAATAAAAAAAATGTGTTATTTTATGGGTATTTTTATAAATATTTTGATACAAATCTACATTATTTTATGTATTTTGTATATACATTTCAATTCAAATTTAGCTTATTTTATCTGTATTTTGTATATCTATTTTCATACGAATTTAATTACTTCTGTGTATTTTTGAATATAGTTTTATACAAATTTACGTTATTTTATGTGTATTTTATATATTTATATTTATACAAATACGCATTCTTTTATTGGTATTTTGTTTATTTATTTTGATACGAATTTACATTATTTTATGTGTATTTTGTATACATTTTCTTATACGTATTTACTTAATTCTATGTGTATTTTGTATATATATTTTTATACAAATCTACGTTTTTTTTATATATATATACAAAGTACATATAAAATAATGTAAATTCGTATCAATATAAATCAACAAAATATCAATAAAATAATATATATTTGAATGAAAATAGATTTACAAAATACACATAACATAACTAAAATTTGTTAAGTATATACAAAAAATAAATAAAATAATTGAGTTTAGCAAGAAAATAGATATTCAAAATACATATAAAACTAGGTAAATTTCTTTTGAAATATAAATACAAAATATCCATAAAATATTGTAAATTTGTGTCAAAATATATAAACAAATACACATAAAATAACTTAAAATAACGTAAATATGTATCAATATATATACAAAAAAATAAACAAAATAAATAAACAAAATACCAATAAAAGAATGTATATCTATTTATTTTAATACAAAATCAAATATTTTGTTTTTTCGTATATATATTTTTATAAAAAATGCGTTATTTTATGGGTTTTTAGCATCTTAATTTTCATACAAATTTACATTATTTTATTAATATTTTCTGTATTTATTTTGATACGATTTTACATTATTTTATTTGTGTTTTGTATATATTTTTTTATACATATTTACATTATTTAATGTGTTTTTTGTATATATATTTGATACATATTTACGTTATTTTAAGTTATTTTATGTGTATTTGTTTATATATTTTGACACAAATTTACAATATTTTATGGGTATTTTGTATATATATTTCAAAAGAAATTTACCTAGTTTTATATGTATTTTGAATATCTATTTTCATACAAACTCAAATTATTTTTATGTATTTTTGTATAAATTTCAATACAAATTTTAGTGATGTTATGTGTATTTTGTAAATCTATTTTCATTCAAATATATATTATTTTATTTGTATTTTGTTGATTTATATTGATACGAATTTACATTATTTTATATGTACTTTGTATATATATATTTTTATACGCATTTACATTATTTAATATTTATTTTGAATATATCATTTTATACAAATTCATGGTATTTTATGTGTATTTGTATATATATTTTCATATAAATTTACATTATTTTATGTGTATTTTGTACATATTTTCACAAATTTACCTTATTTTATGTTTATTTTGTATGTGTATTTTGTACATTTATATTTATACAAATACACATTCTTTTATTGGTATTTTGTTTATTTATTTTGTTTCGAATTTACATTATTTCATGATAAATATTTTGATATAAATTTACATTATTTTATGTACTTTGTATATATATTTCAATTCAAATTTAGTTAATTTTAACTGTATTTTATATATCTATTTTCCTACAAATTTAATTACTTCTGTGTATTTTTGTATATAGTTTTATACAAATTTACGATATTTTATGTGAATTTTGTATATTTATATTTTTACAAATACACATTCTTTTATTTGTATTTTGTTTATTTATTTTGATACGATTTTACATTATTTTATGTGTATTTTGTATTCATTTTTTTTATACGTGTTTATTTCATTTTATGTGTATTTTGTATATATTTTTATAGAAATCTACGTTATTTTATGTGTATTCGTTATATATTTTGAAACAAATTTACATTGTTTTATATGTATTTTGCTTATCTATTTCAATACAAACTTACAAAAAGGCACATAAAATAAAGTAAATTTGCATAAAAAAAAAAATATATATATATATATATATATATATATATATATATATATATATATATATATATATATATATATATATATATATATATATATATATATATATATATACAAAACACACATTAAATAATGTAAATGCGTACATAAAATAACCTAAATTTGTATAAAACTATATACAAAAATACACAAAAATAATGAAAATTTGTATGAAAAGAAATATACAAAATACACATAAAATAAGGTAAATTTGTATTGAAGTACATATACAAAATACACATAAAATAATGTAAATTTGAATGAAAATATATAAACGAATACACTTAAATAACTTAAATTTGTATAAAATATATATGCAAGATACACATTAAATAATGTAAATGTGTATAAAAAAAATATATACTAAAAAAAATAGAATAATGTAAAATCGTATCAAAATAAATACAGAGAATATAAACAAAATAATGTAAATATGTATGAAAAGAAAGATGCAAAATTCCCATAAAATAGCGCATTTTTTCTAAAAATATATATACCAAAATACACATAAAATATTTAAATTTGTATTGAAATAAATATACAAAATGCATATACAGTAAGGTAAATTTGTATTGAAAGAGATATGCAACATACAGATAAAACAATGTAAATTTGTTTCAAAATATATATATACGAATACACATAAAATAACGTAGATTTCTATAGAAATATATATACAAAATACACATGAAACTATGTAAATACGTATAAAAATATATATACAAAATACGTATTAAGTAATGTAAATTCGTTTCAAAATAAATAACCAAAATATCATGAAAAGAATGTGTATTTGTATGAAAATAAATAATAGATAATAAATTTGAATGAAATATATATGCAAGATACACATTAAATAATGTAAATATGTATAAAAAAAATATATACAAAAAACAAATAGAATAATGTAAAATCGTATCAAAATAAATACACCGAATATTAATAAAATAATGTAAATTTGTATGAAAATAAAGATGCAAAATTCCCATAAAATAGCGCATTTCTTATAAAAATATATACCAAAATACACTTAAAATATTTAAATTTGTATTGAAATAAATATACAAAATGGACATACAATAAGGTAAACTTCTATTGAAAGAGATATGCAAAAATACATATAAAAAAATGTAAATTTGGTTCAAAATATATATACGAATACACATAAAATATCTTATATTTCTATAAAAATATATATAGAAAATACACATAAAATTAAGTAAATACGTATAAAAAAAATGTAAACAAAATACACATAAAATAATGTAAATTCGAATCAAAATAAATAAACAAAATACCAATAAAAGAATGTGTAATTGTATATATATATATAAATGTACAAAATACACATACAAAATAAACATAAAATAAGGTAAATTTGTAATGAAATATATGTACAAAATACACATAAAATAATGTAAATTTATATGAAAATATATATACAAATAAACATAAAATACCATGAATTTGTATAAAATTATATATTCAAAATAAATGTTAAATAATGTAAATGCGTATAAAAATATTGATACAAAGTACATATAAAATAATACAAATTTAATTATTCTATGTGTATTTTTGTATATGTATTTTCATAAAAAAATGCTTGATTTTATGAGTATTTTGCATCTTTATTTTCATACAAATTTACATTATTTTATTGATATTCTGTGAATTTATTTTGATACGATTTTACATTATTCTATGTATATTTTGTATATATATTTCATACAAATGAACGTTATTTTATGTGAATTTGTTTTCATTTCATACAAATTTACATTATTTTATGTGTATTTTGTACATGTATTTAAATGCAAATTTAACTAATTATATGTGTATTATGTATATCTATTTTCATACAAATCGAAATTAATTTTTTTGTATTTTAGTATATATTTTTATTCAAATTTTCGTAATTTTATGTGTATTTTGTATATTTATTTTCCTTTAAATATACGTTCTTTTATCGGAGTTTTGTTTATTTATTTTGATACGAATTTTCATTATTTTAGGTGTATTTGATAAATATATTTTTATACTTATTTACATAATTTTTTATGTATTTTGAATATATATTTTCATAGAAATTTACTCTATTTATTGTGTATTCGTATATATATTTTGATACAAATTTACATTATTTATGTGTATTTCGCATATCTATTTCAATACAAATTTTCTTTATTGTATGTGCCTTTTGTATAATTATTTTGATACAAATTTAATTATTTTATGTGTATTTTTGTATATATATTTTTAAACAAATATGCGTTATTATATGGGTATTTTGCATCTTTATTTTCATACAAATTTACATTATTCTATTGATAGTCTGTTTATTTATTTTGATACGATTTTACGTTATTCTGTGTCTTTTGTATATATATTTTTAAACATATTTAATTTATTTAATGTATATTTTGTACATATATTTTTTGGAAATTTACGTTATCTTATGTGTATTTGTTTATATATTTTCATACAAATTTACATTATTTTATGTGTATTTTGTATATGTATTTCAATAAAAATTTGCCTAATTTCATGTGTATTTTGCATATCTATTTTCAAACAAATTTAAATTATTTTTTGTGTATTTTTGTATATATTTTTATACAAATTTTTGTTATTTTATTTGTATTTTGTATATATATTTTCCTACAAATATACATTCTTTTAGAGGAAATTTTGTTTATTTATTTTGATATGAATTTACATTATTTTATGTGTATTTTGTATATAGATTTTTCTATGTATGTACATTTATTTATGTGTATTTTGTATATATATTTTCATAAAAATTTACGTAATTTTATTGTGTGTATTCGTATATATTTTGATGAAAAAAAATTATCGTATATTTGTAGGAATACACATAAAATATTTAAATTTATATTGAAATAAATATACAAAATGCACATACAATAATGTAAACTTGTATTGAAAGAGATATCCAAAAATACATATAAAACAATGTAAATTTGTTCAAAATATATATACGAATACACATAAAATAACGTGGATTTCTATAAAAATATATATACAAAATACACATAAAATTAAGTAAATACGTATAAAAATATGTATACAAAATACACATAAAATAATGTAAATTCGAATCAAAATAAATAAACAAAATACCAATAAAAGAATGTGTATTTGTATAAATATAAATGTACAAAATACACATACAAAATATACATAAAATAAGGTAGATTTGTAATGATATATATGTAAAAAATACACATAAAATAATGTAAATTTATATGAAAATATATACAAATACACATAAAATACCATGAATTCGTATTAAAATATATATTCAAAATAAATATTAAATAATGTAAATGCGTATAAAAAATATATATACAAAGTACGTATAAAATAATGTAAATTCGTATTAATATAAATCAACAAAGCACCAATAAAATAATATATATTTGAATGAAAATAGATTTACAAAATACACTTAGCATAACTAAAATTTATATTAAAATATATACAAAAATACATCGAAATAATTTGAGTTTGTATGAAAATAGATATACAAAATACACATAAAACTAGTTAATTTTTTTTAAATATATATACAAAATACCCATAAAATATTGTAAATTTGTGTCAAAATATATAAACAAATACACATAAAATAACGTAAATTTGAATGAAAATAATATACAAAACTCACATAGAATAATGTCAAATCGTATCGATAAGAATGAGCAGATTATCATTAAAATAATGTAAATTTATATGAAAATAAAGATGCAAAATACCCATGAAATAAAGCATATTTTTATATAAATACATATACAAAAATACACATAGAATAATTAAATATGTATTAAAATTAATATACTAAATGCATATACAATAAAGTAAATTTGTATTGAAAAAATATGCAAAATTCACATAAAAGTGCAAATTTGTTTCAAAATCTATATAAGAATACACATAAAATAACGTAGATTTCTATAGAAATATATATATACAAAATACACATGAAATAATGTAAATACGTATAAAAATTTATATACAAAATACACATTAAATAATGTAATTTCGCGTCAAAATAAATAAACAAAATATCAATAAAAGAATGTGTATTTGTGTGAAAATAGATATACAAAATACACATAAAATAACCTAAAATTGTATAAAACATTTTAAACATGTATAAAAATATATTATATTATATATATTTTTATTGAAATTTGCGATAATTATGTGTATTTTGTAAATGTTTTCTTATACAAATTTACATTGTTTTATTGGTATTTTGTTTATTTATTTTGATACGAATTTACATTATTTTATATGTACTTTGTATATATATTTTTATACGCATTTACATTATTTGATATTTATTTTGAATATATATCTTTATACAAATTCATGGTATTTTATGTGCATTTATATATATATTTTCATATAAATTTACATTATTTTATAAGTATTTTGTAGATATATTTCATTACAAATTTACCTTATTTTATGTTTATTTTGTATATTTATTTCATTTAATATTAAATTATTTTATGTGTATATATGTATTTGTATTTAGGTTATTTTATGTGTATTTTCTATATATATTTTCATCCAAAAAATTACATTATTTTATTGATATTTTGTTAATTTAATTCGATAAGAATTTAGATTATTTCATAGGTATTTTGTATACATATTTTTATACGCATTTACATTATTTAATGTGTGTTTTGTATATATATTTTTATGCAAATTTACTTTATTTTATGTGCATTTTAGTACCATGTGCATGTAAATATGTAAAAAAAAATACATACAAAATACACATTGAATAATGTAAAATCGTATCAAAATAAATACACAGAATATTAATAAAGTAAAGTAAATTTGTATGAAAATAAAGAAGCAAAATACCCATAAAAAAGCATATTTTTATAAAAATATGTATAAAAAACACACATCAAATAATTAATTTTTTATTAAAATAAATATACAAAATGCACGTACAATATGGTAAATTTGTATTGAAATAGATATGCAAAACACAAATAAAACAATGTAAATTTATTTCAAAATATATATACGAATACACATAAAAAAACGTAAATTTCTATAAAAATATATATAAAAAAAACATACAAAAATACACAAAAATAACTTTAATTTGTATGAAAATAAACATACAAAATACACATAAAATTAGGTAAATTTGTATTGAAATTCATATACAAGATACACATAAAATAATGAAAATTTGAATAAAAATATATAAAAAAAAACTTTAAATAACGTAAATTTATATAAAATATATATACAAAATACTCATTAAATAATGTAGATATGTATGAAAAAAATATATACAAAACACAAGTAGAATAGTGTAAAATCGTATCAAAATAAATACACAGAATATTAGTAAAATAATGTAAATTTGTATGAAAATATAGATGCAAAATACCCATAAAATAACATATATATATATATATATATATATATATATATATATATATATATATATATATATATATATATATATATATGTATATATATATACATATATATATATATATATATATATATATATCTATATATATATATATATATATATATATATATAGACATATATTATATAAATTTGTATTAAAATAAATATACAAAATGCACATTCATTAAGGTAAATTTGTATTCAAATATATATGCAAAATACATATAAAACAATTTAAATTTGTTTCAAAATATATATACGAATACACAAAGTAACGTAGATTTCTATAAAAATGTATAAACAAAATACACATAAAATGAAGTAAATAAGTATAAAAAAATGTATACAAAATACACATATAAATTTGTATGAAAATATATATACAAATACACATAAAATAATATGAATTTGTATAAAATTTGTTTCAAAATACATACGAATACACACAATAAAATAACGTAAATTTTTATGAAAATGTATATACAAAATACACATAAAATAATTTAAATACATAGAAAAAAATATATACAAAATACACATAAAATAATGTAAATTCGTATCAAAATAAATAAACAAAATTCCAATAAAAGAATGTATATTTGTAGGAAAATATATATACAAAATACAAATAAAATAAGTAGAATTTGTATAAAAATATATACAAAAATACACATAAATAATTTAAATTTGTTTGAAAATATATATGCAAAATACATAAAATGATGTAAATTTGTATGAAAATATATAAACAAATACACATAAAATAATGTAAATCTGGATAAAATAAATATATAAAAATAAACATTAAATAATGTAAATATGTATGAAAAAAATATATATACAAAATACACATAGAATAATGTTAAATCGTATCAAAATAAATAAACAGAATATCATTAAAATAATGTAAATTTGTATGAAAATAAAGATGCAAAATACCCATATTATAACGCATATTTGCATAAAAATATATATACAAAAATACACATAAAATAATTTAATTTGTATTAAAATAAATGTACAAAATGCACATACAATAAAGTAAATTTGTATTGAAATATATATGCAAAATACACATAAATAATGTAGATTTGTATCAAAATATATATACGAATATACATAAAATAGAGTAAATTTCTATGAAAATATACATACACAATACATATAAAATGATGTAAATACGTATAAAAATATATATATCAAATACACCTAAATAATGTAAATTCGTATCAAAATAAATAAACAAAATTCCGATCAAAAACGTATATTTGTAGGAAAATAAATATACAAAATACACATAAAAGAACGAAAATTTGTATAAAAATATATAGAAAAAAAAAACACGAAAATAATATCAATTTGTATGAAAATTGATATACAAAATACACATATAATTAGTTAAATTTGTACTTAAATACATGTACAAAATACACATAAAATAATGTAAATTTGTATGAAATGAAAACAAATACACATAAAATACGGTACATTTGTATAAAATATATATACAAAATACACATAGAATAATGTAAAATCGTATCAAAATAAGTACACAAAATATCAATAAAATAATTTAAATTTGTATGAAAATAAAGATGCAAAATACCGATCAAATAAAGCATATTTAAAAAAAAATACATATACAAAAATACACATAGAATAATTAAATTTGTATTAAAATTAATATACAAAATGCACATACTATAAGGTAAATTTGTATTGAAAAAAAAATGCAAAATACACATAAAACAGTGTAAATTTGTTTCAAAATATATAAACGAATACACATAAAATAACGTAGATTTCTATAGGAATATATATATATATATATATATATATAGATATATATATATATATATATATATATATATATATATATATATATATATATATATATATATATATATATATATATATATACTATATATATATACAAATACTTTATGAAATGATGTAAATGCAGTATAAAATACACATATGCAAAATACACATTAAATAATGAAAATTTATATAAATAAATAAACAAAATATCAATAAAAGAATGTGTATTTGTATGAAAATAAATATACAAAATACACATAAGATAACCTAAATTTGTATAAAACTATATACAAAAATACATAAAAATACTTAAAATTTGTATGAAAATAAATATACAAAATACACATAAAATAATGTAAATTTGAATGAAAATACATGAACAAATACACTTAAAATAACGTAAATTTGTATAAAAAAATTTATACAAAATACAAATAGAATAATGTAAAATCGTGTTAAAATAAATACACAGAATATTAATAAAATAATGGAAATTTGTATGAAAATAAAGAGGCAAAATACCCATAAAATAACGCTTTTTTTATTTATAAAAATATATATACCAAAATACACATAAAAAAATTAAATTTGTATTAAAATAAATATATAAAAACACATACAATAAGGTAAATTTGTATTGAAATAGATATGCAAAATACATATAAAACAATGTAAATTTGTTTATAAAAATATAAACGAAAACACATAAAATAACGTCGATTTTAAAAATATATATACAAAATACACATAAAATAATGTAAATACGTATAAAAATGAATAAAATATACATAAAATAATGTAAATTCGTATCAAATAAATAAACAAAATACCAATAAAAGAATGTGTATTTATATAAATATAAATATACATACACATAAAAAGTATTATATAAATTTACAATATTTTATGTATTTTGTATTTCTATTTATACAAATACACATTCTTTATTGATATTTTGTTTATTTATTTTGACGCGAATTTACATTATTTAATGTGTATTGTGTATATATATTTTATACGTATTTACGTCATTTCATGTATTTTGTATATATATTTCATAGAAATATATGTTATTTTATGTGTATTCGTATATATATTTTGAAACAAATATACATTGTTTTATGTGTATTTTGCAATTTTTTCAATACAAATTTACCTTATTGTACGTGCATTTTGTATATTTATTTTAATACATATTTAATTACTTTATATGTATTTTTGTATATATATTTTTTATAAAAAAATGCGTTATTTTATGGGTATTTTTCTTCTTTATTTTCATACAAATTTACATTATTTTAATAATATTCTGAGTATTTATTTTGATAGGATTTTACAATATTCTATTTGTGTTTTCTATATATTTTTTTATACATATTTACATTATTATATATGTATTGTGTATGCATATTTTCATAGAAATTTACTCTATCTTATGTGTATTCGTATATATCTTTTGATAAAAAAAAAATTTGTGTATATTTTTATATGAATTCTCGTTATTTTATGTGAATTTTGTATATTTATTTTCCTACAAATATACGTTCTTTTATCGGAATTTTGTTTGTTTATTTTGATACGAATTCACATTATTTTAGGTGTATTTGGTATATATATTGTTATATTTATTTACATAATTTTATATGTATTTTGTATATATATTTTTATAGAAATTTACTCTATTTTATATGTATTCGTATATATATTTTGATACAAATTTACTTTATTTATGTGTATTTTACATATCTATTTCAATACAAATTTACTTTATTGTATGTGCATTTTGTATATTTATTTTAATACAAATTTAGTTATCTTATGTGTATTTTTGTATATATATTTTTTTACAAATATGCCTTATTATATGGGTATTTTGAATCTTTATTATCATACAAATTTAAATAATTTTATTGATATTCTTTTTATTAAATTTGATACGATTTTAAGTTATTCTGTGTATTTTGTATACATATTTTATACATATTTACATTATTTAATGTATATTTTGTAAATATATTTCATGGAAATTTACGTTATCTTATGTGTAATTCTTTATAGAGTTTAATACAACTTTACAGTGTTTTATATGTATTTTGTTTTGCATATCTATTTTCAAACAAATTTAAATTATTTTGTATTTTTGTATATATTTTTATACAAAATTTTGTTATTTTATTTGTATTTTGTATATATATTTTCCTACAAATATACATTCTTTTATTGGATTTTTGTTTATTTATTTTGATACGAATTTACATTATTTTATGTGTATTTTGTATATATATTTTTCTACGTATTTACATTATTTAATGTGTATTCTGTATATATATTTTAATAAAAATTTACGTTATTTTATTGTGTGTATTCGTATATATTTTGATACAAATTTTATACAAATTTACACTATTTTATGTGTATTTGTATATATATTTTGATACAAATTTGCATTATTTTATGTATTTTTATATATTTTTCAATACAAATTAACTTATTTAATGATTATTTTGTATATTTATTTTATTCAATTTTATATTATTTTATGTGTATTTTGTATTTGTATTTACTTAATTTTATGTGTATTTTCTATATATATTTTTACAGAAATCTATGTTATTTTGTGTATTTCTATATATATTTTGAAACAAACTTATATTGTTTTTTATGTATCTTGCATATCTATTTCAATACAAATTTAACTTATGTATGTGTATTTTGTATATCTTTGTAATACAAATTTTAATATTTTATGTGTATTTTGGTATATATATTTTCATAAAATTTATTGTTTTATGGGTATTTTGCATCTTTATTTTCATACAAATTTACATTATTTTATTAATATTCTGTGTATTTATTTTGATACTATTTTACATTATTATTTGTATTTTGTATATATTTTTTATACATATTTACATTATTTAATATGTATTTTATATATATATTTCATACAAATTTAATTATTTTTTATGTATTTGTTTATATATTTTCATTCAAATTTACATTATTTTATGTGTATTTTGTATATGTATTTTCATACAAATTTACCAATTTTATGTGTATTTTGTATATTAATTTTCATACAAATTTAAATTATTTTATTGTGTATTTTGTATAGATTTTATACAAATTTACAATATTTAATGTGTATTTTGTATATCTATTTTCATACATACATTCTTTATTGATATTTTGTATTTATTTTGACACAAATTTACATTATTTAATATGTATATTGTATATATATTTATATATTTACGTCATTTCATCTATTTTTGTATATATATATATATGAAATATATATATATATATATATATATATATATATATATATATATATATATATATATATATATATATATATATATATATATATATATATATATATATATATATATATATATATATATATATATATATATATATATATATATATATATATATATATATATATATATATATATATATATATATATATATATATATATATATATATATATATATATATATATATATATATATATATATATATATATATATATATATATATATATATATATATATATATATATATATATATATATATATATATATATATATATATATATATATATATATATATATATATATATATGTATATTTATATATTCCTACAAATATACATTCTTTTATTGGAATATTGTTTATTTTTTTTGATACGAGTTTACATTATTTTATATGTATTTTGTATATGTATTTTTCTACGTATTTACATTATTTTATGTGTATTTTGTATATATATTTTCATAAAAATTTACGTTATCTTATTGTTTGTATTTGTATCTATTTTGATACAAATTGACATTATTTTATGTGTATTTTGCATTTCCATTTCAATACAAATTTACCTTATAGTATGTGTATTTTGTATATTTATTTTAATACAAATTTAATTATTTTATGTGTATTTTTGTATATATTTTTTTTAAATATATGTTATTTTATGTGTATTTTGTATATCTATTTTCATACAAATTTAATTACTTTTGTGTATTTTTGTATATACTTTTATATCAATTTACGTTATTTTATGTGTATTTTGTATATTTATATTTATACAAATACACATTCTTTTATTAGTATTTTGTTTATTTATTTAGATACGAGTTTACATTATTTTATGTGTATTTTTTACACATTTTTTTATACGTATTTACTTCATTTTATGTGTATTTTGTAAATATATCTTTATAGAAATCTGCGTTATTTTATGTGTTTTCGTATATATATTTTGAAACAAATTTACATTGTTTATAAGTATTTTGCATATCTATTTCAATACAAATTTACCTTATTGTGTGTGCATTTCGTATATTTATTTTAATACAAATTCATATATTTTATGTGTGTTTTGGAATATATATTTTTATAAAAAATGCGTTATTTTATGGGTATTTTGCATCTTTATTTTCATGCAAATTTATATTATTTCATTAATATTTTGTGGGTTTATTTTGATACGATTTTACATTATTCTATTTGTGTTTTGTATATATTTTTTTATATATATTTACATTATTTAATGTGTATTTTGTATATATATTTCATATAATTTTACGTTATTTTAAGTGTATTTGTTTATATATTTTCATTCAAACTTACATTATTTTATGTGTATTTTGTATATGTATTTCAATACAAATTTACCTAATTTTATGTGTATTTTGTATATTAATTTTCATACAAATTTAAATTATTTTTTGTGTATTTTTGTATAGAGTTTTATACAAATTTACAATATTTAATGTGTATTTTGTATATCTATTTTCATACAAATACACATTCTTTTATTTTAGTGTTTTTGTATATATCTTTATACAAATTTTAGTTATTTTATTTGTATTTTCTATATATATTTTCTTACAAATATACATTCTTTTATTGGAATTTTATCTATTTATTCTGATACGAGTTTACTTTATTTTATGTGTATTTTGTATATATATTTTTCTACGTATTTACATTATTTTATGTGTATTTGGATATATTTTTTCATAAAATTTACTTTATTTTATTGTGTATATTCGTATATATATTTTGATACAAATTCACATGTTATTTTATGTGTATATATATATATTTTCATACAAATCTACATTATTTTATGTGCATTTTATATATATTTCATTACAAATTTAGGTTATTTTATGTGTATTTTCTATATATATTTTCATTAAAAATTACATTATTTTATTGGTATTTTGTTAGTTTAATTCGATACGAATTTAAATTATTTCATAGGTATTTTGTATACATATTTATATACGCATTTACATTAATTAATGTGTGTTTCATATTTTCATTTTTATGCAAATTTACTTTATTTTATGTGTATTTGTATAAATATAAATATACAAAATGCACATAAAATAAGGTAAATTTATACAAACAATATACAAAGATACACAAAAGTAATTAAATTTGTATGAAAATAGATATATAAAATACACACAAAATAAGCTTAATTTGAATTGAGATATATGTACAAAACACATAAAATAAAGTAAATTTGTATCAAAATATTTTTACAAATACAAATATAATTACGTAAATTTTATATAAAATCATATAAACAAAATACACATTAAATAATGTAATTACGTGTAAAAAAATATATACAAAATACACATATAATCATGTAATTCGTATCAAAATAAATAAACAAAATACCAATAAAATAATGTAAATTTTTATGAGAAAACATATACAAAATACACATAAAATAAATAAATTTCTATAAAAATATATGTACAAAAATGCACATAAAATAAATTTGCATTAAAAAATATATACAAAACACATTACATAATGTAAACGAGTATAAACATATGTATACAAAATACCTATGAAAAAATCTAAACTCGTATCGAGTTAAATAAAGAAAATACCAATAAAATAATGTAATTTTGGATGAAAATATATATAGAAAATGCATATAAAATTTTGTAAATACAAATACAAATATACACACAAAATAATTTAAAATTGAATGAAATAAAGATCTAAAATAATCATATAATAAGGTAAATTTGTAATGAAAAATATGTAAAAATACACATAAAATAATACAAATTTGTATGAAAATATATATACAAATACACATAAAATAACATGAATTTGTAAAAAATTTGTATCAAAATAAATACGAATACACACAATAAAATAATGTAAATTTTTTATTAAAATATATATACAAAATACACATAAAATAATGTAATATGTTAATAAAATAAAATAAATTTGCATGAAAATAAAGATGCAAAATACCCATAAAATAACGCATTTTTTATAAAAATATATATACCAAAACACACATAAAATATTTAAATTTGTATTAAAATAAATATACGAAATGCACACACAATAAGGTAAATTTGTATTGAAATAGATATGGAAAATACATATAAATCAATGTAAATCTGCATCAAAATATATATACGAATACACATAAAATAATGCAGATTTCTATAAAGATATATATACAAAGTACACATAAAATGAAGTAAATACGTATAAAAAAATGTGTACAAAAAACACATAAAATAATGTAAACTCGTATCGAAATAAATAAACAAAATAGGTACTAATAAAAGAATGTGTATTTGTATAAATATAAACATACAAAATACACATAAAATAACGTAAATTGATATAAAAGTATATACAAAAATACACAAAAGTAGTTAAATTTGTATGAAAATAGATATACAAAATACATATAAAATAACTCATATTTAAAAAAAATATATACAAAAATACACATAAAATAATGTAAATATATATAAATATATATATATATATACATATAAATAATGTAAATTCGTATCAAAATAAATATATATAAAATACCAATAAAAGATATGTATATATATATATATATATATATATATTTATATATTTATATATATATATATATATATATATATATATATATATATATATGTGTATTTTTTATATTTATTTCAATCCTAATTTAGCTCATTTTTTGTGTCGTTTGTATATCTATTTTCATACAAATTTAATTATTTTTGTTTATTTTTGTATATAGTTTTATACCATTTTTACGTTATTTTATGTGTATTTTGTATATTTATATGTATATAAGTACACATTCTTTTATTGGCATTTTGTTTATTTATTTTGATACGAATTTACATTATTTTATGTGTATTTTGTATACATTTTCTTATTCGTATTTACTTCATTTTATGTGTATTTTGTATATATATTTTTATAGAAATCTACGTTATTTTAAGTGTATTCGTATATATATTTTGATAGAAATTTACATTGTTTTATATGTATTTTGCATATTTGTATAAATATAAATATACAAAATGCACATAAAATAAGGTAAATTTATATAAAACAATATACAAAGATACACAGAAGTAATTAAATTTGTATGAAAATAGATATACAAAATAAACACAAAATAAGCGTAATTTGAAATGAAATATATGTACAAAATACATAAAATAAAGTAACTTTGTATCAAAATATTTTTACAAATACACATAATTACGTAAATTTTATATAAAAATATATAAACAAAATACTCAATAAATAATGTAATTACGTATAACAAAATATATACAAAATACACATATAATCATGTAATTCGTATCAAAATAAATAAACAAAATACCTATAAAATAATTTAAATTTTTATGAGAAAACATATACAAAATACACATTAAATAAATAAATTTCTAAAAAAATATATGTAAAAAAATGCTTATAAAATAAATTTGCATTAAAAAATATATACAAAACACACATTACATAATGTAAATGAGTATAAACATATGTATACAAAATACCTATGAAAAAATCTAAATTCGTATCGAGTTAAATAAAGAAAATACCAATAAAATAATGTAATTTTGGATGAAAATATATAGAGAAAATACACATAAAATTACGTAAATACAAATGCAAATATACACATAAAATAAGTTAAAATTGAATGAAATAAATATACAAAATAATCATAAAATAAGGTAAATTTGTAATGAAAAATATGTAAAAATACACGTAAAATAATATAAATTTGTATGAAAATATATATACAAATACACATAAAATAACATGAATTTGTATAAAATTTGTATCAAAATAAATAGGAATACATACAATAAAATAATGTAAATTTTTATTAAAATATATAGACAAAATACACATAAAATAATGTAAATACGTAGAAAAATATATATACAAAATACACATAAAATAATGTAAACTCGTATCAAAATAAATAAACAAAACTATAATTAAAAATTGTATATTTGTAGGAAAATATATATACAAAATACAAATAAAATAACTAAATTTTGTATAAAAATAAATACAAAAATACACAAAAATAATTTAAATTTGTTTGAAAATAGATATGCAAAATACACATAAAGTTAGGCAAATTTGTATTGAAATACATATACAAAATACACATAAAATAATGTAAATTTGTATGAAAATATATAAACAAATACACATAAAATAACGTAAATTTGGATAAAATATATATACAAAATATACATTAAATAATGTAAATATGTATAAAAATATATATACAAAATACACATAGAATAATGTTAAATCGTATCAAAATAAATAAACAGAATATCAATAAAATAGTTTAAATTTGTATGAAAATAAAGATGCAAAATACCCATATAATAACGCATATATGCATAAAAATATATATAGAAAAACACACATGAAATAATTAAATTTGTATTGAAATAAATATACAAAATGCATATACAAAAAAGTAAATTTGTATTGAAATACATATGCAAAATACAGATCAATAATGTAAATTTGTATCAAAATATATATACGAATACACATAAAATAGAGTAAATTTCTATGAAATTATACATACAAAATACATATAAAATGATGTAAATAGTATAAAAATATATATACCAAATACACCTAAAATAATGTAAATTCGTATAAAAATAAACAAACAAAATTCCGATAAAAGAACGTATATTTGTAGGAAAATAAATATACAAAATACACATAAAATAACGAAAATTTATATAAAAATATACACAAAAAAACAAAAATAATTTCAATTTTTATGAAAATTGATATACAAAATACACATATAATTAGTTAAATTTGTACAAATTTGTACATGTACAAAATACACATAAAATAATGAAAATTTGTATGAAATGAAAACAAATACACATAAAATAACGTACATTTGTATCAAATACACTTAAAATAACGTAAATTTGTATAAAATATATATAAAAAATACACATTAAGTAATGAAAATATGTATAAAAAAATATATACAAAACACAAATAGTATAATATAAAATCGTATCGAAAAATAAAAACAGAATATTAATAAAATAATGTAAATTTGTATGAAAACAAATATGCAAAATACCTATAAAATGACGCATTTTTTATAAAATTATATATACCAAAATACACATAAAATATTTGAATTTGTATGAAAATAAATATACAAAATGCACATACAATAAGGTAAATTTGTATTGAGATATGCAAAATACATATAAAACAATGTAAATTTGTTTCAAAATATATATACGAATACACATAAAATAACGTAGATTTCTATAAAAATATATATACATAATACACATAAAATTAAGTAAATACGAATAGAAAAAGTATACAAAATACACATAAAATAATGTAAATTCGTATAAATATAAATAAACAAAATACCAATAAAATGTGTTTTTGTATAAATATAAATATACAAAATGCACATAAAATAACGTAAATTTGTATAAAACTATATACAAAAATACACAGAAGTAATTAAATTTGTATGAAAATAGATATATTTATACAAATACACGTTCTTTTATTGGTATTTTGTTTATTTATTTTGATACTAATTTACATTATTTTATGTGTATTTTGTATACATTTTTTATACGTATTTACTTAATTTTATGTGTATTTTGTATATATATTTTTATAGAAATCTACCTCATTTCATGTGTATTCGTATATATATTTTGAAACAACTTTACATTGTTGATATGTATTTTGCATATCTATTTTTGTGTATTCTGTATTTATTTTTGTTATACATAGAATAATGTAGAATCGTATCAAAATAAGTACAAAGAATATCAATAAAATAATTTAAATTTGTATGAAAATAAAGATGCAAAATACCCATAAAATAAAGCATATTTTTTTTTTAAAATACATATACAAAAATACACATAGAATAATTAAATTTGTATTAAAATTAATATACAAAATGCACTTACAATAAGGTTCTATTTTTATACGTATATGTGTATTATGTATATATATATATTTATACAAATACACATTCTTTTATTGGTATTTTGTTTATTTATTTTGATACTAATTTACATTATTTTATGTGTATTTTGTATAAATTTTTTATACGTATTTACTTAATTTTATGTGTATTTTGTATATATATTTTTATAGAAATCTACCTTATTTCATGTGTATTCGTATATATATTTTGAAACAAATTTATATTGTTTATATGTATTTTGCATATCTATTTTTGTGTATTCTGTATTTATTTTTGTTATACATAGAATAATGTAAAATCGTATGAAAATAAGTACACAGAATATCAATAAAATAATTTAAATTTGTATGAAAATAAAGATGCAAAATACCCATAAAATAAAGCTTTTTTTTTTTAAATACATATACAAAAATACACATAGAATAATTAAATTTGTATTAAAATTGATATACAAAATGCACATACAATAAGGTAAGTTTGTATTGAAAAAAAACGCAAAAATACACATAAAACAGTGTAAATTTGTTTCAAAATATATATACGAATACACATAAAATAACGTTGATTTCTAGAGGAATATATATTCAAAATACACATTAAATACTGTAAATTCGCGTCAAAATAAATAAACAAAATATCAATAAAAGAATGTGTATTTGTATGAAAATAGATAAATAAAATACACATAAAATAACCTAAATTTGTATCAAACTATATACAAAAATACACAAAAATATTTTAAATTTGTATGAAAATAAATATACAAAATACACATAAAATTAGGTAAATTTGTATTGAAATACATATACAAAATACACATAAAATAATGTAAATTTAAATGAAAAGACATAAACAAATACACTTAAAATAACGTAAATTTGTATAAAAAAATATATACAAAACACAAATAGAATAATGTAAAATCGTATCAAAATAAATAAACAGAATATTAATAAAAATAATATAAATTTGTATGAAAATAAAGAGGCAAAATACCCATAAAATAACGCATTTTTTTATTTATAAAAATATATATACCAAAATACACATAAAAAAATTAAATTTGAATTAAAATAAATATATAAAAAACACATACAATAAGGTAAATTTGTATTGAAATAGATATGCAAAATACATAAAAAACAATGTAAATTTATTTGAAAATATATATACGAATACACATAAAATAACGTAGATTTCTATAAAAATATATATACAAAATACACATAAAATGAAGTAAATACGTATAAAAAAATGTATACAAAATACACATAAAATAATGTAAATTCGTATCAAAATAAATATACAAAATACCAATAAAAGAATGTGTATTTGTATAAGTATAAATATATAAAATACACATAAAATAACGTAAATTTATATAAAACTATATACAAAAATACTCAGAAGTATTTTAATTTGTATGAAAATAGATATACAAAATAAGGTAAATTCGTTTCAAATTCAATAAACAAAATTCAGATAAAAGAACGTATATTTGTAGAAAAATTATATATACAAAATTCGGATAAAATAACGAAAATTTGTTTGAAAATATATAAAAAAATAAACAAAAATAATTTCAATTTGTATGAAAATATATATACAAAATACACATGTATTTTGTATATGTATTTTCACACAAATTTAGTTACTTTTGTGTATTTTTGCATATAGTTTTATATAAATTTACGTTATTTTATTTGTATTTTGTATATTTATATTTATACTATACACATTCTTTTATTAGTATTTTGTTTATTTATTTTGATACGAGTTTACATTATTTTATGTTTATTTTGTATACCTTTTTTTATACGTATTTACTTCATTTTATGTGTATTTTGTATATTTATTTTCATAGAAATCTACGTTATTTTATGTGTATTCGTATATATATTTTGAAAATAATTTACATGGTTTTATATGTATTTTGCATACCTATTTCAATACAAATTTACCTTATTGTATGTGCATTTTGTATATATATTTTAATACAAATTCAAATATTTTATGTGTGTCTTGGTATAAATATTTTTATAAAAAATGCGTTATTTTATGGGTATTTTGCATCTTAATTTTCATAGAAATTTACATTATTTTATTAATATTTTGTGTATTTATTTTCATACGATTTTATATTATTCTATTTGTGTTTTGTGTATATTTTTTCATACATATTTACATTATTTTATGTGTATTTTGTAAATGTATTTCAAAACAAATTTATCTAATTTTATGTGTATTTTGTATATTTATTTTCATACAAATTAAAAAAAAATTGTATTTTTGTATATATTTTTATACAAATTTAGGTGATTTTATGTGTATATTGTATATCTATTTTCATACAAATACACATTCTTTTATTGATATTTTGTTTATTTATTTTGACGCGAATTTACATTATTTAATGTGTATTTTATATATATATTTTTATACGTGTTTACATCATTTGATGTGTATTTTGTATATATATTTCTATAGAAATCTACGTTGATTTATGAATATTCGTATATAGATTTTGAAATAAATTTACACTGTTTTATGTGTATTTTGCATATTTTTCCAATACAAATTTACCTTATTGTATATGCATTTTGTATATTAATTTTAATACAAATTTAATTATGCTATGTGTATTTTTGTATATGTATTTTTATAAAAATATGGGTATTTTGCATTTTTATTTTCATACAAATTTACATTATTTTATTTATATTCTGTTAATTTTTTTTAAACAATTTTACATTATTCTATGTGTATTTTGAATATCTATTTTTATAGGTATTTACTTAATTTTATGTGTATTTTGTATATATATTTTTATAGAAATCTACGTTATTTTATGTGTATTCGTATATATATTTTGAAACAAATTTATATTGTTTTCTATGTATTTTTGCATATCTCTTTCAATAGAAGTTTACCTTATTGTATGTGCATTTTGTATATTTATTTCAATACAAATTTAAATATTTTATGTGTATTTTGGTATATATATTTTTATAAGAAATGCGCTATTTGATGGGAATTTTGCATCTTTATTTTCATACAAATTTACATTATTTTATTAATATTCGGTGTATTTATTTTGATACGATTTTACATTATTCTATTTGTTTTTTGTGTATTTTTTTTTATACATATTTATATTATTTAATGTGTATCTTGCATATATATTTCATACAAATTTATTATCTATTATCTATTTTCATACAAATACACATTCTTTTCATGATATTTTGTTTATTTATTTTGACAGGAATTTACATTATATATATATATATATATATATATATATATATATATATATATATATATATATATATATATATATATATATATATATATATATATATATATATATATATATATATATATATTTTTTTTTATACGTATTTACATAATTTTATGTGTTTTTGTATATATATTTCTATAGAAATATACGTTATTTTATGTGTATTCGTATATATATTTTGAAACAAATTTACACTGTTTTATTTGTATTTTGCGTTTTTTTTTTTCAATACAAACTTAACTTATTGTATGTGTGCATTTTGTATATTATTTCTAATACAAATTTAATTATTCAATGTGTATTTTTGTATATGTATTAAAAAAAATGCTTTATCTTATGGGTATTTTGCATTTTTATTTTCATACAAATTTAAATTATTTTATTGATATTATGTGTACTTATTTTGATACGATTTTACATTATTCTATGTATAACAAAAATAAATACAGAATACACAAAAATAGATATGCAAAATACATATAAACAATGTAAATTTGTTTCAAAATATATATACGAATACACATGAAATAAGGTAGATTTCTATAAAAAAATATATAGAAAATACACATAAAAATAAGTAAATACGTATAAAATATGTATACAAAATACACATAAAATAATGTAAATTAGTATCAAAATAAATAAACAAAATACCAATAAAAGGATGTGTATTTGTATAAATATATATATACAAAATACACATTAAATATTATAAATTTGTTTAAAACTATACAATATACACATGAAATGATGTCAATACGTATAAAAATATATATAAAAAATACACATTAAATAATGTAAATTCGCGTCAAAATAAATAAACAAAATATCAATAAAAGAATGTGTATTTGTATGAAAATAGATATACAAAATACACATAAAATAACCTAAATTTGTATCAAACTATATACAAAAATACACAAAAAAAATTTAAATTTGTATGAAAATAAATATACAAAATACACATAAAATTAGGTAAATTTGTATTGAAATACATACACAAAATACACATAAAATAATGTAAATTTGAATGAAAATACATAAACAAATACACTTAAAATAACGTAAATTTGTATAAAAAAATATGTACAAAACACAAATAGAATAATGTAAAATCGTATCAAAATAAATACACAGAATATTAATAAAATAATGTAAATTTGTATGAAAATAAAGAAGCAAAATACCCATATAATAACGCATTTTTTTATTTATAAAAATATATATACCAAAATACACATTAAAAAAATAAATTTTAATTAAAA
Organism: Eriocheir sinensis; assembly: GCF_024679095.1. Classification (NCBI taxonomy): domain Eukaryota; kingdom Metazoa; phylum Arthropoda; class Malacostraca; order Decapoda; family Varunidae; genus Eriocheir; species Eriocheir sinensis. The sequence goes on from NW_026111943.1 coordinate 227,907, forward strand.
TAAATATTCAAAAAACACATACAATAAGGTAAATTTGTATTGAAATAGATATGCAAAATACATATAAAACAATGTAAATTTGTTTCAAAATATATATACGAATACACATAAAATAACTTAGATTTCTATAAAAAATATATATACAAAATACACATAAAATGAAGTAAATACGTATAAAAAATGTATACAAAATATACATAAAATAATGTAAATTCGTATCAAAATAAATAAACAAAATACCAATAAAAGAATGTGTATTTGTATAAATATAAATATACAAAATACACATAAAATAACGTAAATTTATATAAAACTATATACAAAAATACACAGAAGTAATTAAATTTATATGAAAATATATACAAAATACACACAAAATAAGCTAAATTTGAATTGAAATATATATACAAAATACATGAAATAAAGTAAATTTGTATCAAAATATTTATACAAATACACATATAATAACGTAAATTTGTATGAAAATATATAAACAAAATACACATTAAATAATGTAAATACGTATAAAAAAATATGTACAAAATACACATATAATCATGTAATTCGTATCAAAATAAATAAACAAAATACCAATAAAATAATATAAATTTGTATGAGTAAACGTGTATGTTGCATATTTTTTCAATACAAATTTACATTATTATATACGCATTTTGTATATTAATTTTAATTCAAATCTAATTATTCGATGTGTATTTTTGTATCTGTATTTTTATAAACATTTGCTTTATTTTTTGGGTATTTTGCATCTTTATTTTAACACAAATTTACATTATTTTATTGATATTCTGCTCATTCATTTTGATAGGAATTGACATTATTCTATGTGTATTTTGTATATATTTTTTATACAAATTTACGTTATTTTATGTGTATTTGCCTATATGTTTGACACAAATTTACAATATTTTATGGGTATTTTGAATATACATTTCAAAAGAAATTTATCTAGTTTATGTATATTTTGTATATCTATTTTCATACAAACTCAAATTATTTCTATGTGTTTTTGTATATATTTTAGTACAAATTTTAGTTATGTTATGTGTATTTTGTAAATTTATTTTCATTCAAATATATATTATTTTATTGGTGTTTTGTTGATTTATATTGATACGAATTTACATTATTTTATATGTACTTTGTATATATATATTTTTATACGCTTTTACATTATTTAATATTTATTTTGAATATATATTTTTATACAAATTCATGGTATTTTATGTGTATTTATATATATATTTTCATATAAATTTACATTATTTGATGTGTATTTTGTACATATATTTTATTACAAATCTACCTTATTTTATGTTTATTTTGTATGTGTATTTTGTATATTTATATTTATCCAAATACACATTCTTTTATTGGTATTTTGTTTATTTATTTTAATTCGAATTTACATTATTTTATGTGTATTTTGTATACATTTTTTTATACGTATTTACTTAATTTTATGTGTATTTTGTATATATTTTTTTATAGAAATCTACGTTTTTTTATTTGTATTCGTATATATATTTTGAAACAAATTTACATTGTTTTATATGTATTTTTGTATATCTCTTTCAATACAAATTTACCTTATTGTATGTGCATTTTGTATATTTATTTCAATGCAAATTTAAATATTTTATGTGTATTTTGGTATATATATTTTTATAATAAATGCGCTATTTTATATGAATTCTGCATCTTTATTTTAATACAAATTTACATTATTTTATTAATATTCGGTGTATTTATTTTGGTACGATGTTACATTATTATATTTGTTTTTTGTATATACTTTCTTATACATATTTACATTATTTAATTTGTATCTTGCATATATATTTTATACAAATTTATTATCTAATATCTATTTTCATACAAATACACATTCTTTTCATGATATTTTGTTCATTTATTTTGGCACGAATTTACATTATTTGATATGTATTTTGTATATATATTTTTATACGTATTTACATAATTTCATATATATTTTGTATATATATTTCTATAGAAATCTATTTTATTTTATGTGTATTCGTATATATATTTTGAAACAAATTTACATTGTTGTATATGTATTTTTGAATATCTCTTTCAATACAAATTTACCTTACTGTATATGCATTTTGTATATTTATTTCAATACAAATTTAAATATTTTATGTGTATTTTGGTAAATATATTTTTAAAAAAAATGCGATAATTTTGGGGGAATTTTCCATCTTTATTTTCATACAAATTTACATTATTTTATTGATATTCTGTGTAATTATTTTGATACGATTTTACATTATTCTATTTGTTTTTCGTATATATTTTTTTATACACATTTACATTATTTAATGTGTATCTTGCATATATATTTTATACAAATTTACGTTATTTTAAGTGTATTTGTTTATATATTTTCATTCAAATTTACATTATTTGATGTATATTTTGTATATGTATTTCAATACAAATTTACCTAATTTTATGTGTATTTTGTATATTTCTTTTCAAACAAATTTAAATTATTTTTGTGTATTTTTGTATATAGTTTTATACAAATTTAGGTTATTTTATGTACGGATTTACATTATTTAGTGTGTGTTTTGTATATATATTTTTATGCAAATTTACTTTATTTTATATGCATTTTTGTACATATATTTTTATAGAAATTTGCGTTATTTGTATATATTTTCTCATACAAATTTACATTATTTTATTGCTATTTTGTTTATTTATTTTGATACGAATTACATGATTACATGTGTATTTTGTACATAATTTTGATACGTATTTACATTACTTAATGTGTATTTTGTTTATATATTTTTAAACAAATCTACGTTATTATATGTATTTGTATAAAATTTTGATACAGATTTACATTATTTTATGTATTTTGTATGTACATTTCAATTCAAATTTAGCTTATTTTAGCTGTATTTTGTATATATATTTTCATACAAATTTAATTACTTCTGCGTATTTTTGTATATAGTTTTATACAAATTTACGATATTTTTTGTGTATTTTGTATATTTATAAGTATACAAATACACATCTTTTACTGGTATTTTGTTTATTTATTTTGATACGATTTTTATGTGTATTTTGTATTCATTTTTTTATACGTATTTACTTCATTTTATGTGTATTTTGTATATATATTTTGAAACAAATTTACTTTGTTTTATATGTATTTTTGAATATCTCTTTCAATACAAATTTACCTTACCATATATACCAAAAAACACATAAAAAAAATTGTATTAAAATAAATATATAAAAAAAACATACAATAAGGTAAATTTTTTTTTTTTTTTTTTTTACAGCAAAGGAGACAGCTCAAGGGCACAAAAAAGTAAACATTAATAAAAAAAAAGCCCGCTACTCGCTGCTCCTAAAAAGAATCCAAAGAGGTGGCCGAAAGATAGGTCAGTTTCGGGAGGAGAGGTGTCCTGATACCCTCCTCTTGAAAGAGTTCAAGTCGTAGGCAGGAGGAAATACAGATGAAGGAAGATTGTTCCAGAGTTTACCAGCGTGAGGGATGAAAGAGTGAAGATGCTGGTTAACTCTTGCATAAGGGGTTTGGACAGTATAGGGATGAGCATGAGTAGAAAGTCGAGTGCAGCGGGGCCGCGGGAGGGGGGGAGGCATGCAGTTAGCAAGTTCAGAAGAGCAGTCAGCGTGGAGATATCGATAGAAGATAGAAATAGAGGCAACATTGCGGCGGAATTTAAGAGGTAGAAGACTATCAGTATGAGGAGGAGAGCTGATGAGACGAAGAGCCTTTGCCTCCACTCTGTCCAGAAGAGCTGTGGGAGTGGAGCCCCCCCACACATGAGATGCATACTCCATACGAGGGCGGACAAGGCCCCTGTATATGGACAGCAACTGTGCAGGGGAGAAGAACTGGCGGAGACGGTACAGAACGCCCAGCCTCGAGGAAGCTGATTTAGTAAGAGATGAGATATGAAGTTTCCAGTTGAGATTTTGAGTTAAGGATAGACCGAGGATGTTTAGTGTTGAGGAAGGTGATAGCTGGGTGTTGTCAAAGAATAGGGGATAGTTGTTTGGAAGATTGTGTCGAGTGGATAGGTGGAGAAACTGTGTTTTTGAGGCGTTGAAGGACACCAGGTTCTTCTTGCCCCAATCGGAAATAATAGTAAGGTCTGAGGCTAAGCGTTCTGCAGCCTCCAGCCTTGAGTCGTTAAGTTCCTGAAGGGTGGGTCTTCTATTAAAAGAAGTTGAATAATGCAGAGTGGAATCATCGGCGTAGGAATGGATAGGACAGTTCGTTTTGGAAAGAAGATCATCAATGAACAACAGCAAAAGAGTGGGAGATAGGACAGAACCCTGTGGGACACCACTGTTCATAGATTTAGGGGAAGAACAGTGACCGTCTACCACGGCAGAAATAGAACGGTCAGAAAGGAAACTGGAGATAAAGGTACAGAGAGAGGATAGAAACCGTAGGAGGGTAGTTTAGAAAGCAAAGATTTGTGCCAGACCCTATCAAAAGCTTTTGATATGTCCAGCGCAATAGCAAAAGTTTCACCGAAACGGCTAAGAGAGGATGACCAAGAGTCAGTTAAGAAGGCTAGGAGATCACCAGTAGAACGCCCCTTGCGGAACCCATACTGGCGATCAGATAGAAGGTCAGAAGTGGAAAGGTGCTTTTGAATCTTCCGGTTAAGGATTGATTCAAAAGCTTTAGATAGACAAGAAAGTAAAGCAATAGGACGGTAGTTTGAGGGATTGGAGTGGTCACCCTTCTTAGGTACAGGCTGTATGAAGGCATACTTCCAGCAAGAAGGAAAGGTAGATGTTGACAGGCAGAGGCGAAAGAGTTTGACCAGGCAGGGTGACAGCACGGAGGCACAGTTTTTAAGGACAATAGGAGGCACTCCATCAGGTCCATAAGCCTTCTGAGGATTGAGGCCAGAGAGGGCATATAAAACATCATTTTGAAGAATCTTTATAACAGGCATAAAAGAGTCAGAGGGGGGATGAGTAGGAGGAATATGCCCAGAATCGTCCAGAGTGGAGTTTTTAGAAAAAGTTTGAGAGAAGAGTTCAGCCTTAGAGATAGATGAGACGGCAGTGTTGCCGTCAGGACTGAGGAGTGGAGGGAAAGATGAAGAAGTGAAGTTGGAGGAGATGTTTTTGGCTAGATGCCAGAAGTCACGGGAAGAGTTAGAAAGCAAGGTTTTGACATTTTCTATTAATGAAAGAATTTTTGGTTAGTCGGAGAATAGATTTGGCACGATTTCGGGCAGAAATGTAAAGTTCATAATTAGCATTAGTTTGAAGGCTCTGGTATCTTTTGTGAGCTACCTCTCTATCATTGACAGCACGAGAACAAGCGTGATTAAACCAAGGCTTTTTAGCGTGAGGAGTAGAGAAAGAACGAGGAATGTATGCCTCCATTCCAGAGACAATCACCTCTGTGATGCGCTGAGCACACACAGAGGGGTCTCTATCCTGGAAGCAATAATCATTCCACGGGAACTCGGAAAAGTACATCCTCAGGTCGTCCCACCGAGCTGAAGCAAAATGCCAGAAGCATCGCCTCTTCGGTGGGTCCAGAGGGTGTACAGGAGCGATAGGACAGGATGCAGAAATAAGATTGTGATCGGAGGAGCCCAACGGAGAGAACAGTTTGACAGAATAAGCAGAAGGGTTTGAGGTAAGGAAGAGGTCCAGAATGTTGGGCCGATCTCCAAGACTGTCAGGAATACGTGTAGGGTGCTGGACCAACTGCTCTAGGTCGTTGAGGATAGCAAAGTTGTAGGCTTGTTCACCAGGATGGTCAGTGAAAGAGGATGAAAGCCAAAGCTGGTGGTGAACATTGAAATCTCCTAGGATGGAGATTTCAGCGAAGGGAGAGTGGGTCAAGATGTGCTCCACTTTAGAATTCAAATAGTCAAAGAATTTTACATAGTTGGTAGAGTTAGGTGAGAGATAAACAGCACAGATGTATTTAGTAATAGAATGACAGTGAAGTCTTAACCAGATGGTGGAAAATTCAGAAGAGTCAAGGTCGTGGGCACGAGAGCAAGTGATGTCGTTGCGCACGTAGGCGCAACATCCAGCTTTGGATTGAAATTTAGGATAGAGATAGTAGGAGGGAACAGAGTAGAGATTGCTGTCAGTAGCCTCAGAAACCTGTGTTTCGGTAAGGAAGAGAAGGTGAGGTTTAGAGGAGGAGAGATGATGTTCCACAGAATGAAAATTAGAGCGAAGACCGCGAATGTTGCAGAAATTGAGAAGAAAGAGGTTCGAGGAGTTATCAAGACACCTCTCGGGTCGGCAGCCAGAAGGGGAGTCCTCCCTGGGGGAATTTGTGGTCCCCCCCCCAGGCGGGGACTCCGAGGCTTGGTGTATGTGCGCCATTTTGAAATTTTAATTTTGGGAAAAGGTGTATATGTTGTGAGAATGTAGTGTGGTGTGGATAAAGAGAGGATCTGTCTTTAGAGAGCATGCTGAACTACTCTCCGGTGTTGGTGAGACAATAGGGAAACGGTTAGTGAGGACATGGGAAGGGTCTTTGGAGGGCTTCAGCTCCCTTCTCACCTCCCATATATACCTCACCGGGAGTGGCTTGCGCCCGTTCGGTAGGTGTCTTCCTACCTACTCCAAAATACATATAAAACAATTTAAATTTGTTTCAAAATATATATACGAATACACATAAAATAACGTAGATTTCTATAAAAATATATATACAAAATACACATAAAATGAAGTAAATACGTATAAAAAAATGTATACAAAATACACATAAAATAATGTAAATTCGTATCAAAATAAATAAAAAAATACCAATAAAAGAATGTGTATTTGTATAAATATAAATATACAAAATACACATAAAATAACGTAAATTTATATAAAACTATATACAAAAATACACAGAACTATTTTAATTTGTATGAAAATAGATACACAAAATAAGGTAAATTCATTTCAAATTCAATAAACAAAATTCAGATAAAAGAACGTATATTTGAATAAAAAATAAATATACAAAATCCACATAAGATAACGAAAATTTGTATGAAAATATATAAAACAAAAAACAAAAATAATTTTAATTTGTATGAAAATAAATATACAAAATACACATGTATTTTGTATATCTATTTTCACACAAATTTAATTACTTTTGTGTATTTTTGCATATAGATTTATATAAATTTACGTTATTTTATATTTATATTTATACTATTCACATTCTTTTATTAGTATTTTCTTTATTTTTTTTCATACGAGTTTACATTATTTTATGTGTATTTTGTATACCTTTTTTTTATACGTATTTACTTCATTTTATGTGTGTTTTGTATATTTATTTTCATAGAAATCTACGTTAATTTTATGTGTATTTTGTATATATATTTTTATAGAAATCTACGTTATTTTTTGTGTATTCGTATATATATTTTGAAACAAATTTACATTGTTTTATATGTATTTTTGCATATCTCTTTCAATACAAGTTTACCTTATTGTATGTGCATTTTGTATATTTATTTCAATACAAATTTAAATTTTTTATGTGTATTTTGGTATAAATATTTTTATATGAAATGAGCTATTTAATGGGAATATATATATTTTGAAAAAAATTTATATGGTTTTATATGTATTTTGCATATCTATTTCAATACAAATTTACCTTATTGTATGTGCATTTTGTATATTTATTTTAATACAAATTCAAATATTTTATGTGTGTCTTGGTATATATATTTTTATAAAAAATGCGTTATTTTATGGGTATTTTGCATCTTAATTTTCATACAAATTTACATTATTTTATTAATATTCTATGTATTTATTTTGATACGATTTTATATTATTCTATTTGTGTTTTGTATATATTTTTTTATACATATTTACATTATTTAATGTGTATTTTTTATATATATTTTATACAAATTTACGTTATTTTAAGTGTATTTGTTTATATATTTTCATTCAAATTTACATTATTTTATGTGTATTTTGTAAAAGTATTTCAATACAAATTTACCTAATTTTATGTGTTTTTTGTATATTTATTTTCATACAAATTAAAATTATTTTTGTGTTTTTTTTGTATATAGTTTTATACAAATTTAGGTGATTTTATGTGTATATTGTATATCTATTTTCATACAAATACAAATACATTTATAGATATTTTGTTTTTTTATTTTGACCCGAATTGACATTATATAATGTGTATTTTATATATATATATATATATATATATATATATATATATATATATATATATACATATATATATATATATATATATATATATATATATATATATATATATATATATATATATATATATATATATTTTTTTTATATATATGTTTACATCATTTGATGTGTATTTTGTATATATTATTATAGAAATCTACGTTGACTTATGAGTATTCGTATATATATTTTGAAATAAATTTACACTGTTTTATGTGTATTTTGCATATTTTTTCAATACAAATTTACCTTATTGTTTATGCATTTTGTATATTAATTTTAATACAAATTTAATTATGCTATGTGTATTTTTGTATATGTATTTTTATAAAATAAGCTTTATTTTATGGGTATTTTGCATTTTTATTTTCATACAAGTTTACATTATTTTATTTATATTCTGTTTATTTTTTTTTAAACAATTTTACATTATTCTATGTATATTTTGTATATCTATTTTTATACGTATTTACTTAATTTTATGTGTATTTTGTATATATATTTTTATAGAAATCTACGTTATTTTTTGTGTATTCGTATATATATTTTGAAACAAATTTACATTGTTTTATATGTATTTTTGCATATCTCTTTCAATACAAGTTTACCTTATTGTATGTGCATTTTGTATATTTATTTCAATACAAATTTAAATTTTTTATGTGTATTTTGGTATAAATATTTTTATATGAAATGAGCTATTTAATGGGAATTTTGCATCTTTATATTCATACAAATTTACATTATTTTATTAATATTCGGTGTATTTATTTTGATACGATTTCACATTATTCTATTTGTTTTTTGTATATATTTTTTTATACATATTTACATTATTTAATGTATCTTGCATATATATTTTCATACAAATTTATTATCTATTATTTATTTTCATACAAATACACATTTTTCATGATATTTTGTTTATTTATTTTGACACGAATTTACCTAGATATGTATTTTGTATATATTTTTATACGTATTTACATAATTTCAAGTGTATTTTGTATATCTATTTATATATCTATATATATATATATATATCTATATATTTATATAGGTATTTATATATAAATTTATATATATATATATCTATATATATATTTATATATATATTTATATATATATATATATATATATATTTTGTATATTTATTTCAATACAAATTGAAATATTTTAAGTGTATTTTGGTATATATATTTTATAAAAATGCGCTATTGTATGGGAATTTTGCATCTTTCTTTTCATACAAATTTACATTATTTTATTGATATTCTGTGTATTTATATTGATAGGATTTTACATTATTCTATTTCTTTTTGTATATATTTTTTATACACATTTACATTATTTAATGTGTATCTTGCATCTATATTTTATACAAATTTACGTTATTTTAAGTGTATTTGTTTATATTTTCATTCAAATTTACATTATTTTATGTGTATTTTGTATATGTATTTCTATACAACTTTACCTAATTTTATGTGTAAAATAAACACAAAATTAGGTAAATTTGTATAGAAATACATTTACAAAATACACATAAAATAATTTAAATTTGAATGAAAATATATAAACAAATACACTTAAATTAACGTAAATTTGTATAAAATATATATACAAAATACTCATTAAATAATGTAAATATGTATAAAAATATATATACAAAACACAAATAGAATAATATTTATTTTCATACAAATTTTATTTATTTTTGTGTATTTTTATATATAGTTTTATACAAATTTACGTTATTTTATGTGTATTTTGAATATGTATTTTCATACAAATACACATTCTTTTATTGATATTTTCCTTATTTATTTTGACACGAATTTACATTATTTAATGTGTATTTTGTATATATATTTTTATACGTATTTACATCATTTCATGTGTATTTTGTATATATATTTCTATAGAAATCTACGCTATTTTATATGTATTCGTATATATATTTTGAAACAAATCTACATTATTTTATATGTATTTTGTATATATATTTCATTACAGATTTGCCTTATTTTATGTTTATTTTTATATCTATTTTCATTCAAATTCAAATCATTTTATGTGGGTATATTTATTTGTATTTACGTTATTTTATGTGTATTTTCTATATATATTTTCATTCAAAATTACATTATTTTATCGGTATTTTGTTCATTTATTTCGATACGAATTTAGATTATTTCATGTGTATTTTCTATACATACATATATATATATATATATATATATATATATATATATATATATATATATATATATATATATATATATATATATATATATATATATATCAAATACACCTAAAATAATGAAAATTCGTATCAAAATAAATAAACAAAATTCCGATAAAACAACGTATATTTGTATGAAAATAGATATACATAATACACATATAATTAGTTAAATTTGCATTTAAATACATGGACAAAATACACATCAAATAATGTAAATTTGTATGAAATGAAAACAAATTCACATAAAATAACGTTCATTTGTATGAAATATATATACAAAATATACATAGAATAATGTAAAATCGTATCAAAATAAATACACAGAATATCAATAAAATAATGTAAATTTGTATGAAAATAAAGATGCAAAATTCTCATAAAATAAAGCATTTTTTTATGAAAATACCTATACAAAATAACACATAGAATAATTAAATTTGTATTATTTTATATTTACTTTGTATATATATTTTTTATACGCATTTACATTATTTACTATTTATTTTGAATATATAATTTTATACATATTCATAATATTTTATGTGTATTTGTATATATATTTTCATATAAATTTACATTATTTTATGTGTATTTTGTACATATATTTCATGACAAATTTACCTAATTTTATGTTTATTTTGTATGTGTATTTTGTACATTTATATTTATACAAATACACATTCTTTTATTGGTATTTTGTTTATTTATTTTGATTCGAATTTTATTAATTTTATGTGTATTTTGTATATATATTTTTATAGAATTCTACGTTATTTTATGTATATATATTTTGAAAAAAATTTACATTGTTTTATATGTATTTATGCATATCTCTTTCAATAGAAGTTTACCTTATTGTATGTGCATTTTGTATATTTATTTCAATACAAATATAAAAATTTTATGTGTATTTTGGTATATATATTTTTATAAGAAATGTGCTATTTGATGGGAATTTTGCATCTTTATTTTCATACAAATTTACATTATTTATTAATATTCGGTGTATTTATTTTGATACGATTTTACATTATTCTATTTGTTTTTTGTATATATTTTTTTTCATACATATTTACATTATTTAATGTGTATCTTGCATATATATTTCATACAAATTTATTATTTATTATTTATTTTCATACAAATACACATTTTTTTAATGATATTTTGTTTATTTATTTTGACACGAATTTACATTACTTAAAATGTATTTTGTATATATATTTTTATACGCATTTACATAATTTCATGTGTATTTTGTAAATATATTTCTGTAGAAATCTACGTTATTTTATGTGTATTCGTATATATATTTTGAAACAAATTTACATTGTTTTATATGTATTTTTTAATATCTCTTTCAATACAAATTTACCTTACTGTATATGCATTTTGTATATTTATTTCAATACAAATTTAAATATTTTATGTGTATTTTGGTATATATTTTTATAGAAGAAATGCTCTATTTTATGGGAATTTTGCATCTTTCTTTTCATACAAATTTACATTATTTTGTTGATATTCTTTGTATTTATTTTGATACGATTTTACATTATTCTATTTCATTTTTGTATATAATTTTTTTATACACATTTACATTATTTAATGTGTATCTTGGATATATATTTTATACAAATTTTCGAAATTTAAGTGTATTTGTTTATATATTTTCATTCAAATTTACATTATTTTATGTGTATTTTGTATATGTATTTCAATACAAATTTAGATTATTTTATGTACGCATTTACATTATTTAATGTGTGTTTTGTATATATATTTTTATGCAAATTTAATTTATTTTATGTGCATTTTTGTAAGTTTGTATTGAAATAGATATGCAAAATACATATAAAACAATGAAAATTTGTTTCAAAATATATATACGAATTGACATAAAACAACGTAGATTTCTATAAAAATATATACAAAATATACATAAAATGAAATAAACACGGATAAAAAAATGAATACAAAATACACATGGAATAATGTAAAATCGTATCAAAAAAATAAACAAAATACCAATAAAAGAATGTCTATATATATATATATATATATATATATATATATATATATATATATATATATATATATATATATATATATATATATATATATATATATATATATATATATATATATATATATATATACAAAATACACATCAAATATCGTAAATTTGTATAAAACTATATACAAAAATACACAGAAGTAATTAAATTTGTAGGAAAATAGATATATAAAATACAGCTAAAATAAACTAAATTTGAATTGAAATATATATAAAAAATACATAAAATAATGTAAATTTATATCAAAATATTTAAACCAATACATATAATAACGTAGATTTGTTTAATAATATATAAAAAAATTCACATTAAGTAATGTAAATACGTATAAAAAATATGTACAAAATACACATACAATCATGTAATTCGTATCAAAATAAATAAACAAAATAACAATAAAATAATGTAAATTTGTATGAGAAAACATATACAAATAACGCAAATTTCTATAAAAATATATGTACAAAAATGCACATAAGATAAAGTAAATTTGCATAAAAATATATATACAAAACACACATTAAATAATGTAAATGAGTACATAAAATAACCTAAATTTGTATAAAACTATATACAAAAATACACAAAAATTATTTAAATTTGTATGAAAAGAAATATACAAAATACACGTAAAATAAGGTAAATTTGTATTGAAATACATATACAAAATAATGTAAATTTGAATGAAAATATATAAACAAACACACTTAAAGTAACGTAAATTTGTATAAAATATATATGCAAGATACACATTAAATAATGTAAATGTGTTTAAAAAAATATATACAAAAAAACAAATAGAAGAATGTAAAATTGAATCAAAATAAATACACAAAATATCAATAAAATAATGTAAATTTGTATGAAAATAAAGATGCAAAATTCCCAAAAAATATCGCATTTTTTATAAAAAAATATATATATAAAAATACACATAAAATATTTAAATTTGTATTGAAATAAATATACAAAATGCATATACAGTAAGGTAAATTTGTATTGAAAGAGATATTCAAAAATACATATAAAACAATGTAAATTTGTTTCAAAATATATATACGAAAACACATAAAATAATGTAAACTCGTATCGAAATAAATAAACAAAATACTAATAAAAGAATGTGTATTTGTATAAATATAAATATACAAAATACACATAAAATAACGTAAATTGATATAAAAGTATATACAAAAATACAAAAAAGTAATTAAATTTGTATGAAAATTGACATACAAAATACACATAAAATAACTCATATTTAAAATATATATATATACGAAAATACACATAAAATAATTAAATTTGTATTAAAATAAATATACAAAATACACATACTATAAGGTAAATTTGTATTGAGATAGATATGCAAAATACACATAAAATAATGTAAATTTGTATCAAAATAGATACGAATACACACAACAAAATAACGTAAATTTTTATGAAAATATATAAACAAAATACACATAAAATAATGTAAATACGTAGAAAAATATATATACAAAATACACATAAAATAATGTAAATTCGTATCAAAATAAATGAACGAAATTCCAATAAAAGAATGTATATATATATATATATATATATATATATATATATATATATATATATATATATATATATATATATATATATATATATATATATATATATATATATATATATATATATATATATATATATATATATATATATATATATATATATATATATATATATATATATATATATATATATATATATATATATATATATATATATATATATATATATATATATATATATATATATATATTATATATAGAAAATACATGAAATAATCTAAATTGTATCGAAATAAATGAACAAAATACCGATAAATAATGTAATTTTGAATGAAAATATATATAGAAAATTCACATAAAATAACGTAAATACAAATAAATATATACACATAAAACGATTTGAATTTGAATGAAAATAGATATAAAAATAAACATAAAATAAGGCAAATTTGTAATGAAATATATATACAAAATACACATAAAATAATGTAGATTTGTATCAAAATATATATACGAATACACATAAAATAACGTAGATTTCTATAGAAATATATATACAAAATACACATGAAATTATGTAAATACGTATAAAAATATATATACAAAATACACACTAAATAATGTAAATTCGTGTCAAAATAAATAAGGAAAATATCAATAAAAGAATGTGTATTTGTATGAAAATACATATACAAAATACACATAAAATAACGTAAATTTGTATAAAACTAAATATAAAAATACACAAAGATAAATTAAATTTGTATGAAAATAAATATACGAAATACACATAAAATCAGGTAAATTTATATAGAAATACATATACAAAATACACATAAAATAATGTAAATTTGAATGAAAATATATAAACAAATACACTTAATTTAACGTAAATTTGTATAAAATATATATATACAAAATACTCATTAATTAATGTAAATATGTATAAAAAATATATATACAAAACACAAATAGAATAAAGTAAAATCGTATCATAATAAATACACAGAATGTAAATAAAATAATGTAAATTTGTATGAAAATAAAGATGCAAAATTCTATAAAATATATATATATATATATATATATATATATATATATATATATATATATATATATATATATATATATATATATATATATATATATATATATATATATATACATATATATATATATATCTGTATATATATATATATATATATATCTATATATATATATATATATATATATATATATATTCCTACAAATATACATTCTTTTATTGGAATTTCGTTCATTTATTTTGATACGAATTTACATTATTTTATGTGTATTTTGTATATATATTTTTCTACGTATTTACATTATTTTATGTGTATTTTGTTTATATATTTTCATAAAAATTTACGTTATTTTATTGTGTGTATTCGTATCTATTTTGATACAAATTTACATTATTTTGTGTATTTTGCATATCTATCTCAATACAAATTTACCTTATAGTATGTGTATTTTGTATATTTATTTTAATACAAATTTAATTATTTTATGTGTATTTTCGTATATATATATTTTTTAAATATGAGTTATTTTATGTGTATTTTGTATGTCTATTTTCATACAAATTTAATTACTTTTTTGTATTTTTGTATATACTTTTATATCAATTTACGTTATTTTATGTGTATTTTGTATATTTATATTTATACAAATACACATTCTTTTATTAGTATTTTGTTTATTTATTTCGATACGAGTTTACATTATTTTATGTGTTTTCGTATATATATTTTGAAACAAATTTACATTGTTTTATATGTATTTTTGAATATCTCTTTCAATACAAATTTACCTTACTGTATATGCATTTTGTATATTTATTTCAATACAAATTTAAATATTTTATGTGTATTTTTATATATATATTTGCGATATAATTTTGCATCTTTATTTTCATACAAATTTACATTATTTTATTGATATTTTGTGTATTTATTTTGATTCAATTTTACATTCTTCTATTTGTTTTTTTGTATATATTTTTTTAAACACATTTACATTATTTAATGTGTATCTTGCATATATATTTTATACAAATTTACGTTACTTTAAGTGTGTTTGTTTATATATTTTCATTCAAATTTACATTATTTTGTATATGTATTTCAATACAAATTTACCTTATTTTACGTGTATTTTGTATATTTCTTTTCATACAAATTTAATATATTTTGTGTATTTTTATATAGTTTTATACAAATTTAGGTTATTTTATGTACTCATTTACATTATTTAATGTGTGTTTTGTATATATATTTTATGCAAATTTACTTTATCTTATGTGCATTTTGTATATATTTTTATAGAAATGCGTTATTTGTATATGTTTTCTCATACAAATTTACATTATTTTATTGTTATTTTGTTTATTTATTTTGATACGAATTACATGATTGTATGTGTATTTTGTACATATTTTTTATACGTATTTACATTACTTAATGTGAATTTTTTTATATATTATTAAACAAATCTACGTTATTATATGTATTGGTTTAAATATTTTGATATAAATTTACATTATTTTATGTATTTTTTATATATATTTCAATTCAAATTTAGTTTATTTTAGCTGTATTTTATATATCTATTTTCCTACAAATTTAATTACTTCTGTGTATTTTTGTATATAGTTTTATACAAATTTACGATATTTGATGTGTAATTTATATATATATATATATATATATATATATATATATATATATATATATATATATATATATATATATATATATATATATATATATATATATATATATATATATATATATATACACATTCTTTTATTGGTATTTTGTTTATTTTTTTGATACGATTTTACATTATTCCATGTGTATTTTGTATTCATTTTTTTATCCGTGTTTATTTCATTTTATGTATATTTTGTATATATTTTTATAGAAATCTACGTTGTTTTATGTCAGTTCGTATATATATTTTGAAACAAATTTTCATTGTTTTATATGTATTTTGCATATCTATTTCAATACAAACTTACAAAAATGCACATAAAATAAATTAAATTTGCATAAAAATATATATACAAAACACACATTAAATAATGTAAATGCGTACATAAAATAATCTAAATTTGTATTGAAATACATATACAAAATACACATAAAATAATGTAAATTTGAATGAAAATATATAAACAAATACACTTAAATTTCGAAAATTTGTATAAAATATATATCCAAGATACACATTAAATAATGTAAATGTGTATAAAAAAATTATATACAAAAATGAAATAGAATAATGTAAAATCGTATCAAAATAAATACAAAGAATATCAACAAAATAATATAAATTTGTATGAAAAGAAAGATGCAAAATTCCCATAAAATAGAGCATTTCTTCTATAAAAATATATACCAAAATACACATAAAATATTTAAATTTGTATTGAAATAAATATACAAAATGCATATACAGTAAGGTAAATTTGTATTGAAAGAGATATTAAAAAATACATATAAAACAATGTAAATTTGTTTCAAAATATATATACGAATACACATAAAATAACGTAGATTTCTACAGAAATATATTTACAAAATACATATGAAATTATGTAAATGCGTATAAAAATATATATACAAAATACATTTTAAGTAATGTAAATTCGTGTCAAAATAAATAAACAAAACATCATTAAAAAAATGTGTATTTGTATGAAAATAAATAATAAATAATAAATTTGTATGAAATATATATGCAAGATACACATTAAATAATGTAAATATGTATGAAAAAAAATATATACAAAAAACAAATAGAATAATGTAAAATCGTATCAAAATAAATACACCGAATATTAATAAATAATGTAAATTTGTATGAAAATAAAGATGCAAAATTCCCATCAAATAGCACATTTCTTATAAAAATATATATACCAAAATACACATAAAATTTTTATATTTGTATTGAAATAAATATACAAAATGCACATACAATAAGGTAAACTTCTATTGAAAGAGATATGCATAAATACATATAAAACAATGTAAATTTTTTTCAAAATATATATACATAAAATAACGTAGAATTCTATAAAAATATATATACAAAATACACATAAAATTAATAAAATTCGAATCAAAATAAATAAACAAAATACCAATAAAAGAATGTGTATTTGTATAAATATAAATGTACAAAATACACATACAAAATAAACATAAAATTAGGTAAATTTGTCATGAAATATATGTACAAAATACACATAAAATAATGTAAATTTATATGAAAATATATATACAAATACACATAAAATATTATGAATATGTATAAAATTATATATTCAAAATAAATAGTAAATAATGTAAATGCGTATAAAAAATATATATACAAAGTAAATATAAAATAATACAAATTTAATTATTCTATGTGTTATTTTGTATAGGTATTTTCATAAAAAAATGCTTTATTTTATGAGAATTTTGCATCTTTATTTTCATACAAATTTACATTATTTTATTGATATTCTGTGTATTTATTTTGATACGATTTTACATTATTCTATGTATATTTTGTATATATATTTCATACAAATGAACGTTATTTTATGTGAATTTGTTTTCATTTCATACAAATTTACATTATTTTATGTGTATTTTGTCCATGTATTTAAATGCAAATTTAACTAATTATATGTGTATTATGTATATCTATTTTCATACAAATATACGTTGTTTTATCGGAATTTTGTTTTGATATATATATATATATATATATATATATATATATATATATATATATATATATATATATATATATATATATATATATATATATATATATATATATATATATATATATATATATGTATAGAAAATACACATGAAATAATCTAAATTCGTATCGAAATAAATGAACAAAATACCGATAAAATAATGTAATTTTGAATGAAAATATATATAGAAAATACACATAAAATAACGTAAATACAAATAAATATACCCACATAAAATGATTTGAATTTGAATGAAAATAGATATAAAAATAAACATAAAATAAGGCAAATTTGTAATGAAATATATATACAAAATACATATAAAATAATGTAGATTTGTTTCAAAATATATATACGAATACATATAAAATAGCGTAGATTTCTATAGAAATATATATACAAAATACACATGAAATGATGTAAATACGTATAAAAATATATATACAAAATACACATTAAATAATGTAAATTCGTGTCAAAATAAATAAGGAAAATATCAATAAAAGAATGTGTATTTGTATGAAAATACATATTCAAAATACACATAAAATAACGTAAATTTGTATAAAACTATATATAAAAATACACAAAAATAAATAAAATTTGTATGAAAATATTTTATATATTTTCATTCAAATTTAAATTATTTTATGTGTATTTTGTAAATGTATTTCTATACAAATTTACCTAATTTTGTGTTTATTTTACACATAAAATTAGGTAAAGTTGTATAGAAATACATATACAAAATACACATAAAATAATTTAAATTTAAATGAAAATATATAAACAAATACACTTAAATTAACGTAAGTTTGTATAAAATATATATACAAAATACTCATTAAATAATGTAAATATGTATAAAAATATATATACAAAACACAAATAGAATAATGTAAAATCGTATCATAATAAAAACAGAGAATGTAAATAAAATAATGCAAATTTGTATGAAAATAAAGATGCAAAATACCCATTAAATAACGCATTTTTTATAAATATACAAAATACACATGAAAGGATGTAAATATATATATATATATATATATATATATATATATATATATATATATATATATATATATATATATATATATATATATATATATATATATATATATATATATATATATATATATATATATATATATATATATATATATATATATATATATATATATATATATATATATATATATATATATATATATATATATATATATATATATATATATTCAAAATACACATTAAATAATGTAAATACGCGTCAAAATAAATAAACAAATTATCAATAAAAGAATGTGTATTTGTATGAAAATAAATATACAAAATACACATAAGATAACAAAAATTTGTATAAAACTATATACAAAAATACACAAAAATAATTTAAATTTGTATGAAAATAAATATACAAAATACATATAAAATTAGGTAAATTTGTATTGAAATACAAATACAAAATACACATAAAATAATGTAAATTTGAATGAAAATACATAAACAAATGCACTTAAAATAAAGTAAATTTGTATAAAAAAATATATACAAAGCACAAATAGAATAATGTAAAATCTTATCAAAATAAGTACACAGAATATTAATAAAATAATGTTAATTTGTATGAAAATAAAGAAGCAAAATGCCCATAAAATAACGCATTTTTTTTTATTAAAAAATATATACAAAAATACATATAAAAAAATTTATTTGTATTAAAATAAATATACAAAATACACATACAATAAGGTAAATCTGTATTGAAATAGATATGCAAAATACATATAAAACAATGTAAATTTGTTTCAAAATATATATACGAATACACATAAAATAACGTTGTTTTGTATAAAAATATATATACAAAATACACATAAAATGAAGTAAATACGTATAAAAAAATGTATAAAAAATACACATAAAATAATGTAAATTCGTATCAAAATAAATTAACAAAATACCAATAAAAGAATGTGTATTTGTATAAATATAAATATACAAAATACACATAAAATAACGTAAATTTGTATAAAACTATATACAAAAATACAAAGAAGTAATTAAATCCGTATGAAAATAGATATACAAAATACTGATAAAATAAGCTAAATTTCAATTGAAATATATATACAAAATACATGAAATTAAGCAAATTTGTATCAAAATATTTATTCAAATACACATATAATAAGGTAAATTTGTATGAAAATATATAAACAAAATACACATTAAATAATGTAAATACGTGTAAAAAAATATGTACAAAATACAAATATAATCAAGTAATTCGTATCAAAATAAATAAACAAAATACCAATAAAATAATATAAATTTGTATGAGTAAACGTGTATGTTGCATATTTTTTCAATACAAATTTACCTTATTATATACGCATTTTGTATATTAATTTTAACACAAATTTAATTATTCGATGTGTATTTTTGTCTCAGTATTTTTGTAAACATATGCTTTATTTTATGGGTATTTTGCATCTTTATTTTCATACAAATTTACATTATTTTATTGATATTCTGCTAATTCATTTCGATACGAATTGACATTATTCTATGTGTATTTTGTACAAT
Organism: Eriocheir sinensis; assembly: GCF_024679095.1. NCBI lineage: Eukaryota > Metazoa > Arthropoda > Malacostraca > Decapoda > Varunidae > Eriocheir > Eriocheir sinensis. The sequence goes on from NW_026111943.1 coordinate 249,432, forward strand.
AAGATAAATTTGTATTGAAAAAATATGCAAAATACACATAAAAGTGTAAATTTGTTTAAAAATTTATATACGAATACACATAAAATAACGTAGAATTCTATAGAAATATATATACAAAATACACATGAAATGATGTAAATACGTATAAAAAAAAAAAATATATATATATATATATATATATATATATATATATATATATATATATATATATATATATATATATATATATATATATATATATATATATATATATATATACAAAATACACATTAAATAATTTAAATTCGCGTCAAAATAAATAAACAAAATATCAATAAAAGAATGTGTATTTGTATGAAAATAGATATACAAAATACTCATAAAATAACCTAAGTTTGTATAAAACTATATACAAAATACACAAAAATAATTTAAATTTGTCTGAAAAGAAATATACAAAATACACATCAAATTAGGTTAATTTGTATTGAAATACATATACAAAATACACATAAAATAATGTAAATTTGAAAGAAAATATATAAACAAATACACATAATAACGTAAATTTGTATGAAATATATATACAAAATACACATTAAATAATGTAAATATGTATAAAAAAATATATACAAAACACAAATAGAATAATGTAAAATCGTATCAAAATATATACACAGAATATTAATAAAATAATGTAAATTTGTATGAAAATTAAGATGCAAAATACCTATAAAATAACGCATTTTTTATAAAATTATTGATACCAAAATACACATGAAATATTTGAACTTGTATTAAAATAAATATACAAAATGCACATACAATAAGGTAAATTTGTATTGAAATAGATATGCAAAATACATATAAAATAATGTAAATTTGTTTCAAAATATATATACGAATACACATAAAATAACGTAGATTTCTATAAAAAATACATTTACAAAATACACATAAAATTAAGCAAATACGTATAAAAAAATGTATACAAAATACACATAAAATAATGTAAATTCGTATAAATGTAAATAAACAATATACCAATCAAAGAATGTGTATATGTATAAATATAAATATACAAAATGCACATAAAATAACGTAAATTTATATAAAACTATATACATAAAATAACGCAAATTTCTATAAAAATATATGTACAAAAATGAACATTAAATAAATTTGCATAAAAATATATGTACATAACACTCATTAGATAATGTAAATGAGTATAAAAATATGTATACAAAAAACCTATGAAATAATCTAAATTCGTATCGAATTAAATTAAGAAATACCAATAAAATAATGTAATTTTGGATGAAAATACATATACAAAATACACTTAAAATAACCTAAATACAAATACAAATATACACATAAAATAATTTAAAATTGAATGAAATAAATATACAAAATAAACATAAAATAAGGTAAATTTGTAATGAAGTATATGAAAAAATACCCATAAAATAATATAAATTTGTATGAAAATATATATACAAATACACATTAAATAACATGAATTTGTATAAAATTTGTATCAAAATATATACTTATACACACAATAAAATAACGTAATTTTTTTATGAAAAGGTATATACAAAAATACATTTAAAATAATTTAAATACGTAGAAAAATATATATACAAAAAACACATAAAATAATGTAAATATGTATGAAAATATATAAACAAATACACATAAAAAAATGTAAATTTGGATAAAATATATAAACAAAATGAACATTAAATAATGTAAATATATATATAAAAAAAATATATTCAAAAAACACATATAATAATGTTAAATCGTATCAAAATAAATAAAGAGAATATCAATAAAATAATGTAAATTTGTATGAAAATAAAGATGAAAATATATAGAAAAATAAACAAAAATAAATTCAATTTGTATGAAAATAAATATACAAAATACACATGTATTTTGTATATCTATTTTCACACAAATTTAATTACTTTTGTGTATTTTTTCATATAGTTTTATATAAATTTACGTTATTTTATTTGTATTTTGTATATTTATATTTATTCAATACATATTCTTTTATTAGTATTTTCTTTATTTATTTGCATACGAGATTACATTATTTTAAGTGTATTTTGTATACCTTTTTTTATACGTATTTACTTCATTTTATATGTATTTTGTACATTTATTTTCATAGAAATCTACGTTATATTATGTGTATTCGTATATATATTTTGAAAAAAATTTACATGGTTTTATATGTATTTTGCATATCTATTTCAATACAAATTTACCTCATTGTAGGTGCATTTTGTATATTTATTTTAATACAAATTCAAATATTTTATGTGTGTCTTGGTATATATATTTTTATAAAAAAATGCGTTATTTTATGGGTATTTTGCATCTTAATTTTCATACAAATTTACATTATTTTATTAATATTCTGTGTATTTATTTTGATACGATTTTATATTATTCTATTTGTGTTTTGTATATATTTTTTTTATACATATTTACTTTATTTAATGTGTATTTTGAATATATATTTTATACAAATTTACGTTATTTTAAGTATATTTGTTATTTTCATTCAAATTTACATTATTTTATATGTATTTTGTATATGTATTTCAATACAAATTTACATAATTTTATGTGTATTTTGTATATTTATTTTTATACAAATTAAAATTATTTTTGTACATTTTTTTATATACTTTTACACAAATTTAGGTGATTTTATGTGTATATTGTATATCTATTTTCATGCAAATACTCATTCTTTTATTGATATTTTGTTTATTTATTTTAACGCGAATTAAGCAGTGCCTCGGAGTCCCCGCCTGGGGGGGGGACCACAAATTCCCCCAGGGAGGACTGCCCTTCTGGCTGCCGACCCGAGAGGTGTCTTGATAACTCCTCGAACCTCTTTCTTCTCAATTTCTGCAACATTCGCGGTCTTCGCTCTAATTTTGATTCTGTGGAACATCATCTCCTCCTCTAAACCTCACCTTCTCTTCCTTACCGAAACACAGGTTTCTGAGGCTACTGACAGCAATCTCTACTCTGTTCCCTCCTACTATCTCTATCCTAAATTTCAATCCAAAGCTGGATGTTGCGCCTACGTGCGCAACGACATCACTTGCTCTCGTGCCCACGACCTTGACTCTTCTGAATTTTCCACCATCTGGTTAAGACTTCACTGTCATTCTATTACTAAATACATCTGTGCTGTTTATCTCTCACCTAACTCTACCAACTATGTAAAATTCTTTGACTATTTGAATTCTAAAGTGGAGCACATCTTGACCCACTCTCCCTTCGCTGAAATCTCCATCCTAGGAGATTTCAATGTTCACCACCAGCTTTGGCTTTCATCCTCTTTCACTGACCATCCTGGTGAACAAGCCTACAACTTTGCTATCCTCAACGACCTAGAGCAGTTGGTCCAGCACCCTACACGTATTCCTGACCGTCTTGGAGATCGGCCCAACATTCTAGACCTCTTCCTTACCTCAAACCCTTCTGCTTATTCTGTCAAACTGTTCTCTCCGTTGGGCTCCTCCGATCACAATCTTATTTCTGCATCCTGTCCTATTGCTCCTGTACATCCTCTGGACCCACCGAAGAGGCGATGCTTCTGGCATTTTGCTTCAGCTCGGTGGGACGACCTGAGGATGTACTTTTCCGATTTCCCGTGGAATGATTATTGCTTCCAGGATAGAGACCCCTCTGTGTGGGCTCAGCGCATCACAGAGGTGATTGTCTCTGGAATGGAGGCATACATTCCTCGTTCTTTCTCTACACCTCACGCTAAAAAGCCTTGGTTTAATCACGCTTGTTCTCGTGCTGTCAATGATAGAGAGGTAGCTCACAAAAGATACCAGAGCCTTCAAACTAATGCTAATTATGAACTTTACATTTCTGCCCGAAATCGTGCCAAATCTATTCTCCGACTAACCAAAAATTCTTTCATTAATAGAAAATGTCAAAACCTTGCTTTCTCTAACTCTTCCCGTGACTTCTGGCATCTAGCCAAAAACATCTCCTCCAACTTCACTTCTTCATCTTTCCCTCCACTCCTCAGTCCTGACGGCAACACTGCCGTCTCATCTATCTCTAAGGCTGAACTCTTCTCTCAAACTTTTTCTAAAAACTCCACTCTGGACGATTCTGGGCATATTCCTCCTACTCATCCCCCCTCTGACTCCTTTATGCCTGTTATAAAGATTCTTCAAAATGATGTTTTCTATGCCCTCTCTGGCCTCAATCCTCAGAAGGCTTATGGACCTGATGGAGTGCCTCCTATTGTCCTTAAAACTGTGCCTCCGTGCTGTCACCCTGCCTGGTCAAACTCTTTCGCCTCTGCCTGTCAACATCTACCTTTCCTTCTTGCTGGAAGTATGCCTTCACACAGCCTGTACCTAAGAAGGGTGACCGCTCCAATCCCTCAAACTACCGTCCTATTGCTTTACTTTCTTGTTTATCTAAAGCTTTTGAATCAATCCTTAACCGTAAGATTCAAAAGCACCTTTCCACTTCTGACCTTCTATCTGATCGCCAGTATGGGTTCCGCAAGGGGCGTTCTACTGGTGATCTCCTAGCCTTCTTAACTGACTCTTGGTCATCCTCTCTTAGCCGTTTCGGTGAAACTTTTGCTATTGCGCTGGACATATCAAAAGCTTTTGATAGGGTCTGGCACAAATCTTTGCTTTCTAAACTACCCTCCTACGGTTTCTATCCTTCTCTCTGTACCTTTATCTCCAGTTTCCTTTCTGACCGTTCTATTTCTGCCGTGGTAGACGGTCACTGTTCTTCCTCTAAATCTATTAACAGTGGTGTCCCACAGGGTTCTGTCCTATCTCCCACTCTTTTTCTGTTGTTCATTGATGATCTTCTTTCCAAAACGAACTGTCCTATCCATTCCTACGCCGATGATTCCACTCTGCATTATTCAACTTCTTTTAATAGAAGACCCACCCTTCAGGAACTTAACGAATCAAGGCTGGAGGCTGCAGAACGCTTAGCCTCAGACCTTACTATTATTTCCGATTGGGGCAAGAAGAACCTGGTGTCCTTCAACGCCTCAAAAACACAGTTTCTCCACCTATCCACTCGACACAATCTTCCAAACAACTATCCCCTATTCTTTGACAACACGCAGCTATCACCTTCCTCAACACTAAACATCCTCGGTCTATCCTTAACTCAAAATCTCAACTGGAAACTTCATATCTCATCTCTTACTAAATCAGCTTCCTCGAGGCTGGGCGTTCTGTACCGTCTCCGCCAGTTCTTCTCCCCTGCACAGTTGCTGTCCATATACAGGGGCCTTGTCCGCCCTCGTATGGAGTATGCATCTCATGTGTGGGGGGGCTCCACTCACACAGCTCTTCTGGACAGAGTGGAGGAAAAGGCTCTTCGTCTCATCAGCTCTCCTCCTCATACTGATAGTCTTCTACCTCTTAAATTCCGCAGCTATCTTGCCTCTCTTTCTATATTATATCGATATATCCACGCTGACTGCTCTTCTGAACTTGCTAACTGAATGACTCCCCCCCTCCCGCGGCCCCGCTTCACTCGACTTTCTACTCATGCTCATACCTATACTGTCCAAACCCCTTATGCAATAGTTAACCAGCATCTTCACTCTTTCATCCCTCACGCTGGTAAACTCTGGAACAATCTTCCTTCATCTGTATTTCCTCCTGCCTACGACTTGAACTCTTTCAAGAGGAGGGTATCAGGACACCTCCTCCCGAAACTGACTTATCTTTCGGCCACCTCTTTGGATTCTTTTTAGGAGCAGCGAGTAGCGGGCTTTTTTTTTTATTAATGTTTACTTTTTTGTGCCCTTGAGCTGTCTCCTTTGCTGTAAAAAAAAAAAAAAAATATATATATATATTTTTATACGTGTTTACATCATTTGATGAGTATTTTGTATATATATTTCTATATAAATCTACGTTGATTTATGAGTATTCATATATAGATTTTGAAATAAATTTACACTGTTTTATGTGTATTTTGCATATTTTTTCAATACAAATTCACCTTATTGTATATGCATTTTGTATATTAATTTTAATACAAATTGAATTATGCTATGTGTATTTTGGTATATGTATTTTTTATAAAAATATGCTTTATTTTATGGGTATTTTGCATTTTTATTTTCATATAAATTTACATTATTTTATTTTTATTCTGTTTATTTTTTTTTTGAAACAATTTTACATTATTCTTTGTGTATTTTGTATATCTATTTTTTAACGGATTTACATAATTTTATGTGTATTTTGTATATATATTTTTATAGAAATCTCCGTTATTTTATGTGTATTCGTATATATATTTTGAAACAAATTTACATTGTTTTATATGTATTTTTGCATATCTCTTTCAATACAAGTTTACCTTCTTGTATGTGCATTTTGTATATTTATTTCAATACAAATTTAAATATTTTACGTGTATTTTGGTATATATATTTTTTATAAGAAATGCGTTATTTGATGGGAATTTTGCATCTTTATTTTCATACAAATTTACATTATTTTATTAAAATTCGGTGTATTTATTTTGATACGATTTAACATTATTCTATTTGTTTTTTGTATATATATATTTTTTATACATATTTACATTATTTAATATGTATCTTGCATATATATTTCATACAAATTTATTATCTATTATTTATTTTCATATAAATACACATTCTTTTCATGATATTTTGTTTATTTATTTTGACACGAATTTACCTAGATATGTATTTTGTATATATATTTTTATACGTATTTACATAATTTCATTTGTATTTTGAATATATATTTCTATAGAAATCTGCGTTATTTTATGTATATATATTTTGAAACAAATTTACTTTGTTTTATATGTATTTTTGAATATCTCTTTCAATACATATTTACCTTACTGTATATGCATTTTGTATATTTATTTCAATACAAATTTTAATATTTTATGTGTATTTTGGTATATATATTTTTATAAAAAATGCGCTATTTTATGGGAATTTTGCATCTTTCTTTTTATACAAATTTACATTATTTTATTGATATTCTGTGTATTTATATTGATAGGATTTTACATTATTCTATTTCTTTTTTGTATATATTTTTTATACACATTTACATTATTTAATGTGTATCTTGCATATATATTTTATGCAAATTTACGTTATTTTAAGTGTATTTGTTTATATATTTTCATTCAAATTTACATTATTTTATGTGTATTTTGTATGTGTATTTCAATACAAATTTACCTAATTTTATGTGTATTTTGTATATTTCTTTTCATACAAATTTTAAATATTTTTGTGTATTTTTGTATATAGTTTTATACAAATTTAGGTTATTTTATGTACGCATTTACATTATTTAATGTGTGTTTTGTATATATATTTTTATTCAAATTGAATTTATTTTATGTGCATTTTTGTACATATATTTTTTTTGAAATTTGCGTTATTTTATGAGTATTTGTATATCTTTTCTCATACAAATTTACATTATTTCATTGCTATTTTGTTTATTTATTTTGATACGAATGAAAATAGACATACAAAATATACATAAAATAATCTAAATTTGTATTGAAATATATATAAAAAATACATAAAATAATGTAAATTTGTATCAAAATATTTTAACAGATGCGCATAAAATAACGTAAATTTGTTTTGAAATATACAAAATACACATTAAATATTGTAAATATGTATAAAAAATATATACAAAACACAAATAGAATAATGTAAAATCGTATCAAAATAAATACACAGAATATTAATAAAAGAATGTAAATTTGTATGAAAATAAAGATGCAAAATACCCATTAAATAACGCATTTTTTATAAAAATATATATACCAAAATACACATAAAATATTTAAATTTGTATTACAATAAATATACAAAATGCACATACAGTTATTTTATTTGTATTCGTATATATATTTTGAAACAAATTTTCATTGTTTTATATGTATTTTGCATATCTATTTCAATACAGATTTACCTTATTGTATATATTTATAGAAATCTACGTTATTTTATGTGTATTCGTATATATATTTTGAAAAAAATTTACATTGTTTTATATGTATTTTGCATATCTATTTCAATATAAATTTACCTTATTGTATGTGCATTTTGTATATTTATTTTAATACAAATTCAAATATTTTATGTGTATTTTGGTATATATATTTTTATAAAAAATGCGTTATTTTATAGGAATTTTGCATCTTAGTTTTCATACAAATGTACATTATTTTATTAATATTCTGTGTATATATTTTGATACGATTTTATATTATACTATTTGTGTTTTGTATATATTTTTTTATACATACTTTCATTATTTAATGTGTATTTTTTATATATATTTTATACAAATTAACGTTATTTTAAGTGTTTTTGTTTATATAATTTCATTCAAATTTACATTATTTTAAGTGTATTTTGCATTTGTATTTAAATACATATTTACCTAATTTTATGTGTATTTTGAATGTTTGTATATACATATAGAGTAAATTTCTATGAAAATATATATTAAATATAGATATAAATTTATATATATATATATATATATATATATATATATATATATATATATATATATATATATATATATATATATATATATATATATATATATATATATATATATATATATATATATATATATATATATATATATCAAATACACCTAAAATAATGAAAATTCGTATCAAAATAAATAAACAAAATTCCGATAAAACAACGTATATTTGTAGGAAAATAAATATACAAAATACACATAAAATTACGAAAATTTGAATAAAAATATATACTATAATACACAAAATTAACTTCGATTTGTATGAAAATAGATATATATAATACACATATAATTAGTTAAATTTGCATTTAAATACATGGACAAAATACACATTAAATAATGTAAATTTGTATGAAATGAAAACAAATTCACATAAAATAACGTTCATTTGTATGAAATATATATACAAAATATACATAGAATTATGTAAAATCGTATGAAAATAAATACACAGAATATCAATAAAATAATGTAAATATGTATGAAAATAAAGATGCAAAATACTCATAAAATAAAGCATTTTTTTATGAAAATACCTATAAAAAAAACACATAGAATAATTAAGTTTGTATTATTTTATATGTACTTTGTATATATTTTTATACGCATTTATATTATTTAATATTTATTTTGAATATATAATTTTATACAAATTCATAATATTTTATGTGTATTTGTATATATATTTTCATATAAATTTACATTATTTTATGTGTATTTTGTACATATATTTCATGACAAATTTACCTTATTTTATGTTTATTTTGTATGTGTATTTTGTACATTTATATTTATACAAATACACATTCTTTTATTGGTATTTTGTTTATTTATTTTGATTCGAATTTACTTAGTTTTATATGTATTTTGTATATATATTTTTATAGAAATCTACGTTATTTTATGTATATATATTTTGAAAAAAAATTACATTGTTTTATATATATTTTTGCATATCTCTTTCAATAGAAGTTTACTTTATTGTATGTGTATTTACATTATTTTATTAATATTCGATGTATTTATTTTGATACGATTTTACATTATTCTATTTGATTTTTGTATATATTTTTTTTCATACATATTTACATTATTTAATGTGTATCTTGCATATATATTTCATACAAATTTATTATCTATTATTTATTTTCAAACAAATACACATTTTTTTAATGATATTTTGTTTATTTATTTTGACACGAATTTACATTACTTAAAATGTATCTTGTATATATATATATATTTTTATACGCATTTACATAATTTCATGTGTATTTTGTATATATATTTCTATAGAAATCTACGTTATTTTATGTGTATTCGTATATATATTTTGAAACAAATTTACATTGTTTTATATGTATTTTTGAATATCTCTTTCAATACAAATTTACCTGACTGTATATGCATTTTGTATATTTATTTCAATACAAATTAAAAAAAATTATGTGTATTTTGCTATATATATTTTTAGAAAAAATGCTCTATTTTATGGGAGTTTTGCATCTTTCTTTTCATACAAATTTACATTATTTTGTTGATATTCTTTGTATTTATTTTGATACGATTTTACATTATTCTATTTCTTTTTTTTTATATATTTTTTTTATACACATTTACATTATTTAATTAATGTGTATCTTGCATATATATTTTATACAAATTTTTGTTATTTAATTGTATTTGTTTATATATTTTCATTCAAATTTACATTATTTTATGTGTATTTTGTATATGTATTTCAATACAAATATAGGTTATTTTATGTATGCATTTACATTTGATGTGTGTTTTATATATATTTTTATGCAAATTTACTTTATTTTATGTGCATTTTTGTAAGTTTGTATTGAAATAAATATGCAAAATACATATAAAACAATGTAAATTTGTTTCAAAATATATATACGAATACACATAAAATAACGTAGATTTCTATAAAAATATATACAAAATACACATAAAATGAAATAAACAAGTATAAAAAAATGAATACAAAATACACATAAAATAATATAAAATCGTATCAAAAAAATATACAAAATACCAATAAAAGAATGTGTATTTGTATATATATAAATATACAAAATACACATAAAATATCGTAAATTTGTATAAAACTATATAAAAAAAATACACAGAAGTAATTAAATTTGTAGGAAAATAGATATATAAAATACAGCTAAAATAAACTAAATTTGAATTGAAATATATATACAAAATACATAAAATAATGTAAATTTATATCAAAATATTTAAACAAATACATATAATAACGTAGATTTGTTTAAAAATATATAAACAAAATACACATTAAGTAATGTAAATACGTATAAAAAATATGTACAAAATACACATATAATCATGTAATTCGTATCAAAATAAATAAACAAAATAACAATAAAATAATGTAAATTTGTATGAGAAAACATATACAAATAACGCAAATTTCTATAAAAATATATGTACAAAAATGAACATAAGATAATGTAAATTTGCATAAAAATATATATACAAAACAAACATTAAATAATGTAAATGAGTACATAAAATAACCTAAATTTGTATAAAACTATATACAAAAATGCACAAAAATAATTTAAATTTGTATGAAAAGAAATATAGAAAATACACGTAAAATTAGGTTAATTTGTATTGAAATACATATAAAAAATAATGTAAATTTGAATGAAAATATATAAACAAACACACTTAAAATAATGTAAATTTGTATAAAATATATATGCAAGATACACAATAAATAATGTCAATGTGTTTAAAAAAAATATATACAAAAAAACAAATAGAATAATGTAAAATCGAGTCAAAATAAATACAGAAAATATCAATAAAATAATGTAAATTTGTATGAAAATAAAGATGCAAAATTCCCAAAAAATAACGCATTTTTTATAAAAAATATATATACAAAAATACACATAAAATTTTTAAATTTGTATTGAAATAAATATACAAAATGCATATACAGTAAGGTAAATTTGTATTGAAAGAGATATTCAAAAATACATATAAAACAATGTAAATTTGTTTCAAAATATATATACGAAAACATATAAAATAATGAAAACTCGTATCGAAATAAATAAACAAAATACTAATAAAAGAATGTGTATTTGCATAAATATAAATATACAAAATACAAATAAAACAACGTAAATTGATATAAAAGTATATACAAAAATACAAAAAAGTGATTAAATTTGTATGAAAATAGACATACAAAATACTCATAAAATAACTCATATTTAAAAAAATATATATACGAAAATACACATAAAATAATTTAATTTGTATTAAAATAAATATACAAAATACACATACTATAAGGTAAATTTGTATTGAGATAGATATGCAAAATACACATAAAATAATGTAAATTTCTATCAAAATAGATACGAATACACACAATAAAATAACGTAATTTTATGAAATATATATAATATATATATATATATATATAGATATATATATATATATATATATATATATATATATATATATATATATATATATATATATATATATATATATATATATATATATATATATATATATATATATATATATATATATATATATATATATATATATATATATATATATATATATATATATATATATATATATATATATATATATATATATATATATATTATATGTATAGAAAATACACATGAAATAATCTAAATTCGTATCGAAATAAATGAACAAAATACCGATAAAATAATGTAATTTTGAATGAAAATATATATAGAAAATTCACATAAAATAACGTAAATACAAATAAATATATACACATAAAATGATTTGAATTTGAATGAAAATAGATATAAAAATAAACATTAAATAAGGCAAATTTGTAATGAAATATATATACAAAATACACATAAAATAATGTAGATTTGTATCAAAATATATATACGAATACACATAAAATAACGTAGATTTCTATAGAAATATATCTACAAAATACACATGAAACGATGTAAATACGTATATAAATATATATATATACAAAATACACATTAAATAATGTAAATTCGTGTCAAAATAAATAAGGAAAAAATCAATAAAAGAATGTGTATTTGTATGAAAATACATATACAAAATACACATAAAATAACGTAAATTTGTATAAAACTAAATATAAAAATACACAAAAATAAATTAAATTTGTATGAAAATAAATATACGAAATACACATAAAATTAGGTTAATTTATATAGAAATACATATACAAAATACAGATAAAATAATGTAAATTTGAATGAAAATATATAAACAAATACACTTAAATTAACGTAAATCTGTATAAAATATATATACAAAATACTCATTAATTAATGTAAATATGTATAAAAAATATATATACAAAACACAAATAGAATAATGTAAAATCGTATCATAATAAATACACAGCAAGTAAATAAAATAATGTATATATATATATATATATATATATATATATATATATATATATATATATATATATATATATATATATATATATATATATATATATATATATATATATATATATATATATATATATATATATATATATATATATATATATATATATATATATATATTCCTACAAATATACATTCTTTTATTGGAATTTTGTTTATTTATTTTGATACGAATTTACATTATTTTACGTGTATTTTGTATATATATTTTTCTACGTATTTACATTATTTTATGTGTTTTTTGTTTATATATTTTAATAAAAATTTACGTTATTTTATTGTGTGTATTCGTATCTATTTTGATACAAATTTACATTATTTTATGTGTATTTTGCATATCTATTTCCAGACAAATTTACCTTATAGTATGTGTATTTTGTATATTTATTTTAATACAAATTTAATTATTTTATGTGTATTTTCGTATATATTTTTTTTAAATATGAGCTATTTTATGTGTATTTTGTATATCTATTTTCATACAAATTTAATTACTTTTGTGTATTTTTGTATATACTTTTATATCAATTTACGTTATTTTATGTGTATTTTGTATATTTTTATTTATAGAAATACACATTCTTTTATTAGTATTTTGTTTATTTATTTCGATACGAGTTTACATTATTTTATGTGTATTCGTATATATATTTTGAAAAAAATTTACATTGTTTTATATGTATTTTTGAATATCTCTTTCAATAAAAATTTACCTTACCATATATACCAAAATACACATAAAAAAATTAAATTTGTATTAAAATAAATATATAAAAAACACATACAATAAGGTAAATTTGTATTGAAATAGATATGCAAAATACATATAAAACAATGTAAATTTGTTTCAAAATATATATATGAATACACATAAAATAACGTAGATTTCTATAAAAATATATATACAAAATACACATAAAATGAAGTAAATACGTATTAAAAAAATGTATACAACATACACATAAAATAATGTAAATTCGCATCAAAATAAATATACAAAATATCAATAAAAGAATGTGTATTTGTATAAATATAAATATACAAAATACACATAGAATAACGTAAATTTATATAAAACTATATACAAAAATACACAGAAGTATTTTAATTTATATGAAAATAGATATACAAAATAAGGTAAATTCGTTTCAAATTCAGTAAACAAAATTCAGATAAAAGAACGTATATTTGTAGAAAATAAATATTAAATACACATAAAATAACGAAAATTTGTATGAAAATATATAAAAATAAACAAAATAATTTCAATTTGTATGAATAAATATACAAAAAACACATGTATTTTGTATATCTATTTTCACACAAATTTAATTACTTTTGTATATTTTTGCATATAGTTTTATATAAATTTACGTTATTTTATTTGTATTTTGTATATTTATATTTATACAATACACATTCTTTTATTAGTATTTTGTTTATTTATTTTGATACGAGTTTACATTATTTTATGTGTATTTTGTATACCTTTTTTTATACGTATTTACTTCATTCGATGTGTATTTTGTATATTTATTTTCATAGAAATCTACGTTATTTTATGTGTATTCGTATATATATTTTGAAATTTTGCATATCTATTTCAATACAAATTTACCTTATTGTATGTGCATTTTGTATATTTATTTTAATACAAATTCAAATATTTTATGTGTGTCTTGGTATATATATTTTTATAAAAAATTCGTTATTTTATGGGTATTTTGCATCTTAATTTTCATACAAATTTACATTATTTTATTAATATTCTGTGTATTTATTTTGATACGATTTTACATTATTCTATTTGTGTTTTGTATATATTTTTTTATACATAATTACATTATTTAATGTGTATTTTTTATATATATTTTATACAAATTTACGTTATTTTAAGTGTGTTTGTTTATATATTTTCATTCAAATTTACATTATTTTATGTGTATTTTGTAAATGTATTTCAATACAAATTTACCTAATTTTATGTGTATTTTGTATATTTATTTTCATACAAATTAAAATTATTTTTGTGTATTTTTGTATATAGTTTTATACAAATTTAGGTGATTTTATGTGTATATTGTATATCTATTTTCATACAAATACACATTCTTTTATTGATATTTTGTTTATTTATTTTGACGCGAATTTACATTATTTAATGTGTATTTTATATATATATTTTTATACGTGTTTACATTGATGTGTATTTTGTATATATATTTCTATAGAAATCTACGTTGATTTATGAGTATTCGTATATAGATTTTGAAATAAATTTACACTGTTTTATGTGTATTTTGCATATTTTTTCAATACAAATTTACCTTATTGTATATGCATTCTGTATATTAATTTTGATACAAATTTAATTATGCTATATGTATTTTTGTATATGTATTTTTATAAAAATATGCTTTATTTTATGGGTATTTTGCATTTTTATTTTCATACAAATTTACATTATTTTATTTATATTGTTTATTTTTTAAAACAATTTTACATCATTCTATGTGTATTTTGTATATATATTTTTATACGTATTTACTTAATTTTATGTGTATTTTGTATATATATTTTTATAGAAATCTACGTTATTTTATGTGTATTCGTATTTTGAAAAAAATTACATTGTTTTATATGTATTTTTGCATATTTCTTTCAATACAAGTTTACCTTATTGTATGTGCATTTTGTATATTTATTTCAATACAAATTTAAATATTTTATGTGTATTTTGGTATATATATTTTTATAAGAAATGCGCTATTTGATGGGAATTTTGCATCTTTATTTTCATACAAATTTACATTATTTTATTAATATTCGGTGTATTTATTTTGATACGATTTCACATTATTCTATTTGTTTTTTGTATATATTTTTTATATACATATTTACATTATTTATTGTGTATCTTGCATATATATTTCATACAAATTTATTATCTATTATTTATTTTCATACAAATACACATTATTTTCATGATATTTTGTTTATTTATTTTGACACGAATTTACCAAGATATGTATTTTGTATATATATTTTCATACGTATTTACATAATTTCATGTGTATTTTGTATATATATTTCTATAGAAATCTACGTTATTTTATGTGTATTCGTATATATATTTTGAAACAAATTTACTTTGATATGTATTTTTGAATATCTCTTTCAATACATATTTACCTTACTGTATATGCATTTTGTATATTTATTTCAATAATAAATTTAATATTTTATGTGTATTTTGTTATATATATTTTTATAAAAAATGCTCTATTTTATGGGAATTTTGCATCTTTATTTTCATAGAAATTTACATTATTTTATTGATATTCTGTGTATTTATATTGATAGGATTTTACATTATTCTATTTCTTTTTTGTATATATTTTTTATACACATTTACATTATTTAATGTATATCTTGCATATATATTTTATACAAATTTACGTTATTTTAAGTGTATTTTTTTATATATTTTCATTCAAATTTACACTATTTTATGTGTATTTTTTATATGTATTTCAATACAAATTTACCTAATTTTATGTGTATTTTGTATATTTCTTTTCATACAAATTTTAAATATTTTTGTGTATTTTTGTATATAGTTTTATACCAATTTAGGTTATTTTATGTACGCATTTACATTATTTAATGTGTGTTTTGTATATGTATTTTTATGCAAATTTACTTTATTTTATGTGCATTTTTGTACATATATTTTTTTAGAAATTTGCGTTATTTAATGTGTATTTGTATATGTTTTCTAATACAAATTTACATTATTTTATTGCTATTTTGTTTATTTATTTTGATACGAATGAAAATAGATATACAAAATATACATAAAATAAGCTATATTTGTATTGAAATATATATACAAAATACATAAAATAATGTAAATTTGTATCAAAATATTTTAACATATATGCATAAAATAACGTAAATTTGTTTTAAAAAATACAAAATACACATTAAATAATGTAAATATGTATAAAAAATATATACAAAAACAAATAGAATAATGTAAAATCGTATCAAAATAAATACACAGAATATTAATAAAACAATGTAAATTTGTATGAAAATAAAGATGCAAAATACCCATTAAATAACGCATTTTTTATAAAAATATATATAACAAAATACACATGAAAAAATGAATTTGTATTAAAATAAATATACAAAATACACATAGAATAAGGTAAATCTGTATTGAAATAGATATGCAAAATACATATAAAACAATGTAAATTTGTTTCAAAATATATATACGAATACGCATAAAATAACGTAGATTTGTATAAATATATATATACAAAATACACATCAAATGAAGTTAATACGTATAAGAAAATGTATACAAAATACACATAAAATAATGTAAACTCGTATCAAAATAAATAAACAAAATACCTATAAAAGAATGTGTATTTGTATAAATATAAATATACAAAATACACATAAAATAACGTAAATTTGTATAAAACTATATACAAAAATACACAGAAGTAATTAAATTCGTATGAAAATAGATATACAAAATACAGATAAATAAGCTAAATTTGAATTGAAATGTATATACAAAATACAATATTTTTTGTGTATATTTCTATTTATATTTAGGTTATTTTATGTGTATTTTGTATATATATTTTTATCCAAAATTACATTATTTTAATGGTATTTTCTTAATTTAGATTATTTCATAGGTATTTTGTATACATATTTTTATACTCATTTACATTATCTAATGTGTGTTTTGTATATATATTTTTATGCAAATTTATTTTATGTTCATTTTTGTACATATATTTTTATAGAAACTTGCGTTATTTTATGTAAATAGTTTTATATAAATTTACGTTATTTTATGTGCATTTTGTATATTTATATTTATACAAATACACATTCTTTTATTGGTATATTGTTTATTTACATTTATACGAATTTACATTATTTTATGTGTATTTTGTATACATTTTTTTATACGTATTTACTTAATTTTATGTGTATTTTGTATGTGTGTTTTTTTTAGAAATCTACGTTATTTTATGTGTATTCGTATATATATTTTTAAACAAATTTACATTATTTTATATGTATTTTGCATATCTATTTCAATACAAATTTACCTTATTGTATGTGCATTTTGTATATTTATTTTAATACAAATTGAAATATTTTATATGTATTTTGGTATCAATAATTTTATAAAAAATGCGTTATTTTATAGGTATTTTGCATCTTAACTCTCATACAAATTTGCATTATTTTATTAATATTCTGTGTAAATATTTTGATACGATTTCACATTATTCTATTTGTGTTTTGTATATATTTTTTGATACATATTTACATTATTTAATGTGTATTTTGTACATATATTTCATACAAATTTACGTTATTATATGTGTATTTGTTTATACATTTTCTTTCAAATTTACATTATTTTATGTGTATTTTGTATATGTATTTCAATACAAATTAACCTAATTTTATTTAGTTTCATACAAATTGAAATTATTTTTGTTTATTTTTTTATATATTTTCATACAAATTTTCGTTATTTTATGTGTATTTTTTCAATTTATTTTTTCTTCAAATATACGTTCTTTTATCTGAATTTTGTTTATTGAATTTGAAACGAATTTATCTTATTTTGTATATCTATTTTCATACAAATTAAAACACTTCTGTGTATTTTTGTATATAGTTTTATATAAATCTACGTTATTTTATGTGTATTTTGTATATTTATATTTATACAAATACACTTTCTTTTATTGGTATTTTGTATATTTATTTTGATGCGAATTTACATTATTTTATGTGTATTTTGTATACATTTTTTTATACGTATTTACTTCATTTTATGTGTATTTTGTATATATATTTTTATAGAAATCTACGTTATTTTAAGTGTATTCGTATATATATTTTGAAACAAATTTACATTGTTTTATATGTATTTTGCATATCTATTTCAATACAAATTTACCTTATTGTATGTGTTTTTTATATATTTATTTTAATACAAATTTAATTTTTTTATGTGTATTTTGGTATATATGGTACGGTAAATTTGTATTGAAAGAGATATTCAAAAATACATATAAAACAATGTAATTTTGTTTCAAAATATATATACGAATATACATAAAATAACGTAGATTTCTATAAAAATATAAACAAAATACACATAAAATGAAGTAAATACGTATAAAAAAATGAATACAAAATACACATAAAAATCGTATCAAAATAAATAAACAAAATACCAGTAAAAGAATGTGTATTTGTATAAATATAGATATACAAAATACACAAAAAATATCGTAAATTTGTATAAAACTATACAAAAATACACAGAAGTAATTAAATTTGTATGAAAATATATATACAAAATACAGCCAAAATAAGCTAAATTTGAATTGAAATGTACATACAAAATAGATAAAATAATGTAAATCTGTATCAAAATATTTATACAAATACAGATAATAACGTAGATTTGTTTAAATATATATAAACAAAATACACATTAAGTAATGTAAATACGTATAAAAAATATGTACAAAATACACATATAATCGTGTAATTCGTATCAACATAAATAAACAAAATAGCAATAAAATAATGTAAATTTGTATGAGAAAACATATACAAATAACGTAAATTTCTATAAAAATATATGTACAAAAATGCACATAAAATAAAGTAAATTTGCATAAAAATATATATACAAAACACTCACTAAATAATGTAAATGCGTACATAAAATAACCTAAATTTGTATAAAACTATATACAAAAATACACAAAAATAATTTAAATCTGTTTGAAAAGAAATATACAAAATACACATAAAATTAGGTAAATTTGTATTGAAATACATATACCAAATACACATCAAATAATGTAAATTTGAAAGAAAATATATAAACAAATACACTTAAAATAATGTAAATTTGTATAAAATATATATGCAAGATACACATTAACTAATGTAAATGTGTATAAAAAAAATATATACAAAAAACAAATAGAATAATGTAAAATCGTATCAAAACATATACACAGAATATCAATAAAATAATGTAAATTTGTATGAAAATAAAGATGCAAAATTCCCAAAAATTATCGCATTTTTTATAAAAATATATTTACCAAAATACACATAAAATATTTAAATTTGTATTGAAATAAATATACAAAATGCATATACAGTAAGGTAAATTTGTATTGAAAGAGATATTCAAAAATACATATAAAACAATGTAAATTTGTTTCAATATATATATACGAATACACATAAAATAAAATAGATTTCTATAGAAATATATATACAAAATACATATGAAATTATGTAAATACGTATAAAAATATATATACAAAATACATATCAAATAATGTAAATTCGTGTCAAAATAAATAAACAAAATATCATGAAAAGAATGTGTATTTGTATGAAAATAGATAATAGATAATAAATTTGTATAAAATATATATGCAAGATACACATTAAATAATGTAAATATGTATAAAAAAGTATATACAAAAAACAAATAGAAAAATGTAACATCGTATCAAAATAAATACACCGAATATTAATAAAATAATGTAAATTTGTATGAAAATAAAGATGCAAAATTCCTATAAAATAGCGCATTAATGTACATGTACAAAATACACATACAAAATAAACATAAAATAAGGTAAATTTGTAATGAAATATATGTATAAAATACACATAAAACAATGTAAATTTATATGAAAATATATATACAAATACACATAAAATACCATGAATTTGTATAAAATTATATATTCAAAATAAATATTAAATAATGTAAATGCGTATAAAAATATATATACAAAGTACATAATAAAATAATGTAAATTCGTATCAATATAAATCAACAAAATACCAATAAAATAATATATATTTGAATGAAAATAGATTTACAAAATACACATAACCTAACTAAAATTTGTATTGAAATATATACAAAAATACATATAAATAATTTGAGTTTGTATGAAAATAGATATTCAAAATACACATAAAACTAGGTAAATTTCTTTTGAAATATATATACAAAATACCCATAAAATATTGTAAATTTGTGTCAAAATATATAAACAAATACACATAAAATAACGTAAATTTGTATGAAAAATATATACAAAATACATATAGAATAATGTCAAATCGTATCAAAATGAATGAGCAGAATATCAATAAAATAACGTAAATTTGTATGAAAATAAAGATACAAAATACCCATAAAATAAAGCATATTTTTATAAAAGTACATATAGAAAAATACACATAGAATAATTAAATTTGTATTAAAATTAATATACAAAATGCATATACAATAAATTTATATTTGATTATATTAAATGAAATAAATATACAAAATAAACATAAAATAAGGTGAATTTGTAATAAAAGATATGTAAGAATACACATAAAATAATATAAATTTGTATGAAAATATATATACAAATACACATAAAATAACATGAAGTTGTATAAAATTTGTTTCAAAATATATACGAATACACACAATAAAATAACGTAATTTTTTATGAAAATGCATATATAAAATACACATAAATTAATTTAAATACGTAGAAAAATATATATTTTTATACTCATTTACATTATCTAAAGTGTGTTTTGTATATATATTTTTATGCAAATTTATTTTATGTTCATTTTTGTACATATATTTTTATAGAAATTTGCATTATTTTATGTATATAGTTTTATATAAATTTACGTTATTTTATGTGCATTTTGTATATTTATATTTATATAAATACACATTATTTTATTGGTATATTGTTTATTTACATTTATACGAATTTACATTATTTTATGTGTATTTTGTATACATTTTTTTATACGTATTTACTTAATTTTATGTGTATTTTGTATATGTATTTTTATAGAAATCTAAGTTATTTTATGTGTATTCGTATATATATTTTGAAACAAATTTACATAATTTTATATGTATTTTGCATATCTATTTCAATACAAATTTACCTTATTGTATGTGCATTTTGTATATTTATTTTAATACAAATTGAAATATTTTTTGTGTATTTTGGTATCAATAATTTTATAAAAAAAAGTAAATTTGTATAAAAAAATATGTACAAAACACAAATAGAATAATATAAAATCGTATCAAAATAAATACACAGAATATTAATAAAATAATGTAAATTTGTATGAAAATAAAGAAGCAAAATACCCATAAAATAACGCATTTTTTTATTTATAAAAATAAATATACCAAAATACACATAAAAAAATTAAATTTGTATTAAAATAAATATACAAAAAACACATACAATAAGGTAAAAGGTAAGGTATTGAAATACATATAAAACAATGTAAATTTGTTTCAAAATATATATACGAATACACATAAAATAACGTAGATTTCTATAAAACTATATATACAAAATGCACATAAAATGAAGTAAATACGTATAAAAAAATGTATACAAAATACACATAAAATAATGTAAACTCGTATCAAAATAAATAAACAAAATACTAATAAAAGAATGTGTATTTGTATAAATATAAATATTCAAAATACACATAAAATAACGTAAATTTATATAAAACTATATACAAAAATACACAGAAGTAATTAAATTTGTATGAAAATTTATACAAAATACACACAAAATAAGCTAAATTTGAATTGAAATATATATACAAAATACACATCTTTTGCATATCTATTTTCAAACAAATTTAAATTATTTTTGTGTATTTTTGTATATATTTATTTTTGTTATACATAGAATAATGTAAAATCGTATGAAAATAAGTACACAGAATATCAATAAAATAATTTAAATTTGTTTGAAAATAAAGATGCAAAATACCCATAAGATAAAGCATATTTAATTTTTAAAATACAAATACAAAAATACACATAGAATAATTAAATTTGTATTAAAATTAATATACAAAATGCACATACAATAAGGTAAATTTGTATTGAAAAAAAACGCAAAATACAAATAAAACAGATAAAAATTGTTTCAAAATATATATACGAATACACATAAAATAACGTAGATTTCTATAGAAATATATATACAAAATACACATGAAATTATGTAAATACGTATAAAAATATATATATACAAAATACATATTAAGTAATGTAAATTCGTGTCAAAATAAATAAGCAAAATATCATGAAAAGAATGTGTATTTGTATGAAAATAAATAATAGATAATAAATTTGTATGAAATATGTATGCAAGATACACATTAAATAATGTAAATATGTATAAAAAAATACATATACAAAAAACAAATAGAATAATGTAAAATCGTTTCAAAATAAATACACCGAATATTAATAAAATAATGTAAATTTGTATGAAAATAAAGATGCAAAATTCCCATCAAATAGTGCATTTCTTATAAAAATATATATACCAAAATAAACATAAAATATTTAAATTTGTACTGAAATAAATATACAAAATGCACATACAATAAGGATATATACAAAATACATATGAAATGATGTAAATACGTATAAAAATATATATACAAAATACGCATTAAATACTGTAAATTCGCGTCAAAATAAATAAACAAAATATCAATAAAAGAATGTGTATTTGTATGAAAATTGATATACAAAATACACTTAAAAAAACCTAAATTTGTATCATACTATATACAAAAATACACAAAAATATTTTAAATTTGTATGAAAATAAATATACAAAATACACATAAAATTAGGTAAATTTGTATTGAAATACATATACAAAATACATATAAAATAATGTAAATTTGAATTAAAAGACATAAACAAATACACTTAAAATAACGTAAATGTGTATAAAAAATATATATACAAAACACAAATAGAATAATGTAAAATCGTATCAAAATAAATACATAGAATATTAATAAAATAATGTAAATTTGTATGAAAATAAAGAGGCAAAATACCCATAAAATAACGCATTTTTTTTATAAAAATATTTATACCAAAATACACATAAAAAAACTAAATTTGTATTAAAATAAATATATAAAAAACATATACAATAAGGTAAATTTTTATTGAAATAGATGAATCAAAATACATATAAAACAATGTAAATTTGTTTCAAAATATATATACGAATACACATAAAATAACGTTGATTTCTATAAAAATATATATACAAAATACACATAAAATGAAGTAAATACGTTCAAAAAAATGTATACAAAATACACATAAAATAATGTAAATTCGTATCAAAATAAATAAAAAAATACCAATAAAAGAATATGTATTTGTATAAATATAGATATACAAAATACACATAAAATAACGTAAATTTATATAAAACTATATACAAAAATACACAGAAGTATTTTAATTTGTATGAAAATAGATATACAAAATAAGGTAAATTCGTTTCAAATTCAATAAACAAAATTCAGATAAAAGAACGTATATTTGTAGAAAAATAAATATACAAAATACACATAAAATAACGAAAATTTGTATGAAAATATATAAAAAATAAACCAAAATAATTTCAATTTGTATGTAAATATATAAATAGACATTAAATGTACATATGAATAAATAAATATATACAAAACACAAAGAGAATAATGAAAATCGTATCAAAATAAATACACAGAATATTAATAAAACAATGTAAATTTGTATGAAAATAAAGATGCAAAATAACCATTAAATAACGCATTTTTATAAAATATATATACCAAAATACACATTAAAAAATTTGAATTTGTATTAAATTAAATATACAAAATACACATACAATAAGGTAAATCTGTATTGAAATAGATATGCAAAATACATATAAAACAATGTAAATTTGTTTTAAAATATATATAAGAATACACATAAAATAACGGAGATTTCTAAAAAAATATATATTCAAAATACACATAAAATGAAGTAAATACGTATAAAAAATGTATACAAAATACACATAAAATAATTTAAATTCGTAACATAATAAATAAACAAAATAATAATAAAAGAAAGTGTATTTGTATAAATATAAATATACAAAATACACTTAAAATAACGTAAATTTGTATAAAACTATATACAAAAATACACAAAAGTAATTAAATTTAAATGAAAATAAATATACAAAATACAGATAAAATAAGCTAAATTTGAATTGAAATGTATATACAAAATACATAAAATAATGTAAATTTGTATCAAAATATTTATAAAATACATATAATAATGTAAATTTGTTTAAAATATATAAACAAAACACACATTAAATAATGTAAATGTGTATCAAAATATATACAAAATACACATATAATAATGTAATTCGTATCAAACTTAATAAACAAAATATCAATAAAATAATGTAAATTTGTATGAAAATAAAATACAAAAATACAATAAAATAACATTTTTTTAACAAAATATATATACAAAATACACATTAAATATTTAAATTTGTATTGAAAGAAATATACAAAACAATGTAAATTTGTTTAAAACTAAAATATAAAAATACACATAAAATAATTTAAATTTGTATGAAATAAATAAACAAAATACTAATAAAATTAGGTAAATTTGTATTGAAATAAATATACAAAATACACATAAAATAACGTAAATTGATATAAAAGTATATACAAAATACACATATAAGTAATTAAATTTGTATGAAAATAGATATAGAAATACACATTAAATAACTCATATTTAAAAAAATATATACGAAAATATACAAAATAATTAAATTTAATGTAAAATAAATATACAAAATATATACACAGAATATTAATAAAATAGTGTAAATTTGTATGAAAATTAAGATGCAGAATAATAAAATAACATTTTTATAAAATTATTTATAACAAAATACAAATAAAATATTTGAATTTGTATTAAAATAAATATAAAAAATGCTCATAAAATAATGTAAATTTGTTTTTAAATATATATGAAAAATCCAAATAAAAATATGTAAATCTGTATCAATATATATATATATATATATATATATATATATATATATATATATATATATATATATATATATATATATATATATATATATATATATATATATATATATATATATATATATATATATATATGTATCGAAATAAATGAACAAAATACCGATAAAATAATGTATGTTTGAATATAAATATATATAAAATACACAAAATAACGTAAATACAAATAAATATACCCACATAAAATGATTTGAATTTGAATGAAAATAGATATAAAAATAAACATAAAATAAGGCAAATTTGTAATGAAATATATATACAAAATACATATAAAATAGTGTAGATTTCTTTCAAAATATATATACGAATACATATAAGATAACGTAGATTTCTATAGAAATATATATACAAAATACACATGAAATGATGTAAATACGTATAAAAATATATATACAAAATACACATTAAATAATGTAAACTCGTGTCAAAATAAATAAGGAAAATATCAATAAAAGAATGTGTATTTGTATGAAAATACATATTCAAAATACATATAAAATAACGTAAATTTGTATAAAACTATATATAAAAATACACAAAAATAAATTAAATTTGTATGAAAATAAATATTATTCTATTTGTGTTTTGTATATATATATTTTTATACATATTTACATTATTTAATGAGTATTTTGTATATATATTTTATACAAATTTACGTTAATTTAAGTGTATTTGTTTATATATTTTCATTCAAATTTAAATTATTTTATGTGTATTTTGTATAGAAATACATATACAAAATACACATAAAATAATTTAAATTTGAATGAAAATATAAAAACAAATACACTTATATTAACGTAAATTTGTATAAAATATATATACAAAATACTCATTAAATAATGTAAATATGTATAAATATATATATACAAAACACAAATAGAATAATGTAAAATCGTATCATAATAATGTGTATTTTGTTTATATGTTTTTAAACAAATCTACGTGTATTTTATGTGTATTTTGTATATCTATTTTCATACAAATACACATTCTTTTCATGATATTTTGTTTATTTATTTTGACACGAATTAACATTATTTAATGTGTATTTTGTATATATATTTTTATACGTATTTACATTATTTCAAGTGTATTTTGTATATATATTTCTATAGAAATCTGCGTTATTTTATGTGTATTCGTATATATATTTTGAAACAAATTTACATTGTTTTATGTGTATTTTGCATATTTTTTCAATACAAATTTACCTTATTGTATGTGCATTTTGTATATTAATTCTAATACAAATTTGATTATGCTATGTGTATTTTTGTATATGTATTTTTATAAAAATATGCTTTATTTTATTTGTATTTTGCAACTTTATTTTCATACAAATTTACATTATTTTATTGATATTCTGTGTATTTATTTTGATATGAATTTACATTACTCTATGTGTATTTTGTATATATATTTTATATAAAATGTATTTGTTTTCATTTCATACAAATCTACATTATTTTATGTGTTTTTTGTACATGTATTTAAATACAAATTTAACTGATTATATGTGTATTTTGTATATCTATTTTGTATGTATATTTTCATAGAAATTTACTCTATTTTATGAGTATTCGTAAATATATTTTGATACAAATTTACATTATTGATGTGTATTTTGCATATTTATTTCAATACAAATTTACTTTATTGTACGTGCATTTTGTATATATATTTTAATACAAATTTAACTATTTTATATGTATTTTTGTATATATATTTTTATGCAAATATGCGTTATTATATGGATATTTTGCATCTTTATTTTCATACAAATCTACATAATTTTATTGATATTCTCTTTATTTATTTTGATACGATTTAACATTATTCTATGTGTATTTTGTATATTTTTTTTATACATATTTACATTATTTAATGTTCATTTTGTATATATATTTTATCCAAATTTACATTATTTTATGTGTATTTGTTTATATATTTTCATACAAATTTACATTATTTTATGAGTTTTTTGTATATATATTTTTCTACGTATTTAAATTATTTTATGTGTATTTTGTATATACATTTTCATTAAAAAATTACGTTATTTTATAGTGTGTATAAGTATATATTTTGATACAAATTTTATACAAATTCATGTTATTTAATGTGTATTTGTATATATATTTTCATACAAATTTATATTATTTTATGTGTATTTTTTCATATATTTCATTACAAATTTACCTTATTTTATTTTTATTTTGTATATTTATTTCATTCAATTTTAAATTATTTTATATGTATATTTGTATTTGTATTTAGGTTATTTTATGTGTGTTTTGTGTAGATATTTTTATCAAAAATTACATTATTTTATTGATATTTTCTTAATTTAATTCGATACGAATTTAGATTATTTCATAGGTATTTTGTATACATATTTTTATACTCATTTACATTATCCAAAGTGTGTTTTGTATATATATTTTTATGCAAATTAATTTTATGTTCATTTTTTTACATATATTTTTATAGAAATTTGCGTTATTTTATGTATATAGTTTTATATAAACTTACGTTATTTTATGTGCATTTTGTATATTTATATTTATACAAATACACATTCTTTTATTGGTATATTGTTTATTTACATTTATACGAATTTATATTTTTTATGTGTATTTTGTATACGTTTTTTTATATGTATATACTTAATATTATGTGTTTTTTGTATATGTATTTTTATAGAAATCTACGTTATTTTTTGTGTATTCGTATATATATTTTGAAACAAATATACATTATTTTATATGCATTTTGCATATCTATTTCAATACAAATTTACCTTATTGTATGTGCATTTTGTATATTTATTTTAATACAAATTCAAATATTTTATGTGAATTTTGGTATCAATAATTTTATAAAAAATGCGTTATTTTATAGGTATTCTGCATCTTAATTTTCATACAAATTTACACTATTTTATTAATATTCTGTGTATATATTTTTATACGATTTTACATTATTCTATTTGTGTTTTGTATATATTTTTTATACATATTTACATTATTTAATGTGTATTTTGAATATAGATTTCATACAAATTTACGTTATTATATGTGTATTTGTTTATATATTTTCTTTCAAGTTTACATTATTTTATGTGTATTTTGTATATGTATTTCAATACAAATTTACCTAATCTTATGTGTATTTTGTATATTTCTTTTCATACAAATTTAAATTATTTTTGTGTATTTTTGTTTTAGTTTTATACAAATTTAGGTTATTTTATGTACCCATTTACATTATTTAATGTGTGTTTTGTATATATATTTTAATCCCAAGTTACTTTAAGTTACGTTCATTTTTGGACATATATTTTTATGGAAATTAGCGTTATTTTATATGTATTTGTATATGTTTTCTCATACAAATTTACATTATTTTATTGATATTTTGTTTATTAAGTTTGATACGAATTACATGATTATATGTGTATTTTGTACATATTTTTGATACGTATTTACATTACTTAATGTGTGTTTTGTTTATATATTTTAAACAAATTTACATTATTATATGTATTTTATAAATATTTTATACAAATTTACATTATTTTATGTATTTTGTATATACATTTCAATTCAAATTTAGCTTATTTTATCTGTATTTTGTATATCTATTTTCATACGAATTTAATTACTTCTGTGTATTTTTGTATATAGTTTTATACAAATTTACGTTATTTTATGTGTATTTTGTATATTTATATTTAGACAAATACACGTTCTTTTATTGGTATTTTGTTTATTTATTTTTATACGAATTTACACTATTTTATGTGTATTTTGTATACATTTTCTTATACGTATTTACTTCATTTTATGTGTATTTTGTATATATATTTTTATACAAATCTACGTTATTTTATGTGTATTCTTATATATATTTTGAAACAAATTTACATTGTTTTATATGTATTTTGCATATCTATATCAATACAGATTTACCTTATTGTATGTGTATTTTGTATATTTAATTTAATACAAATTATTTTTTTAATGTGTATTTTGGTATATATATTTTTATAAAAAAAATGCGTTATTTAATGGTTATTTTGCATCTTTATTTTCATACAAATTTACATTGTTTTATTAATATTCTGTGTATTTATTTTGATACGATTTTTCATTATTCTCTTTGTGTTTTGTATATATTTATTTATTCATATGTACATTTACATTTACATATTTACATACAAATTGAAATTATTTTGGTTTATTTTTTTATATATTTTCATACAAATTTTCGTTATTTTATGTGTATTTTGTATATTTATTTTTTCTACAAATATACGTTCTTTTATCTGAATTTTGTTTATTGAATTTGAAACGAATTTACCTTATTTTGTATATCTATTTTCATACAAATTAAAATACTTCTGTGTATTTTTGTATATAGTTTTATATAAATTTACGTTATTTTATGTGTATTTTGTATATCTATATTTATACAAATACATATTCTTTTATTGGTATTTTTTTATTTATTTTGATACGAATTTACATTATTTTATGTGTATTTTGTATACATTTTTTTGAACGTATTTACTTCATTTTATGTGTATTTTGTATATATATTTTTATAGAAATCAACGTTATTTTATGTGTATTCGTATATATATTTTGAAACAAATTTACATTGTTTTATATGTATTTTGATTCATCTATTTCAATAAAAATTTACCTTATTGTATATGTTTTTTATATATTTATTTTAATACAAATTTAGTTTTTTTATGTGTATTTTGGTATAAATATTTTTATAAAAAAAATGCGTTATTTTATGGGTATTTTGCCTCTTTATTTTCATACAAATTTACATTATTTTATTAATATTCTATGTATTTATTTTGATACGATTTTACATTATTCTATTTGTGTTTTGTATATATATTTTTTATACACATTTACGTTATTTTAAGTGTATTTGTTTATGTCTTTTAATTCAAATTTACATTATTTTATATGTATTTTGTATATGTAT
Source organism: Eriocheir sinensis (assembly GCF_024679095.1). NCBI lineage: Eukaryota > Metazoa > Arthropoda > Malacostraca > Decapoda > Varunidae > Eriocheir > Eriocheir sinensis. The sequence continues at coordinate 280,642 of NW_026111943.1, forward strand.
TTCAATACAAATTTACCTAATTTTATGTGTATTTTGTATATTTATTTTCATACAAATTTAAAATATTTTTGTGTATTTTTGTATATAGTATGATACAAATTTAGGTTTTTTTAAGTGTATTTTGTATATCAATTTTCATACAAATACACATTCTTTTATTGATATTTTGTTTATTTATTTTGACGCGAATTTACAGTATTTAATGCGTATTTTGTATATATATTTTTATACGTATTTACATCATTTCATATGTATTTTGTATATATCCTTATTGTATGTGCATTTTGTATATTTATTTCAGTACAAATTTAAATATTTTATGTTTATTTTGGTACATATTTTTATAAGAAATGCACTATTTGATGGGAATTTTGCATCTTTATTTTCATACAAATTTACATTATTTTATTAATATTCGGTGTATTTATTTTGAAACGATTTTACATTATTCTATTTGTTTTTTGTATATGTATTTTTTTATACATATTTACATTATTTAATGTGTATCTTGCATACATATTTCATACAAATTTATTATCTATTATTTATTTTCATACAAATACACATTCTTTTCATGATATTTTGCTTATTTATTTTGACACGAATTTACATTACTTAATATGTATTTTGTATATATATATTTTTATACGTATTTACATAATTTCATGTGTATTTTGTATATATATTTCTATAGAAATCTACGTTATTTTATGTGTATTCGTATATATATTTTGAAACAATTTTTATCTGTTTTATTTGTATTTTGCGTTTTTTTTCAATACAAATTTACCTTATTGTATGTGTGCATTTTGTATATTAATTTTAATACAAATTTAATTATTCTATGTGTATTTTTGTATTTGTATTTTAAAAATTAAATATGCTTTATCTTATGGGTATTTTGCATCTTTATTTTCAAACAAATTTAAATTATTTTATTGATATTCTGTGTACTTATTTTCATACGATTTTACATTATTCTATGTATAACAAAAATAAATATATACAAAAATACACAAAAATAATTTAAATTTGTTTGAAAATAGATATGCAAAAGATGTGTATTTTGTATATATATTTCAATTCAAATTTAGCTTATTTTGTGTGTATTTTGTATAAATTTTCATACAAATTTAATTACTTCTGTGTATTTTTGTATATAGTTTTATATAAATTTACGTTATTTTATGTGTATTTTGAATATTTATATTTATACAAATACACATTCTTTTATTGGTATTTTGTTTATTTATTTTGATACGAGTTTACATTATTTTATGTGTATTTTGTATACATTTTTTATACGTATTTACTTCATTTTATGTGCATTTTGTATATATAGTTTTATAGAAATCTACGTTATTTTATGTGTATTCGTATATATATTTTGAAACAAATTTACATTGTTTTATATGTATTTCAATACCTTACCTTTTACCTTATTGTATGTGTTTTTTGTATATTTATTTTAATACAAATTTAATTTTTTTATGTGTATTTTGGTATATTTATTTTTATAAATAAAAAAATGCGTTATTTTATGGGTATTTTGCTTCTTTATTTTCATACAAATTTACATTATTTTATTAATATTCTGTGTATTTATTTTGATACGATTTTATATTATTCTATTTGTGTTTTGTACATATTTTTTTATACAAATTTACTTTTTTTTATAAAATTATTGATACCAAAATACACAAAAAATATTTCAATTTGTATTAAAATAAATATACAAAATGCACATACAATAAGGTAAATTTGTATTGAAATAGATATGCAAAATACATATAAAATTATGTAAATTTGTTTCAAAATATATATACGAATACACATAAAATAACTTAGATTTCTATAAAAATACATATACAAAATACACATAAAATTAAGTAAATACGTATAAAAAAATGTATACAAAATACACATAAAATAATGTAAATTCGTATAAATGTAAATAAACAATATACCAATAAAATAATGTGTATTTATATAAATATAAATATACAAAATGCACATAAAATAACGTAAATTTATATAAAACTATATACATAAAATAATGCAAATTTCTATAAAAATATATGTACAAAAATGAACATAAAATAAATTTGCATAAAAATATATATACAAAACACACTTTAGATAATGTAAATGAGTATAAAAATATATATTTTTCTACGTATTTAAATTAATTTATGTGTATTTTATATATGCATTTTCATAAAAAATTACGTTATTTTATTGTGTGTATTCGTATATATTTTGAAACAAATTTTATACAACTTCATGTTATTTTATGTGTATTTGTATATATATTTTCATACAAATTTATATTATTTTATGTGTATTCTTACATATCTTTTATTACAAATTCACCTTATTTTATGTTTATTTTGTATATTTATTTCATTTAATATAATCAAATATAAATTTATTGTATATGCATTTTGTATATTAATTTTAATACAAATTTAATTATTCTATGTGTATTTTTCTATATGTACTTTTATAAAAATATGCTTTATTTTATGGGTATTTTGTATCTTTATTTTCATACAAATTTACGTTATTTTATTGATATTCTGCTCATTCATTTTGATACGATTTGACATTATTCTATATGTATTTTGTATATATTTTTCATACAAATTTACGTTATTTTATGTGTATTTGTTTATATATTTTGACACAAATTTACAATATTTTATGGGTATTTTGTATATATATTTCAAAAGAAATTTACCTAGTTTTATGTGTATTTTGAATATCTATTTTCATACAAACTCAAATTATTTATATGTATTTTTGTATATATTTCAATACAAATTTTAGTTAGGTTATGTGTATTTTGTAAATCTATTTTCATTCAAATATATATTATTTTATTGGTATTTTGTTGATTTATATTGATACGAATTTACATTATTTTATTATGTACTTTGTATATATATTTTTATACGCATTTACATTATTTAATATTTATTTTGAATATATAATTTTATACAAATTCATGGTATTTTATGTGTATTTGTATATATATTTTCATATAAATTTACATTGTTTTATGTGTATTTTATACATATATTTCATTACAAATTTACCTTATTTTATGTTTATTTTGTATGTGTATTTTGTACATGTACATTAATGCGCTATTTTATGGGAATTTTGCATCTTTATTTTCATACAAATTTACATTATTTTATTAATATTCGGTGTATTTATTTTGATACGATGTTACATTTTTCTATTTGTTTTTTGTATATACTTTTTTATACATATTTACATTATTTAATGTGTATCTTGCATATATATTTTATACAAATTTATTATCTATTATCTATTTTCATACAAATACACATTCTTTTCATGATATTTTGTTTATTTATTTTGACACGAATTTACATTATTTGATATGTATTTTGTATATATATTTTTATACGTATTTACATAATTTCATATGTATTTTGTATATATATTTCTATAGAAATCTATTTTATTTTATGTGTATTCGTATATATATATTGAAACAAATTTACATTGTTTTATATGTATTTTTGAATATCTCTTTCAATACAAATTTACCTTACTGTATATGCATTTTGTATATTTATTTCAATACAAATTTAAATATTTTATGTGTATTTTGGTAAATATATTTTTATAAAAAATGCGATAATTTTTGGGAATTTTGCATCTTTATTTTCATACAAATTTACATTATTTTATTGATATTCTGTGTATATGTTTTGATACGATTTTACATTATTCTATTTGTTTTTTGTATATATTTTTTTTATACACATTTACATTAGTTAATGTGTATCTTGCATATATATTTTATACAAATTTACATTATTTTAAGTGTATTTGTTTATATATTTTCTTTCAAATTTACATTATTTGATGTGTATTTGGTATATGTATTTCAATACAAATTTACCTAATTTTATGTGTATTTTGTATATTTCTTTTCAAACAGATTTAAATTATTTTTGTGTATTTTTGTATATAGTTTTATACAAATTTAGGTTATTTTATGTACGCATTTACATTATTTAGTGAGTGTTTTGTATATATATTTTTATGCAAATTTACTTTATTTTATGTGCATTTTTGTACATATATTTTTATAGAAATTTACGTTATTTGTATATGTTTTCTCATACAAATTTACATTATTTTATTGCTATTTTGTTTATTTATGTTGATACGAATTACACGATTATATGTGTATTTTGTACATATTTTTTATACGTATTTACATTACTTAATGTGTATTTTGTTTATATATATTTAAACAAATCTACGTTATTATCTGTATTTGTATAAATATTTTGATACAGATTTACATTATTTTATCTATTTTGTATGTACATTTCAATTCAAATTTAGCTTATTTTGGCTGTATTTTGTATATATATTTTCATACAAATTTAATTACTTCTGTGTATTTTTGTATAGTTTTATTCAAATTTACGAATTTTTTGTGTATTTTGTATATCTATATTTATACAAATACACATTCTTTTACTGGTATTTTGTTTATTTATTTTGATACGATTTTTATGTGTATTTTGTATTCATTTTTTTATACGTATTTACTTCATTTTATGTGTATTTTGTTTATATTTTTATAGAAATCTACGTTATTTTATGTATATTCGTATATATATTTTGAAACAAAATTACATTGTTTTATATGTATTTTTGAATATCTCTTTCAATACAAATTTACCGTACCATATATACCAAAATACACATAAAAAAATTAAATTTGTATTAAAATAAATATATAAAAAACACATACAATAAGGTAAATTTGTATTGAAATAGATATGCAAAATACATATAAAACAATGTAAATTTGTTTCAAAATATATATACGAATACACTTAAAATAACGTAGATTTCTATAAAAATATATATACAAAATACACATAAAATGAAGTAAATACGTATAAAAAAATGTATACAAAATACATATAAAATAATGTAAATTCGCATCAAAATAAATATACAAAATACCAATAAAAGAATGTGTATTTGTATAAATATAAATATACAAAATACACATAAAATAACGTAGATTTATATAAAACTATATACAAAAATACACAGAAGTGTTTTAATTTGTATGAAAATAGATATACAAAATAAGATAAATTCGTTTCAAATTCAATAAACAAAATTCAGATAAAAGAACGTATATTTGAAGAAAAAATAAATTGAAAAAATACACATAAAATAACGAAAATTTGTATGAAAATATATAAAAAAATAAACAAAAATAATTTCAATTTGTATGAAACTAAATAAAATTAGGTTAATTTGTATTGAAATACATATACAAAATACACATAAAATAATGTAAATTTGAAAGAAAATGTATAAACAAATACACATATAATAACGTAAATTTGTATGAAATATATGTACAAAATACACATTAAATAATGTAAATATGTATCAAAAAATATATACAAAACACAAATAGAATAATGTGAAATCGTATCAAAATATTTACACAGAATATTAATAAAATAATGCAAATTTGTATGAGAGTTAAGATGCAAAATACCTATAAAATAACGCATTTTTTATAAAATTATTGATACCAAAATACATATAAAATATTTCAATTTGTATTAAAATAAATATACAAAATGCACATACAATAAGGTAAATTTGTATTGAAATAGATATGCAAAATACATATAAAATAATGTAAATTTGTTTAAAAATATATATACGAATACACATAAAATAACGTAGATTTCTAAAAAAAACACACATACAAAATACACATAAAATTAAGTAAATACGTATAAAAAAATGTATACAAAATACACATAAAATAATGTAAATTCGTATAAATGTAAATAAACAATATACCAATAAAAGAATGTGTATTTGTATAAATATAAATATACAAAATGCACATAAAATAACGTAAATTTATATAAAACTATTTACATAAAATAACGCAAGTTTCTATAAAAATATATGTACAAAAATGAACATAAAATAAATTTGCATAAAAATATATATACAAAACACACATTAGATAATGTAAATGAGTATAAAAATATGTATACAAAATACCTATGAAATAATCTAAATTAAGAAAATACCATTAAAATAATGTAATTTTGGATAAAAATATATACAAAATACACATAAAATAACCTAAATATAAATAGAAATATACACAAAAAATATTGTATTTTGTATATACATTTCAATTCAAATTTAGCTTATTTATCTGTATTTTGTATATCTATTTTCATACGAATTTAATTACTTCTGTGTATTTTTGTATATAGTTTTATACAAATTTACGTTATTTTATGTGTATTTTGTATATTTATATTTATACAAATACACATTCTTTTATAGGTATTTTGTTTATTTATTTTGATACGAGTTTACATTATTTTATGTGTATTTTGTATACATTTTCTTATACGTATTAACTTCATTTGATGTGTATTTTGTATATATATATTTATACAAATCTACGTTATTTTATGCGTATTCGTATATATATTTTGAAACAAATTTACATTGTTTTATATGTATTTTGCATATCTATTTCAATACAGATTTACCTTATTCTATGTGTATTTTGTATATTTATTTTAATACAAATTCATTTTTTCATGTGTATTTTGTTATATATATTTTTATAAAAAATGCGTTATTTAATGGGTATTTTGCATCTTTATTTTCATACAAATTTACATTGTTTTATTAATATTCTGTGTATTTATTTTGATACGATTTTACATTATTCTATTTGTTTTTGTATATATTTTTTTATACATATTTACATTATTTAATGTGTATTTTGTATTTTTTAAAACAAATTTACGTTATTTTATGCATATATGTTAAAATATTTTGATACAAATTTACATTATTTTATGTATTTTGTATATATATTTCAATACAAATATAGCTTATTTTATGTATATTTTGTATATCTATTTTCATTCGTATCAAAATAAATAAACAAAATAGCAATAAAATAATGTAAATTTGTATTAGAAAACATATACAAATACACATTAAATAACGCAAATTTCTAAAAAAATATATGTACAAAAATGCACATAAAATAAAGTAAATTTGCATAAAAATACATATACAAAACACACATTAAATAATGTAAATGCGTACATAAAATAACCTAAATTGGTATAAAACTATATACAAAAATACACAAAAATATTTAAAATTTGTATGAAAAGAAATATACAAAATACACATAAAATTAGGTAAATTTGTATTGAAATACATATAAAAAATACACATAAAATAGTGTAAATTTGAATGAAAATATATAAAAAAATACACTTAAAATAACGTAAATTTGTATAAAATATATATGCAAGATATACATTAAATAATGTAAATGTGTATAAAAAATATATACAAAAAAGAAATAGAATAATGTAAAATCCTATCAATATAAATACACAGAATATCAATAAAATAATGTAAATTTCTATGAAAATAAAGATGCAAAATTCCCATAAAATAGAGCATTTTTTATAAAAATATATATAACAAAATACACATAAAATATTAAATTTATTATTGAAATAAATATACAAAATGCATATACAGTAAGGTAAATATGTATTGAAAGAGATATTCAAAAATACATATCAAAGTAAATTTGTTTCAAAATATATATACGAATACACATAAAATAACGTAGATTTCTATAGAAATATATATACAAAATACACATGAAATTATGTAAATACGTATGAAAATATATATACAAAATACATATCTTGGTAAATTCGTGTCAAAATAAATAAACAAAATATCATGAAAATAATGTGTATTTGTATGAAAATAAATAATAGATAATAAATTTGTATGAAATATATATGCAAGATACACAATAAATAATGTAAATATGTATATAAAAAATATATACAAAAAACAAATAGAATAATGTGAAATCGTATCAAAATAAATACACCGAATATTAATAAAATAATGTAAATTTGTATGAAAATAAAGATGCAAAATTCCCATCAAATAGCGCATTTCTTATAAAAAAATATATACTAAAATACACATAAAATATTTAAATTTGTATTGAAATAAATATACAAAATGCACATACAATAAGGTAAACTTGTATTGAAAGAAATATGCAAAAATACATATAAAACAATGTAATTTTTTTCAAAATACGAATACACATAAAATAACGTAGATTTCTATAAAAATATATATACAAAATACACATAAAATTAAGTAAATACGTATAAAAATATATATACAAAATACACATAGAATGATGTAAAATTGTTTAAAAAAAATAAACAATATAAATAAAATAATGTAAATTTGTATGAAAATAAAAATGCAAAATACCCATAAAATAAAGCATATTTTTATAAAAATACATATACAAAAATACATATAGCATAATTAAATTTGTATCAAAATTAATATACAGAATGCATATACAATAAGGTAAATTTGTATTGAAAAAATATGCAAAATACACATAAAACAGTGTAAATTTATTTCAAAATCTATATACGAATACTCATAAATCAACGTAGATTTCTATAGAAATATATATACAAAATACACATCAATGTAAACACGTATAAAAATATATATATAAAATACACATTAAATAATGTAAATTCGCGTCAAAATAAATAAACAAAATATCAATAAAAGAATGTGTATTTGTATGAAAATAGATATACAATATACACATAAAATCACCTAAATTTGTATAAAACTATATACAAAAATACACAAAAATAATTTTAATTTGTATGAAAATAAATATACAAAATACACATAAAATTAGGTAAATTTGTATTGAAATACATTTACAAAATACACATAAAATAATGTAAATTTGAATGAAAATATATAAACAAACACACTTAAAATAACGTAAATTTGTATAAAATATATATAAAAAATACACATTAAATAATGTAATTATGTATAAAAAAATATATACAAAACACAAATAGAATAATGTAAAATCGTATCAAAATAAATACACAGAATATTAATAAAATAATGTAAATTTGTATGAAAATTAAGATGCAAAATACCCATAAAATAACGAATTTTTTATAAAAATATATATACCAAGACACACATAAAATATTTGAATTTGTATTAAAATAAATATACAAAATGCACATACAATAAGGTAAATTTGTATTGAAATAGATATGCAAAATTTTTTTCAAAATATATATACGAATACACATAAAATAACGTAGATTTCTATGAAAATAAATATACAAAATACACATCGAATGAAGTAAATACGTATAAAAAAAGGTATACAAAATACACATAAAATAATGTAAACTCGTATCAAAATAAATAAACAAAATACTAATAAAGAATGTATTGTATAAATATAAATATACAAAATACAAATAAAATAACGTAAATTTATATAAAACTATATGCAAAAATACACAAAAGTAATTAAATTTTTGTGAAAATAGATATACAAAATACATGTGTATTTTGTATATTTATTTTCATACAAATTGAAATTATTTTTGTTTATTTTTTTATATATTTTCATACAAATTTTCGTTATTTTATGTGTATTTTGTATATTTATTTTTTCTACAAATATACGTTCTTTTATCTGAATTTTGTTTACTGAATTTGAAACGAATTTACCTTATTTTGTATATCTATTTTCATATAAATTAAAATACTTCTGTGTATTTTTGTATATAGTTTTATATAAATTTACGTTATTCTATGTGTATTTTGTATATTTATATTTATACAAATACACATTCTTTTATTGATATTTTGTATATTTATTTTGATGCGAATTTACATTATTTTATGTGTATGTTGTATACATTTTTTTATACGTATTTACTTCATTTTATGTGTATTTTGTATATATATTTTTATAGAAATCTACGTTATTTTATGTGTATTCATATATATATTTTGAAACAAATTTACATTGTTTTATATGTATTTTGCATATCTATTTCAATACAAATTTACCTTATTGTATGTGTTTTTTATATATTTATTTTAATACAAATTTAATTTTTTTATGTGTATTTTGGTATATATGGTAAGGTAAATTTTTATTGAAAGAGATATTCAAAAATACATATAAAACAATGTAAATTTTTTTCAAAATATATATACGAATACACATAAAATAATGTAAACTCGTATCGAAATAAATAAACAAAATACTAATAAAAGAATGTGTATTTCTATAAATAAAAATATACAAAATACACATAAAATAACGTAAATTGATATAAAAGTATATACAAAAATACACAAAAGTAATTAAATTTGTATGAAAATAGATATACAAAATACACATAAAATAGCTCATATTTAAAAAAAATATATACGAAAATACACATAAAATAATTAAATTTGTATTAAAATAAATATACAAAATACACATACTATAAGGTAAATTTGTCTGGAAATAGATATGCAAAATACACATAAAATAATGTAAATTTGTATCAAAATAGATACGAATACACACAATAAAATAACGTAAATTTTTATTAAAATATATAAACAAAAAACACATAAAATAATGTAAATACGTAGAAAAATATATATACAAAATACACGTAAAATAATGTAAATTCGTATCAAAATAAATAAACAAAATTCCAATAAAAGAATGTATATATATATATATATATATATATATATATATATATATATATATATATATATATATATATATATATATATATATATATATATATATATATATATATATATATATATATATATATATATATATATATATATATATATATATATATATATATATATATATATATATTTTATAAGAAATGCGCTGTTTTATGGGAATTTTGCATCTTTATTTTCATACAAATTTACATTATTTTATTTACTTTCTGTGTATTTATTATGATACGATTTTACATTATTCTATTTGTGTTTTGTATATATATTTTTTATACATATTTACATTAATTAATGAGTATTTTGTATATATATTTTATACAGATTTACGTTAATTTAAGTGTATTTGTTTATATATTTTCATTCAAATTTACATTATTTTATCTGTATTTTGTATATGTATTTCTATATAAATTAACCTAATTTTATGTGTATTTCGTATATTTATTTTCATACAAATTTAATTTATTTTTGTGTATTTTTATATTTAGTTTTATACAAATTTACGTTATTTTATGTGTATTTTGTATATGTATTTTCATACAAATACACATTCTTTTATTGATTTTTTCCTTATTTATTTTGACACGAATTTACATTATTTAATGTGTATTTTGTATATATATATATTTATATACGTATTTACATCGTTTCATGTGTATTTTGTAGATATATTTCTATAGAAATCTACGTTATTTTATGTGTATTCGTATATATATTTTGATACAAATCTACATTATTTTATGTGTATTTTGTATATATATTTCATTACAAATTTGCCTTATTTAATGTTTATTTTTATATCTATTTTCATTCAAATTCAAATCATTTTATGTGTATATATTTATTTGTATTTACGTTATTTTATGTGAATTTTCTATATATATTTTCATTCAAAATTACATTATTTTATCGGTATTTTGTTCATTTATTTCGATACGAATTTAGATTATTTCATGTGTATATATATATATATATATATATATATATATATATATATATATATATATATATATATATATATATATATATATATATATATATATATATATATATATATATATATATATATATATATATATATATATATATATATATATATATATATATATATATATATATATATATATATATATATATATATATATATATATATATTCCTACAAATATACATTCTTTTATTGGAATTTCGTTTATTTATTTTGATACGAATTTACATTATTTTATGTGTATTTTGTATATATATTTTTCTACGTATTTACAATATTTTATGTGTATTTTGTTTATATATTTTCATAAAAATTTACGTTATTTTATTGTGTGTATTCGTATCTATTTTGATAGAAATTTACATTATTTTATGTGTATTTTGCATATCTATCTCAATACAAATTTACCTTATAGTATGTGTATTTTGTATATTTATTTTAATACAAATTAAATTATTTTATGTGTATTTTCGTATATATATTTTTTTAAATATGAGTTATTTTATGAGTATTTTGTATGTCTATTTTCATACAAATTTAATCACTTTTTTGTATTTTTGTATATACTTTTATATCAATTTACGTTGTTTTATTTGTATTTTGTATATTTATATTTATGCAAATACACATTCTTTTATTAGTATTTTGTTTATTTATTTCGATACGAGTTTTCATTATTTTATATGTTTTCGTATATATATTTTGAAACAAATTTACATTGTTTTATATGTATTTTTGAATATCTCTTTCAATACAAATTTACCTTACTGTATATGCATTTTGTATATTTATTTCAATACAAATTTAAAAATTTTATGTGTATTTTTGTATATATATTTTTTATAAAAAATGCGTTATTTTTTGGGAATTTTGCATCTTTATTTTCATACAAATTTACATTATTTTATTGATATTTTCTGTATTTATTTTGACTCGATTTTACATTATTCTATTTGTTTTTTTGTATATATTTTTTTTAAACACATTGACATTATTTATTGTGTATCTTGCATATATATTTTATACAAATTTACATTATTTTAAGTGTGTTTGTTTATATATTTTCATTCAAATTTACATTATTTTTTATATGTATTTCAATACAAATTAACCTAATTTTACGTGTATTTTCTATATTTCTTTTCATACAAATTTAAATTATTTTTGTGCATTTTTGTATATAGTTTTATACAAATTTAGGTTATTTTATGTACTCATTTACATTATTTAATGTTTGTTTTGTATATATATTTTTATGCAAATTTACATTATCTTATGTTCATTTTTGTACATATATTTTTATAGAAATTTGCGTTATTTGTATATGTTTTCTCATACAAATTTACATTATTTTATTGTTATTTTGTTTATTTATTTTGATACGAATTACATGATTATATGTGTATTTTGTACATATTTTTTATACGTATTTACATTACTTAATGTGTATTTTGTTTATATATTTTTAAACAAATCTACGTTATTATATGTATTTGTTTAAATATTTTGATATAAATTTACATTATTTTATGTATTTTGTATATATATTTCAATTCAAATTTAGTTTATTTTAGCTGTTTTTTATATATCTATTTTCCTACAAATTTAATTACTTCTGTGTATTTTTTTTATATAGTTTTATACAAATTTACGATATTTTATGTGTATTTTGTATATTTAAATATATACAAATACACATTCTTTTATTGGTATTTTGTATATTTTTTTGATACGATTTTATATTATTTTATGTGTATTTTGTATTCATTTTTTTATACTTGTTTATTTCATTTTATGTGTATTTTGTATATATTTTTATAGAAATCTACGTTATTTTATGTGTATTCGTATATATATTTTGAAACAAATTTACATTGTTTTATATGTATTTTGCATATTTATTTCAATACAAACTTACAAAAATGCACATAAAATAAAGTAAATTTGCATTAAAATATATATTCAAAACACACATCAAATGTAAATGCATACATAAAATAACCTATATTTGTATTGAAATACATATACAAAATACACATAAAATAATGTAAATTTGAATGAAAATATATAAACAAATACAATTAAATAACAAAAATTTGTATAAAATATATATGCAAGATACACATTAATTAAATAATGTAAATGTGTATAAAAAAAATATATAAAAAAAAGAAATAGAATAATGTAAAATCGTATCAAAATAAATACAAAGAATATCAACAAAATAATGTAAATTTGTATGAAAAGAAAGATGCAAAACTCCCATAAAATAGAGCATTTTTTCTAAAAATATATATAGCAAAATACACATAATTTTTTTTAATTTGTATTGAAATAAATATACAAAATGCATATACAGTCAGGTAAATTTGTATTGAAAGAGATATTCAAAAATACATATAAAACAATGTAAATTTGTTTCAAAATATATATACGAATACACATAAAATAACGTAGATTTCTATAGAAATATATATACAAAATACACATGAAATTATGTAAATGCGTATAAAAATATATATATATATATACAAGATACATTTTAAGTAATGTAAATTCGTGTCAAAATAAATAAACAAAATATCATTAAAAAAATGTGTATTTGTTTGAAAATAAATAATAGATAATAAATTTGTATGAAATATATATGCAAGATACACATTAAATAATGTAAATATGTATAAAAAATATATACAAAACACAAATAGAATAATGTAAAATCGTATCAAAATAAATACATCGAATATTAATAAAATAATGTAAATACACATACAATAAAGTAAACTTCTATTGAAAGAGATATGCAAAAATATATATAAAACAATGTAATTTTTTTTCAAAATATATATACATAAAATAACGTAGATTTCTATAAAAATATATATACAAAATACATATAAAACTAAGTAAATTCGAATCAAAATAAATAAACAAAATACCAATAAAAGAATGTGTATTTGTATAAATATAAATGTACAAAATACACATACAAAATAAACATAAAATAAGGTAAATTTGTCATGAAATATATGTACAAAATACACATAAAATAATGTAAATTTATATGAAAATATATATACAAATACACATAAAATATTATGAATTTGTATAAAATTATATATTCAAAATAAATATTAAATAATATAAATGCGTATAAAAATATATACAAAGTACATATAAAATAATACAAACTTAATTATTCTATGTGTTTTTTTTATAGGTATTTTCATAAAAAAATGCTTTATTTTATGAGTATTTTGCATCTTTATTTTCATACATATTTACATTATTTTATTGATATTCTGTGTATTTATTTTCATACGATTTTACATAATTCTATGTATATTTTGTATATATATTTCATACAAATGAACGTTATTTTATGTGAATTTGTTTTCATTTCATACAAATTTACATTATTTAATGTGTATTTTGTCCATGTATTTAAATGCAAATTTAACTAATTATATGTGTATTATATATATCTATTTTCATACAAATCGAAGTTAATTTTGTGTATTATAGTATATATTTTTATTCAAATTTTCGTAATTTTATGTGTATTTTGTATATTTATTTTCCTACAAATATACGTTGTTTTATCGGAATTTTGTTTATTTATTTTGATACGAATTTTCATTATTTTAGGTGTATTTGATATATATATATATATATATATATATATATATATATATATATATATATATATATATATATATATATATATATATATATATATATATATATATATATATATATATTTACATAATTTTATATGTATTTTGAATATATATTTTCATAGAAATTTACTCTATATGTATATACAAACATTCAAAATACACATAAAATTAGGTAAATATGTATTTAAATACAAATGCAAAATACACTTAAAATAATGTAAATTTGAATGAAATTATATAAACAAAAACACTTAAAATAACGTTAATTTGTATAAAATATATATAAAAAATACACATTAAATAATGAAAGTATGTATAAAAAAATATATACAAAACACAAATAGTATAATATAAAATCGTATCAAAATATATACACAGAATATTAATAAAATAATGTACATTTGTATGAAAACTAAGATGCAAAATTCCTATAAAATAACGCATTTTTTATAAAAATATATCTACCAAAATACACATAAAATATTTGAATTTGTATTAAAATAAATATACAAAATGCACATACAATAAGGTAAATTTATATTGAAATAGATATGCAAAATACATATAAAACAATGTAAATTTTTTTCAAAATATATATACGAATACACATAAAATAACGTAGATTTCTATAAATATATACAATAAGGTAAATCTGTATTGAAATAGATATGCAAAATACATATAAAACAATGAAAATTTGTTTCAAAATATATATACGAATACAAATAAAATAGCTGTATGTGCATTTTGTATATTTATTGTAATACAAATTTAAATATTTTATGTGTATTTTGGTATATATATTTTTATAAAAAATGCGTTATTTAATGGGTATTTTGCATCTTTATTTTCATACAAATTTACATTCTTTTATTAATATTCTGTGTATTTATTTTGATACGATTTTACATTATTCTATTTGTGTTTTGTATATATTTTTTATACATATTTACAATATTTAATGTGTATTTTGTATATTTCAAAACAAATTTACGTTATTTTATGCGCATCTGTTAAAATATTTTGATACAAATTTACATTATTTTATGTATTTTTTATATATATTTCAATACAAATTTAGATTATTTTATGTATATTTTGTATGTCTATTTTCATTCGTATCAAAATAAATAAACAAAATAGCAATGAAATAATGTAAATTTGTATGAGAAAAGATATACAAATACTCATAAAATAACGCAAATTTCAAAAAAAATATATGTACAAAAATGCACATAAAATAAATTCAATTTGAATAAAAATATATATACAAAACACACATTAAATAATGTAAATGCGTACATAAAATAACCTAAATTTGTATAAAACTATATACAAAAATACACAAAAATATTTAAAATTTGTATGAAAAGAAATATACAAAATACACATAAAATTAGGTAAATTTGTATTGAAATACACATACAAAATACACATAAAATAATGTAAATTTGAATGAAAATATATAAACAAATACACTTAAAATAACGTAAATTTGCATAAAATATATATGCAAGATACACATTAAATCTACGTTATTATATGTATTTGTTTAAATATTTTGATATAAATTTACATTATTTTATGTATTTTGTATATATATTTCAATTCAAATTTAGTTTATTTTAGCTGTTTTTTATATATCTATTTTCCTACAAATTTAATTACTTCTGTGTATTTTTTTTATATAGTTTTATACAAATTTACGATATTTTATGTGTATTTTGTATATTTAAATATATACAAATACACATTCTTTTATTGGTATTTTGTATATTTTTTTGAGTGCAAAATACACTTAAAATAATGTAAATTTGAATGAAATTATATAAACAAAAACACTTAAAATAACGTTAATTTGTATAAAATATATATAAAAAATACACATTAAATAATGAAAGTATGTATAAAAAAATATATACAAAACACAAATAGTATAATATAAAATCGTATCAAAATATATACACAGAATATTAATAAAATAATGTACATTTGTATGAAAACTAAGATGCAAAATTCCTATAAAATAACGCATTTTTTATAAAAATATATCTACCAAAATACACATAAAATATTTGAATTTGTATTAAAATAAATATACAAAATGCACATACAATAAGGTAAATTTATATTGAAATAGATATGCAAAATACATATAAAACAATGTAAATTTTTTTCAAAATATATATACGAATACACATAAAATAACGTAGATTTCTATAAATATATACAATAAGGTAAATCTGTATTGAAATAGATATGCAAAATACATATAAAACAATGAAAATTTGTTTCAAAATATATATACGAATACAAATAAAATAGCTGTATGTGCATTTTGTATATTTATTGTAATACAAATTTAAATATTTTATGTGTATTTTGGTATATATATTTTTATAAAAAATGCGTTATTTAATGGGTATTTTGCATCTTTATTTTCATACAAATTTACATTCTTTTATTAATATTCTGTGTATTTATTTTGATACGATTTTACATTATTCTATTTGTGTTTTGTATATATTTTTTATACATATTTACAATATTTAATGTGTATTTTGTATATTTCAAAACAATTTACGTTATTTTATGCGCATCTGTTAAAATATTTTGATACAAATTTACATTATTTTATGTATTTTTTATATATATTTCAATACAAATTTAGATTATTTTATGTATATTTTGTATGTCTATTTTCATTCGTATCAAAATAAATAAACAAAATAGCAATGAAATAATGTAAATTTGTATGAAAAGATATACAAATACTCATAAAATAACGCAAATTTTAAAAAATATATGTACAAAAATGCACATAAAATAAATTCAATTTGAATAAAATATATATACAAAACACATTAAATAATGTAAATGCGTACATAAAATAACCTAAATTTGTATAAAACTATATACAAAATACACAAAATATTTAAAATTTGTATGAAAAGAAATATACAAAATACACATAAAATTAGGTAAATTTGTATTGAAATACACATACAAAATACACATAAAATAATGTAAATTTGAATGAAAATATATAAACAAATACACTTAAAATAACGTAAATTTGCATAAAATATATATGCAAGATACACATTAAATCTACGTTATTATATGTATTTGTTTAAATAAATATATACAAATACACATTCTTTAATTGGTATTTTGTATTTTTTTTATACGATTTTATTATTTTTTATGTGTATTTTTGTTTTTTTTTTATTTTTGTTTTTTTTTTTTTTTATTTTGTATATATTTTTATAGAAATCTACGTTATTTTATGTGTATAAAAAATATATACAAAAAAGAAATAGAATAATGTAAAATCCTATCAATATAAATACACAGAATATCAATAAAATAATGTAAATTTGTATAAAAAGAAAGATGCAAAATTCCCATAAAATAGCGCATTTTTTATAAAAATATATATACCAAAATACACATAAAATATTAAAATTTGTATTGAAATAAATATACAAAATGCATATACAGTAAGGTAAATATGTATTGAAAGAGATATTCAAAAATACATATAAAACAAAGTAAATTTGTTTCAAAATATATATACATAAAATAACGCAGATTTCTATAGAAATATATATTCAAAATACAAATGAAATTATGTAAATACGTATAAAAATATATATACAAAATACATATCTAGGTAAATTCGTGTCAAAATAAATAAACAAAATATCATGAAAAGAATGTGTATTTATATGAAAATAAATAATAGATAATAAATTTGTATGAAATATATATGCAAGATACATATTAAATAATGTAAATATGTATAAAAAATATATATATACAAAAAACAAATAGAATAATGTTAAATCGTATCAAAATAAATACACCGAATTTTAATAAAATAATGTAAATTTGTATGAAAATAAAGATGCAAAATTCCCATCAAATAACGCATTTCTTATAAAAAATATATATACCAAAATACACGTAAAATATTTAAATTTGTATTGAAATAAATATACAAAATGCACATACAAGAAGGTAAACTTGTATTGAAAGAGATATGCAAAAATACATATAAAACAATGTAAATTTGTTTCAAAATATATATACGAATACACATAAAATAACGGAGATTTCTATAAAAATATATATACAAAATACACATAAAATTATGTAAATCCGTTAAAAAATAGATATACAAAATACACAAAGAATAATGTAAAATTGTTTCAAAAAAAAATAAACAGAATAAAAATAAAATAATGTAAATTTATATGAAAATAAAAATGCAAAATACCCATAAAATAAAGCATATTTTTATAAAAAATACATATACCAAAATACACATAGCATAATTCAATTTGTATTAAAATTAATATACAAAATGCATATACAATAAGGTGAATTTGTATTGAAAAAATATGCAAAATACACATAAAACAGTGTAAATTTATTTCAAAATCTATATATGAATACTCATAAATCAACGTAGATTTATATAGAAATATATATACAAAATACTCATCAAATGATGTAAACACGTATAAAAATATATATATATATATTTTTTTTTTTTACAGCAAAGGAGACAGCTCAAGGGCACAAAAAAGTAAACATTAATAAAAAAAAAAGCCCGCTACTCGCTGCTCCTAAAAAGAATCCAAAGAGGTGGCCGAAAGATAAGTCAGTTTCGGGAGGAGAGGTGTCCTGATACCCTCCTCTTGAAAGAGTTCAAGTCGTAGGCAGGAGGAAATACAGATGAAGGAAGATTGTTCCAGAGTTTACCAGCGTGAGGGATGAAAGAGTGAAGATGCTGGTTAACTCTTGCATAAGGGGTTTGGACAGTATAGGGATGAGCATGAGTAGAAAGTCGAGTGCAGCGGGGCCGCGGGAGGGGGGGAGGCATGCAGTTAGCAAGTTCAGAAGAGCAGTCAGCGTGGAAATATCGATAGAAGATAGAAAGAGAGGCAACATTGCGGCGGAATTTAAGAGGTAGAAGACTATCAGTATGAGGAGGAGAGCTGATGAGACGAAGAGCCTTTGCCTCCACTCTGTCCAGAAGAGCTGTGTGAGTGGAGCCCCCCCACACATGAGATGCATACTCCATACGAGGGCGGACAAGGCCCCTTTATATGGACAGCAACTGTTCAGGGAGAAGAACTGGCGGAGACGGTACAGAACGCCCAGCCTCGAGGAAGCTGATTTAGTAAGAGATGAGATATGAAGTTTCCAGTTGAGATTTTGAGTTAAGGATAGACCGAGGATGTTTAGTGTTGAGGAAGGTGATAGCTGCGTGTTGTCAAAGAATAGGGGATAGTTGTTTGGAAGATTGTGTCGAGTGGATAGGTGGAGAAACTGTGTTTTTGAGGCGTTGAAGGACACCAGGTTCTTCTTGCCCCAATCGGAAATAATAGTAAGGTCTGAGGCTAAGCGTTCTGCAGCCTCCAGCCTTGATTCGTTAAGTTCCTGAAGGGTGGGTCTTCTATTAAAAGAAGTTGAATAATGCAGAGTGGAATCATCGGCGTAGGAATGGATAGGACAGTTCGTTTTGGAAAGAAGATCATCAATGAACAACAGAAAAAGAGTGGGAGATAGGACAGAACCCTGTGGGACACCACTGTTAATAGATTTAGAGGAAGAACAGTGACCGTCTACCACGGCAGAAATAGAACGGTCAGAAAGGAAACTGGAGATAAAGGTACAGAGAGAAGGATAGAAACCGTAGGAGGGTAGTTTAGAAAGCAAAGATTTGTGCCAGACCCTATCAAAAGCTTTTGATATGTCCAGCGCAATAGCAAAAGTTTCACCGAAACGGCTAAGAGAGGATGACCAAGAGTCAGTTAAGAAGGCTAGGAGATCACCAGTAGAACGCCCCTTGCGGAACCCATACTGGCGATCAGATAGAAGGTCAGAAGTGGAAAGGTGCTTTTGAATCTTACGGTTAAGGATTGATTCAAAAGCTTTAGATAGACAAGAAAGTAAAGCAATAGGACGGTAGTTTGAGGGATTGGAGCGGTCACCCTTCTTAGGTACAGGCTGTGTGAAGGCATACTTCCAGCAAGAAGGAAAGGTAGATGTTGACAGGCAGAGGCGAAAGAGTTTGACCAGGCAGGGTGACAGCACGGAGGCACAGTTTTAAGGACAATAGGAGGCACTCCATCAGGTCCATAAGCCTTCTGAGGATTGAGGCCAGAGAGGGCATAGAAAACATCATTTTGAAGAATCTTTATAACAGGCATAAAGGAGTCAGAGGGGGATGAGTAGGAGGAATATGCCCAGAATCGTCCAGAGTGGAGTTTTTAGAAAAAGTTTGAGAGAAGAGTTCAGCCTTAGAGATAGATGAGACGGCAGTGTTGCCGTCAGGACTGAGGAGTGGAGGGAAAGATGAAGAAGTGAAGTTGGAGGAGATGTTTTTGGCTAGATGCCAGAAGTCACGGGAAGAGTTAGAGAAAGCAAGGTTTTGACATTTTCTATTAATGAAAGAATTTTTGGTTAGTCGGAGAATAGATTTGGCACGATTTCGGGCAGAAATGTAAAGTTCATAATTAGCATTAGTTTGAAGGCTCTGGTATCTTTTGTGAGCTACCTCTATCATTGACAGCACGAGAACAAGCGTGATTAAACCAAGGCTTTTTAGCGTGAGGAGTAGAGAAAGAACGAGGAATGTATGCCTCCATTCCAGAGACAATCACCTCTGTGATGCGCTGAGCACACACAGAGGGTCTCTATCCTGGAAGCAATAATCATTCCACGGGAAAAGTACATCCTCAGGTCGTCCCACCGAGCTGAAGCAAAATGCCAGAAGCATCGCCTCTTCGGTGGGTCCAGAGGATGTACAGGAGCAATAGGACAGGATGCAGAAATAAGATTGTGATCGGAGGAGCCCAACGGAGAGAACAGTTTGACAGAATAAGCAGAAGGGTTTGAGGTAAGGAAGAGGTCTAGAATGTTGGGCCGATCTCCAAGACGGTCAGGAATACGTGTAGGGTGCTGGACCAACTGCTCTAGGTCGTTGAGGATAGCAAAGTTGTAGGCTTGTTCACCAGGATGGTCAGTGAAAGAGGATGAAAGCCAAAGCTGGTGGTGAGCATTGAAATCTCCTAGGATGGAGATTTCAGCGAAGGGAGAGTGGGTCAAGATGTGCTCCACTTTAGAATTCAAATAGTCAAAGAATTTTACATAGTTGGTAGAGTTAGGTGAGAGATAAACAGCACAGATGTATTTAGTAATAGAATGACAGTGAAGTCTTAACCAGATGGTGGAAAATTCAGAAGAGTCAAGGTCGTGGGCACGAGAGCAAGTGATGTCGTTGCGCACGTAGGCGCAACATCCAGCTTTGGATTGAAATTTAGGATAGAGATAGTAGGAGGGAACAGAGTAGAGATTGCTGTCAGTAGCCTCAGAAACCTGTGTTTCGGTAAGGAAGAGAAGGTGAGGTTTAGAGGAGGAGAGATGATGTTCCACAGAATGAAAATTAGAGCGAAGACCGCGAATGTTGCAGAAATTGAGAAGAAAGAGGTTCGAGGAGTTATCAAGACACCTCTCGGGTCGGCAGCCAGAAGGGGAGTCCTCCCTGGGGGAATTTGTGGTCCCCCCCCCAGGCGGGGACTCCGAGGCACTGCTTAATTCGCGTTAAAATAAATAAACAAAATATCAATAAAAGAATGAGTATTTGCATGAAAATAGATATACAATATACACATAAAATCACCTAAATTTGTGTAAAAGTATATAAAAAAATGTACAAAAATAATTTTAATTTGTATAAAAATAAATATACAAAATACACATAAAATTATGTAAATTTGTATTGAAATACATATACAAAATACATATAAAATAATGTAAATTTGAATGAAAATAACAAATATACTTAAAATAACGTAAATTTGTATAAAATATATATTCAAAATACACATTAAATAAAGTAAATATGTATAAAAAAAATATATACAAA
Organism: Eriocheir sinensis; assembly: GCF_024679095.1. Taxonomy (NCBI): domain Eukaryota; kingdom Metazoa; phylum Arthropoda; class Malacostraca; order Decapoda; family Varunidae; genus Eriocheir; species Eriocheir sinensis. The sequence continues at coordinate 303,984 of NW_026111943.1, forward strand.
ACACAAATAGAATAATATAAAATCGTATCAAAATAAATACACAGAATATTAATAAAATAATGTAAATTTGTATGAAAATTAAGATGCAAAATACCCATAAAATAACGCATTTTTTTATAAAAATATATATACCAAGACACACATAAAATATTTGAATTTGTATTAAAATAAATATACAAAATGCACCTACAATGAGGTAAATTTGTATTGAAATAGATATGCAAAATACATATAAAACCATGTAAATTTTTTTCAAAATATATATACGAATACACATAATATAACGTAGATTTCTATGAAAATAAATGTACAAAATACATATAAAATGAAGTAAATACGTATAAAAAAAGGTATACAAAATACACTTAAAATAATGTAATCTCGTATGCAAATAAATAAAGAAAATACTAATAAAAGAATATGTATTGAATAAATATAAATATACAAAATACAAATAAAATAACGTAAATTTATATAAAACTATATGAAAAAATACACAAAAGTAATTAAATTTGTGTGAAAATAGATATACAAAATACATGTGTATTTTGTATATTTATTTTCATACAAATTGAATTTATTTTTGTTTATTTTTCTATATATTTTCATCTTTATTTTCATACAAATTTACATTATTTTATTGATATTCTCTTTATTTATTTTGATACGATTTAACATTATTATATGTGTTTTTTGAATATATTTTTTTTATATATATATTTACATTATTTAATGTTCATTTTGTTTATATATTTTATCCAAATTTACATTTTTTTATGTGTATTTGTTTATATATTTTCATACATATTTACATTATTTTATGTGTTTTTTGTATATATATTTTTCTACGTATTTAAATTATTTTATGTGTATTTTGTATATACCTTTTCATAAAAAAATTACGTTATTTTATTGTGTGTATAAGTATATATTTTGATACAAATTTTATACAAATTCATGTTATTTAATGTGTATTTGTATATATATTTTCATACAAATTTATATTATTTTATGGGTATTTTTTCATATACTTCATTACAAATTTACCTTATTTTATGTTTATTTTGTATATTTATTTCATTCAATTTTAAATTATTTTATGTGTATATTTGTATTTGTATTTAGGTTATTTTAAGTGTATTTTGTATATGTATTTTCATCCAAAATTACATTATTTTATTGGTATTTCTTAATTTAATTCGATACGAATTTAGATTATTTCATAGGTTTTTTGTATACATATTTTATACTCATTTACATTATCTAATGAGTGTTATGTACATATATTTTTATGCAAATTTATTTAATGTTCATTTTTGTACATATATTTTTATAGAAATTTGCGTTATTTTATGTATATAGTTTTATATAAATTTACGTTATTTTATGTGCATTTTGTATATTTATATTTATACATATACACATTCTTTGATTGGTATATTGTTTATTTACATTTATACGAATTTACATTATTTTATGTGTATTTTGTATACATTTTTTTATACGTATTTGCTTAATTTTATGTGTATTTTGTAAATGTATTTTTTATAGAAATCTACGTTATTTTATGTGTATTCGTATATATATTTTGAAACAAATTTACATTATTTTATATGTATTTTGCATATCTATTTCAATACAAATTTACCTTATTGTATGTGCATTTTGTATATTTATTTTAATACAAGTTCAAATATTTCATGTGTATTTTGGTATCAATAATTTTATAAAAAATGCGTTATTTTATAGGTATTTTGCATCTTAATTTTCATACAAATTTACATTATTTTATTAATATTCTGTGTATATATTTTGATACGATTTTACATTATTCTATTTGTGTTTTGTATATATTTTTTATACATATTTACATTATTTAATGTGTATTTTGTATATATATTTCATACAAATTTACGTTATTATGTGTATTTGTTTATATATTTTCTTTCAAATTTACATTATTTTATGTGTATTTTGTATATGTATTTCAATACAAATTAACCTAATTTGATGTGTATTTTGTATATTTCTTTTCAGACAAATTTAAATTATTTTTGTGTATTTTTGTATATAGTTTTATACAAACTTAGGTTATTTTATGAGTATTTTGTATATCTATTTTCATACAAATACACATTCTTTTATTGATATTTTGTTTATTTATTTTGACGCGAATTTAAATTATTTAATGTGTATTTTGTATATATATATATATATATATATATATATATATATATATATATATATATATATATATATATATATATATATATATATATATATATATATATATATTTTTTTTTATACGTATTTACATCATTTCATGTGTATTTTGTATATATATTTCTATAGAATTCTACGTTATTTTATGTGTATTCGTATATAAATTTTTAAACAAATTTACACTTTTATGTGTATTTTGCATATTTTTTCAATACAAATTTATCTTATTGTACAAAATACATAGAATAATGTCAATTCGTATCGAAATGAATTAGCAGAATATCAATAAAATAATGTAAATTTGTATGAAAATAAAGATGCAAAATACCCATAAAATAAAGCATATGTTTACAAAAATACTGAGACAAAAATACACATCGAATAATTAAATTTGTGTTAAAATTAATATACAAAATGCGTATATAATAAGGTAAATTTGTATTGAAAAAATATGCAACATACACGTTTACTCATACAAATTTATATTATTTTATTGGTATTTTGTTTATTTATTTTGATACGAATTACTTGATTATATTTGTATTTTGTACATATTTTTTTACACGTATTTACATTATTTAATGTGTATTTTGTTTATATATTTTCATACAAATTTACCTTATTATATGTGTATTTGAATAAATATTTTGATACAAATTTGCTTAATTTCATGTATTTTGTATATATATTTCAATTGAAATTTAGCTTATTTTATCAGTATTTTGTATATCTATTTTCATACGGATTTAATTACTTCTTTGTATTTTGTATATAGTTTTATACAAATTTACGTTATTTTATGTGTATTTTGTATATTTATATTTATACAAATACACATTCTTTTATTGGTATTTTGTTAATTTATTTTGATACGAATTTACATTATTTTATGTGTATTTTTTATACATTTTTTTATACGTATTTACTTCATTTTATGTGTATTTTGTATATATATTTTTATACAAAACAACGTTATTTTATGTGTATTCGTATATATATTTTGAAACAAATTTACATTGTTTTATATGTATTTTGCATATCTATTTCAATACAGATTTACCTTATTGTATGTGTATTTTGTATATTTATTTTAATACAAATAAATTTTTTTATATGTATTTTTGTATATATTTTTTAATAAAAAAAAATGCGTTATTTTATGGGCATTTTGCTTCTTTATTTTCATACAAATTAACATTATTTTATTAATATTCTGTGTACTTATTTTGATAAGATTTTACATTATTCTATTTGTGCTTTGTATATATTTTTTTATACAAATTTACTTTATTTTAAGTGCATTTGTTTATGTATTTTCATTCAAATTTACATTATTTTATGTGTATTTTGTATTTGTATTTCAATACAAATTTACCTAATTTTATATGTATTTTGTATATTTATTTTCATACAAATTTAAATTATTTTTGTGTATTTTTGTATATAGTTTTATACAAATTTTTGTTATCTTATGTGTATTTTGTATATTTATTTATATATATATATACATATATATATATATATATATATATATATATATATATATAGATATATATATATATATATATATATATATATATATATATATATATATATATATATATATATATATATATATATATATATATATATATATATATATATATATATATATATATATATATATATATATATATATATATATATATATATATATATTTATACGTATTTACATCCTTTCATGTGTATTTTGTATATTTATAAAAAATGCGTTATTTAATGGGTATTTTGCATCTTTATTTTCATACAAATTTGCATTATTTTATTTACATTCTCTGTTTTTATTATGATACGATTTTACATTATTCTATTTGTGTTTTGTATATATATTTTTATACATATTTACATTATTTAATGAGTATTTTGTATATATATTTTATACAAACTTACGTTAATTTAAGTGTATTTGTTTATATATTTTCATTTAAATTTAAATTATTTTATGTGTATTTTGTATATGTATTTCTATACAACTTTACCTAATTTTATGTGTAAAATAAACACAAAATTAGGTAAATTTGTATAGAAATACATATACAAAATACACATAAAATAATTTAAATTTGAATGAAAATATATAAACAAATACACTTAAATTAACGTAAATTTGTATAAAATATATATACAAAATACTCATTAAATAATGTAAATATGTATAAAAATATATATACAAAACACAAATAGAATAATATTTATTTTCATACAAATTTTATTTATTTTTGTGTATTTTTATATATAGTTTTATACAAATTTACGTTATTTTATGTGTATTTTGAATATGTATTTTCATACAAATACACATTCTTTTATTGATATTTTCCTTATTTATTTTGACACGAATTTACATTATTTAATGTGTATTTTGTATATATATTTTTATACGTATTTACATCATTTCATGTGTATTTTGTATATATATTTCTATAGAAATCTACGCTATTTTATATGTATTCGTATATATATTTTGAAACAAATCTACATTATTTTATATGTATTTTGTATATATATTTCATTACAAATTTGCCTTATTTTATGTTTATTTTTATATCTATTTTCATTCAAATTCAAATCATTTTATGTGGGTATATTTATTTGTATTTACGTTATTTTATGTGTATTTTCTATATATATTTTCATTCAAAATTACATTATTTTATCGGTATTTTGTTCATTTATTTCGATATATATATATATATATATATATATATATATATATATATATATATATATATATATATATATATATATATATATATATATATATATATATATATATATATATATATATATATCAAATACACCTAAAATAATGAAAATTCGTATCAAAATAAATAAACAAAATTCCGATAAAACAACGTATATTTGTATGAAAATAGATATACATAATACACATATAATTAGTTAAATTTGCATTTAAATACATGGACAAAATACACATCAAATAATGTAAATTTGTATGAAATGAAAACAAATTCACATAAAATAACGTTCATTTGTATGAAATATATATACAAAATATACATAGAATAATGTAAAATCGTATCAAAATAAATACACAGAATATCAATAAAATAATGTAAATTTGTATGAAAATAAAGATGCAAAATTCTCATAAAATAAAGCATTTTTTTATGAAAATACCTATACAAAATAACACATAGAATAATTAAATTTGTATTATTTTATATTTACTTTGTATATATATTTTTTATACGCATTTACATTATTTACTATTTATTTTGAATATATAATTTTATACATATTCATAATATTTATGTGTATTTGTATATATATTTTCATATAAATTTACATTATTTTATGTGTATTTTGTACATATATTTCATGACAAATTTACCTAATTTTATGTTTATTTTGTATGTGTATTTTGTACATTTATATTTATACAAATACACATTCTTTTATTGGTATTTTGTTTATTTATTTTGATTCGAATTTTATTAATTTTATGTGTATTTTGTATATATATTTTTATAGAATTCTACGTTATTTTATGTATATATATTTTGAAAAAATTTACATTGTTTTATATGTATTTATGCATATCTCTTTCAATAGAAGTTTACCTTATTGTATGTGCATTTTGTATATTTATTTAAATACAAATATAAAATTTTATGTGTATTTTGGTATATATTTTTATAAGAAATGTGCTATTTGATGGGAATTTTGCATCTTTATTTTCATACAAATTTACATTATTTATTAATATTCGGTGTATTTATTTTGATACGATTTTACATTATTCTATTTGTTTTTTGTATATATTTTTTTTCATACATATTTACATTATTTAATGTGTATCTTGCATATATATTTCATACAAATTTATTATTTATTATTTATTTTCATACAAATACACATTTTTTTAATGATGTTTTGTTTATTTATTTTGACACGAATTTACATTACTTAAAATGTATTTTGTATATATATTTTTATACGCATTTACATAATTTCATATGTATTTTGTAAATATATTTCTGTAGAAATCTACGTTATTTTATGTGTATTCGTATATATATTTTGAAACAAATTTACATTGTTTTATATGTATTTTTTAATATCTCTTTCAATACAAATTTACCTTACTGTATATGCATTTTGTATATTTATTTCAATACAAATTTAAATATTTTATGTGTATTTTGGTATATATTTTTATAGAAGAAATGCTCTATTTTATGGGAATTTTGCATCTTTCTTTTCATACAAATTTATATTATTTTGTTGATATTCTTTGTATTTATTTTGATACGATTTTACATTATTCTATTTCATTTTTGTATATAATTTTTTTATACACATTTACATTATTTAATGTATCTTGGATATATATTTTATACAAATTTTCGAAATTTAAGTGTATTTGTTTATATATTTTCATTCAAATTTACATTATTTTATGAGTATTTTGTATATGTATTTCAATACAAATTTAGATTATTTTATGTACGCATTTACATTATTTAATGTGTTTTGTATATATATTTTTATGCAAATTTAATTTATTTTATGTGCATTTTTGTAAGTTTGTATTGAAATAGATATGCAAAATACATATAAAACAATGAAAATTTGTTTCAAAATATATATACGAACTGACATAAAACAACGTAGATTTCTATAAAAATATATACAAAATATACATAAAATGAAATAAACACGGATAAAAAAATGAATACAAAATACACATGGAATAATGTAAAATCGTATCAAAAAAATAAACAAAATACCAATAAAGAATGTATATATATATATATATATATATATATATATATATATATATATATATATATATATATATATATATATATATATATATATATATATATATATATATATATATATATATATACAAAAAACACATCAAATATCGTAAATTTGTATAAAACTATATACAAAAATACACAGAAGTAATTAAATTTGTAGGAAAATAGATATATAAAATACAGCTAAAATAAACTAAATTTGAATTGAAATATATATAAAAAATACATAAAATAATGTAAATTTATATCAAAATATTTAAACCAATACATATAATAACGTAGATTTGTTTAATAATATATAAAAAAATTCACATTAAGTAATGTAAATACGTATAAAAAATATGTACAAAATACACATACAATCATGTAATTCGTATCAAAATAAATAAACAAAATAACAATAAAATAATGTAAATTTGTATGAGAAAACATATACAAATAACGCAAATTTCTATAAAAATATATGTACAAAAATGCACATAAGATAAAGTAAATTTGCATAAAAATATATATACAAAACACACATTAAATAATGTAAATGAGTACATAAAATAACCTAAATTTGTATAAAACTATATACAAAAATACACAAAAATTATTTAAATTTGTATGAAAAGAAATATACAAAATACACGTAAAATAAGGTAAATTTGTATTGAAATACATATACAAAATAATGTAAATTTGAATGAAAATATATAAACAAACACACTTAAAGTAACGTAAATTTGTATAAAATATATATGCAAGATACACATTAAATAATGTAAATGTGTTTAAAAAAATATATACAAAAAAACAAATAGAAGAATGTAAAATTGAATCAAAATAAATACACAAAATATCAATAAAATAATGTAAATTTGTATGAAAATAAAGATGCAAAATTCCCAAAAAATATCGCATTTTTTTAAAAAAAAAATATATATATAAAAATACACATAAAATATTTAAATTTGTATTGAAATAAATATACAAAATGCATATACAGTAAGGTAAATTTGTATTGAAAGAGATATTCAAAAATACATATAAAACAATGTAAATTTGTTTCAAAATATATATACGAAAACACATAAAATAATGTAAACTCGTATCGAAATAAATAAACAAAATACTAATAAAAGAATGTGTATTTGTATAAATATAAATATACAAAATACACATAAAATAACGTAAATTGATATAAAAGTATATACAAAAATACAAAAAAGTAATTAAATTTGTATGAAAATAGACATACAAAATACACATAAAATAACTCATATTTAAAAAATATATATATACGAAAATACACATAAAATAATTAAATTTATATTAAAATAAATATACAAAATACACATACTATAAGGTAAATTTGTATTGAGATAGATATGCAAAATACACATAAAATAATGTAAATTTGTATCAAAATAGATACGAATACACACAATAAAATAACGTAAATTTTTATGAAAATATATAAACAAAATACACATAAAATAATGTAAATACGTAGAAAAATATATAGATATATATATATATATATATATATATATATATATATATATATATATATATATATATATATATATATATATATATATATATATATATATTATATATATATATATATATATATATATATATATATATATATATATATATATATATATATATATATATATATATATATATATATATATATATATATATATATATATATATTATATGTATAGAAAATACACATGAAATAATCTAAATTCGTATCGAAATAAATGAACAAAATACCGATAAAATAATGTAATTTTGAATGAAAATATATATAGAAAATTCACATAAAATAACGTAAATACAAATAAATATATACACATAAAACGATTTGAATTTGAATGAAAATAGATATAAAAATAAACATAAAATAAGGCAAATTTGTAATGAAATATATATACAAAATACACATAAAATAATGTAGATTTGTATCAAAATATATATACGAATACACATAAAATAACGTAGATTTCTATAGAAATATATATACAAAATACACATGAAATTATGTAAATACGTATAAAAATATATATACAAAATACACACTAAATAATGTAAATTCGTGTCAAAATAAATAAGGAAAATATCAATAAAAGAATGTGTATTTGTATGAAAATACATATACAAAATACACATAAAATAACGTAAATTTGTATAAAACTAAATATAAAAATACACAAAGATAAATTAAATTTGTATGAAAATAAATATACGAAATACACATAAAATCAGGTAAATTTATATAGAAATACATATACAAAATACACATAAAATAATGTAAATTTGAATGAAAATATATAAACAAATACACTTAATTTAACGTAAATTTGTATAAAATATATATATATATATACAAAATACTCATTAATTAATGTAAATATGTATAAAAAATATATATACAAAACACAAATAGAATAAAGTAAAATCGTATCATAATAAATACACAGAATGTAAATAAAATAATGTAAATTTGTATGAAAATAAAGATGCAAAATTCCCATAAAATAGCGCATTTCTTATAAAAATATATATAAATAAATATATATATATATATATATATATATATATATATATATATATATATATATATATATATATATATATATATATATATATATATATATATATATATATATATATATATATATATATATATATATATATATATATATATATTCCTACAAATATACATTCTTTTATTGGAATTTTGTTTATTTATTTTGATACGAATTTACACTATTTTATGTGTATTTTGTATATATATTTTTCTACGTATTTACATTATTTTATGTGTATTTTGTTTATATATTTTCATAAAAATTTACGTTATTTTATTGTGTGTATTCGTCTCTATTTTGATACAAATTTACATTATTTAATGTGTATTTTGCATATCTATTTCCATACAAATTTACCTTATAGTATGTGTATTTTGTATATTTATTTTAATACAAATTTAATTATTTTATGTGTATTTTCGTATATATTTTTTTTTAAATATGAGCTATTTTATGTGTATTTTGTATATCTATTTTCATACAAATTTAATTACTTTTGTGTATTCTTGTATTTACTTTTATATCAATTTACGTTATTTTATGTGTATTTTGTATATTTTTATTTATAGAAATACACATTCTTTTATTACTATTTTGTTTATTTATTTCGATACGAGTTTACATTATTTTATGTGTATTCGTATATATATTTTGAAACAAATTTACATTGTTTCATATGTATTTTTGAATATCTCTTTCAATACAAATTTACCTTACCATATATACCAAAATACACAAAAAAATAATTAAATTTGTCTTAAAATAAATATATAAAAAACACATACAATAAGATAAATTTGTATTGAAATAGATATGCAAAATACATATAAAACAATGTAAATTTGTTTCAAAATATATATATGAATACACATAAAATAACGTAGATTTCTATAAAAAATATATATACAAAATACACCTAAAATGAAGTAAATACGTATTAAAAAAATGTATACAAAATACACATAAAATAATGTAAATTCGCATCAAAATAAATATACAAAATACCAATAAAAGAATGTGTATTTGTATAAATATAAATATATATAATACACATAAAATAACGTAAATTTATATAAAACTATATACAAAAATACACAGAAGTATTTTAATTTGTATGAAAATAGATATACAAAATAAGGTAAATTCGTTTCAAATTCAATAAACAAAATTCAGATAAAAGAACGTATATTTGTAGAAAAAATAGATATACAAAATACACATAAAATAACGAAAATTTGTATGAAAATATATAAAAAATAAACAAAAATAATTTCAATTTGTATGAAAATAAATATACAAAATACACATGTATTTTGTATATTTATTTTCACAAAAATTTAGTTACTTCTGTGTATTTTTGCATATAATTTTATATAAATTTACGTTATTTTATTTGTATTTTGTATATTTATATTTATACAATACACATTCTTTTATTAGTATTTTGTTTATTTATTTTGATACGAGTTTACATTATTTTATGTGTATTTTGTATACCTTTTTTTATACGTATTTACTTCATTTGATGTGTATTTTGTATATTTATTTTCATAGAAATCTACGTATATATATTTTGAAAAAAATTTACATGGTTTTAAATGTATTTTGCATATCTATTTCAATACAAATTTACCTTATTGTATGTGCATTTTGTATATTTATTTTAATACAAATTCAAATATTTTATGTGTGTCTTGGTATATATATTTTTATAAAAAATGCGTTATTTTATGGGTATTTTGCATCTTAATTTTCATACAAATTTACATTATTTTATTAATATTCTGTGTATTTATTTTGATACGATTTTATATTATTCTATTTGTGTTTTGTATATATTTTTTTATACATATTTACATTATTTAATATGTATTTTTTATATATATTTTATACAAATTTACGTTATTTTAAGTGTATTTGTTTATATATTTTCATTCAAATATACATTATTTTATGTGTATTTTGTAAATGTATTTCAATACAAATTTACCTAATTTTATGTGTATTTTGTATATTTATTTTCATACAAATTAAAATTATTTTTGTGTATTTTTGTATATAGTTTTATACAAATTTAGGTGATTTTATGTGTATATTGTATATCTCTTTTCATACAAATTCACATTCTTTTATTGATATTTTGTTTATTTATTTTGACGCGAATTTACATTATTTAATGTGTATTTTATATATATATATATATATATATATATATATATATATATATATATATATATATATATATATATATATATATATATATATATATATATATATATATATATATATATTTTATACGTGTTTACATTATTTGATGTGTATTTTGTATATATATTTCTATAGAAATCTACGTTGATTTATGAGTATTCGTATATAGATTTTGAAATAAATTTACACTGTTTTATGTGTATTTTGCATATTTTTTCAATACAAATTTACCTTATTGTATATGCATTCTGTATATCAATTTTAATACAAATTTAATTATGCTATGTGTATTTTTGTATATGTATTTTTATAAAAGTATGCTTTATTTTATGGGTATTTTGCATTTTTATTTTCATACAAATTTACATTATTTTATTTATATATATATTTTTTTTAAACAATTTTACATTGTTCTATGTGTATTTTGTATATATATTTTTATATGTATTTACTTAGTTTTATGTCTATTTTGTATATATATTTTTATAGAAATCTACGTTATTTTATGTGTATTCGTATTTTGAAACAAATTTACATTGTTTTATATGTATTTTTGCATATTTCTTTCAATACAAGTTAACCTTATTTTATGTGCATTTTGTATGTTTATTTCAATACAAATTTAAATATTTTATGTGTATTTTGGTATATATATTTTTATAAGAAATGCGCTATTTGATGGGAATTTTGCATCTTTATTTTCATACAAATTTACATTATTTTATTAATATTCGGTGTATTTATTTTGATACGATTTCACATTATTCTATTTGTTTTTTGTATATATTTTTTTTTATACATATTTACATAATTTCATGTGTATCTTGCATATATATTTCATACAAATTTATTATCTATTATTTTTTTTCATACAAATACACATTCTTTTCATGATATTTTGTTTATTTATTTTGACTCGAATTTACCAAGATATGTATTTTGTATATATATTTTTATACGTATTTACATAATTTCATGTGTATTTTGTATATATATTTCTATAGAAATCTACGTTAATTTATGTGTATTCGTATATATATTTTGAAACAAATTTACTTTGTTTGATATGTATTTTTGAATATCTCTTTCAATACATATTTACCTTACTGTATAAGCATTTTGTATATTTGTTTCAATAAAAATTAAAATATTTTATGTGTATTTTGTTATATATATTTTTATAAAAAATGCGCTATTTTATGGGAATTTTGCATCTTTCTTTTCATACAAATTTACATTATTTTATTGATATTCTGTGTATTTATATTGATAGGATTTTACATTATTCTATTTCTTTTTTGTATATATTTTTTTATACACATTTACATTATTTAATGTGTATCTTGCATATATATTTTATACAAATTTACGTTATTTTAAGTGTATTTGTTTATATATTTTCATTCAAATTTACATTATTTTATGTGTATTTTATATATGTATTTCAATACAAATTTACCTAATTTTATGTGTATTTTGTATATTTCTTTTCATACAAATTTTAAATATTTTTGTGTATTTTTGTATATAGTTTTATACAAATTTAGGTTATTTTATGTACGCATTTACATTATTTAGTGTGTGTTTTGTATATATATTTTTATGCACATTCTTTTATTGTTATTTTGTTTATTTATTTTGATACTAATTTACATTATTTTATGTGTATTTTGTATACATTTTTTATACGTATTTACTTAATTTTATGTGTATTTTGTATATATATTTTTATAGAAATCTACCTTATTTCATGTGTATTCGTATATATATTTTGAAACAAATTTACATTGTTTATATGTATTTTGCATATCTATTTTTGTGTATTCTGTATTTATTTTTGTTATACATAGAATAATGTAAAATCGTATCAAAATAAGTACTAAGAATATCAATAAAATAATTTAAATTTGTATGAAAAAAAAAAAAAAAATATATATAAAAAAATATTTCTTTTAAAAAAAAAAACATAAAAAAAATACATATAATAAAATTGTATTAAATTTAATATAATATACAAAATGCACATACAATAAAAAAATTAAAAAAAAAAAAAAAAAAAAATAATAAATAAAAAATAAATTTGTTTCAAAATATATATATATATATATAAATAAAAAGATATATATATATATATATATATATATATATATATATATATATATATATATATATATATATATATATATATATATAGATATATATATATATAAAATAAATATACAAAATACACATGAATAAGAATGTGTATTTATAAAATAATATACAAAAATACACATACAATAATGTAAATTTGTATTAAAATATATATAAATACAAATAAAATAAAATATTTAAATTTTATTGAAATATATATACAAAATACACATAAAATAACGTAAATTTCTATAAAATATATATACAATACACATAAAATATATAAATATATATATATATATATATATATATATATATATATATATATATATATATATATATATATATATATATATATATATAAATAATATATATATGTGTATTTCTGTGTATTTTTGTATATAGTTTTATACAAATTTACGATATTTTTTGTGTATTTTGTATATTTATATTTATACAAATACACATTCTTTTACTGGTATTTTGTTTATTTATTTTGATACGATTTTTATGTGTATTTTGTATTCATTTTTTTATACGTCTTTACTTCATTTTATGTGTATTTTGTATATATTTTTATTGAAATCAACGTTATTTTATGTGTATTCGTATATATATTTTGAAACAAATTTACATTGTTTTATATGTATTTTGCATATCTATTTCAATACAAATTTACCTTACAGTATGTGCATTTTTTATATTTATTTTAATACAAATTTTAATATTTTATGTGTATTTTGGTATATATATTTTTATAAAAAAAATGCGTTATTTTATGGCTATTTTGCATCTTTATTTTCATACAAATTTACATTATTTAATTAATATTCTGTGTATTTATTTTGATACGATTTTACATTATTCTATTTGTGTTTTGTATATGTTTGTTTATACATATTTACATTATTTAATTAGTATTTTGCATATATATATTTGATACAAATTTACGTTATTTTAAGTGTATATGTTTATATATTTTCATTCAAATTTCCATTATTTTATGTGTATTTTGTATATATATTTCAATACAAATCTACCTAATTTTATGGTTATTTTGTATATTTATTTTCATACAAATTTAAAAAAAAATTTGTGTATTTTTGTATATAGTTTTATACAAACTTAGGTTATTTTATGAGTATTTTGTATATCTATTTTCAGACAAATACACATTCTTTTATTGATATTTTGTTTATTTATTTTGACGAGAATTTAAACTATTTAATGTGTATTTTGTATATATATTTCTATAGAAATCTACGTTATGTATTCCTATATAGATTTTTAAACAAATTTACACTTATATGTGTTTTTGCATATTTTTTCAATACAAATTTACCTTATTGTATATTCATTTTGTATATCAATTTTAATACAAATTTAATTATTCTATGTGTATTTTTGTATATGTATTTTTATAAAAATATGCTTTATTTTATGGGTATTTTGAATCTTTATTTTCATACAAATTTACGTTATTTTATTGATATTCTGCTCATTCATTTTGATACGATTTGACATTATTCTATGTGTATTTTGTATATATTTTTCATACAAATTTACGTTATTTTATGTGTATTTGTTTATAAATTTTGACACAAATTTACAATATTTTATGGGTATTTTGTATATATATATATATATATATATATATATATATATATATATATATATATATATATATATATATATATATATATATATATATATATATATATATATATATGTATATATATATAATAATTTACCTAGTTTTATGTGTATTTTGAATATCTATTTTCATACAAACTCAAATTATTTATATGTATTTTTGTATATATTTCAATACAAATTTTAGTTATGTTATGTGTATTTTGTAAATCTATTTTCACTCAAATATATATTATTTTATTGGTATTTTGTTGATTTATATTGATACGAATTTACATTATTTTATATGTACTTTTTATATATTTTTTTATTCGCATTTACATTATTTAATATTTATTTTGAATATATAATTTTATTCAAATTCATGGTATTTTATGTGTATTTGTATATATATTTTCATATAAATATACATTATTTTATGTGTATTTTGTACATATATTTCATTACAAATTTACCTTATTTTATGTTTATTTTGTATGTGTATTTTGTACATTTATATTTATACACGTTTACTCACACAAATTTATATTATTTTATTGGTATTTTGTTTATTTATTTTGATACGAATTACATAATTATATGTGTATTTTGTACACATTTTTTTATACGTATTTACATTATTTAATGTGTATTTTGTTTATATATTTTTATACAAATTTACGTTATTATATGTGTATTTGTATAAATATTTGGATACAAATTTACTTTATTTCATGTATTTTGTATATATATATATATATATATATATATATATATATATATATATATATATATATATATATATATATATATATATATATATATATATATATATATATATATATATCAATTCAAATTTAGCTTATTTTGTGTGTATTTTGTATATATTTTTATACAAATTTAATTACTTCTGTGTATTTTTGTATATATATTTTTATAGAAATCTACGTTATTTTATGTGTATTCTTACATATATTTTGAAACTAATTTACATTGTTTTACATGTACAATAAGGTAAATTTGTATTGAAATAGATATGCAAAATACATATAAAGTAATGTAAATTTGTTTCAAAATATGTATACGAATAAACATAAAATAACGTAGATTTCTATAAAAATATATATACAAAATACACATAAAATGAAGTAAATACGTATAAAAAAAATGTATACAAAATACACATAAAATAATGTAAATTCATATCAAAATAAATAAACAAAATACCAATAAAAGAATGTGTATTTGTATAAATATAAATATACAAAATACACATAAAATAACGTAAATATATACATATACTATATGCAAACTACAAACAAACTATATACAAAAATACACAGAAGTAATTAAATTTGTATGAAAATATATACAAAATACACACAAAATAAGCTAAATTTGCGTTATTTTATGTGTATTTTGTATATTTATATTTACAAATACACATTCTTTTATTGGTATTTTGTTTATTTATTTTGATACGAATTTACATTATTTTATGTGTATTTTTTATAAATTTTTTTATAATTATTTAATTAATTTTATTTTTATTTTTTATATATATTTTTATAGAAATCTACGTTATTTTATGTGTATTCGTATACATATTTTGAAACAAATTTACATTGCTTTATATGTATTTTGCATATCTATTTACATTATTTTATGTGTATTTTGTATACATTTTTTTATACGTATTTACTTAATTTTATGTGTATTTTGTATATATATTTTTATAGAAATCTACGTTTTTTTATTTGTATTCGTATATATATTTTGAAACAAATTTATATTGATTTATATGTATTTTTGCATATCTCTTTCAATACAAATTTACTTTATTGTATGTGCATTTTGTATATTTATTTCAATACAAATTTAAAAATATAACGTGTATTTTGGTATATATATTTTTATAAGAAATGCGCTATTTTATAGGAATTTTGCATCTTTATTTTCATACAAATTTACATTAGTTTATTAATATTCGGTGTATTTATTTTGATACTATTTTACATTTTTCTATTTGTTTTTTGTATATACTTTTTTATACATATTTACATTATTTAATGTGTATATTGCACATATATTTCATACAAATTTATTATCTATTATCTATTTTCATACAAATACACATTCTTTTCATGATATTTTGTTTATTTATTTTGACACGAATTTACATTATTTGATATGTATTTTGTATATATATTTTCATACGTATTTACATAATTTCATATATGTTTTGTATATATATATATATATATATATATATATATATATATATATATATATATATATATATATATATATATATATATATATATATATATATATATATAGATATTCAAAATACACATAAATAACCTAAATTTTATCAAACTATATACAAAATACAAAAATATTTTAAATTTGTATGAAAATAAATATACAAAATAAATATACAAAATACACATAAAATGTAAATTTGTATTGAAATACATATAATAAAATACACATAAAATAATGTAAATTGTATCAAAATAAATACACAAATATTAATAATAATATAATAAAAATAAATATAAAAATATATATACAAAATACATAAAATAATAAATTTTAATAAAATATATAAAATATACAAATAAATAAAATTGTAATAAATTTGTATTGAATAAATATACATGAAATAAATTATTTCATGTATTTTGTATATATATTTCAATTCAAATTTAGCTTATTTTGTGTGTATTTTGTATATATTTTCATACAAATTTAATTACTTTTGTGTATTTTTGTATATAGTTTTATATAAATTTACGTTATTTTATGTGTATTTTGTATATTTATATTTATACAAATACACATTCTTTTATTGGTATTTAGTTTATTTATTTTGATACGAGTTTACATTATTTTACGTGTATTTTGTATACATTTATTTATACGTATTTACTTCATTTTATGTGTATTTTGTATATATATTTTTATAGAAATCTACGTTATTTTATGTGTATTTGTATATATATTTTGAAACGAATTTACATTGTTTTATATGTATTTTGCATATCTATTTCAATACAAATTTACCTTATTGTATGTGTTTATTGTATATTTATTTTAATACAAATTTCATTTTTTGATGTGTATTTTGGTATACATATTTTTATAAATAAAAAAATGCGTTATTTTATGGGTATCTTGCTTCTTTATTTTCATACAAATTTACATTATTCTATTAATATTCTGTGTATTTATTTTGATACGATTTTCCATTATTCTATTTGTGTTTTGTACATATTTTTTTATATAAATTTACGTTATTTTAAGTGTATTTGTTTATGTATTTTCATTCAAATTTACATTATTTTATGTGTATTTTGTGTATGTATTTCAATACAAATTTACCTAATTTTATGTGTATTTTGTATATTTATTTTCATACAAATTTAAAATATTTTTGTGTATTTTTGTATATAGTTTGATAAAAATTTAGGTTATTTTATGTGTATTTTGAATATCTATTAAATATATATATATATATATATATATATATATATATATATATATATATATATATATATATATATATATATATATATATATATATATATATATATATATATATATATATATATATATATATATATATATATACAAAACATATATGAAATTATGTAAATACGTATGAAAATATATATACAAAATACATATCAAATAATGTAAATTCGTGTCAAAATAAATAAACAAAATATCATGAAAAGAATGTGTATTTGTATGAAAATAGATAATAGATAATAAATTTGTATGAAATATATGTGCAAGATACACATTAAATAATGTAAATATGTATAAAAAAGTATATACAAAAAACAAATAGAAAAATGTAAAATAGTATCAAAATAAATACACCGAATATTAATAAACTAATGTAAATTTGTATGAAAATAAAGATGCAAAATTCCTATAAAATAGCGCATTTCTTATAAAAATATATATACCAAAATACACGTTATATTTTTAAATTTGTATTGAAATAAATATACAAAATGCACATACAATAAAGTAAATTTGTATTGAAAGAGATATGCAAAAATACATATAAATCAATATAAATTTGTTTCAAAATATATATACGAATACAAATAAAAAACGTAGATTTCTATAAAAATATATATACAAAATACACATAAAATTAAGTAAATACGTATAAAAAAATGTATACAAAATACACATAAAATAATGTAAATAGATATGCAAAATACATATAAAGCAATGTAAATTTGTTTCAAAATATGTATACGAATACACATAAAATAACGTAGATTTCTATAAAAATATATATACAAAATACACATAAAATGAAGTAAATACGTATAAAAAAATGTATACAAAATACACATAAAATAATGTAAATTCGTATCAAAATAAATAAACAAAATACCAATAAAAGAATGTGTATTTGTAAATATAAATATACAAAATACACATAAAATAACGCAAATTTAGCTTATTTTGTGTGTATTTTGTATATATTTTCATACAAATTTAATTACTTCTGTGTATTTTTGTATATAGTTTGTTTGTAGTTTGCATATAGTATATGTATATATTTACGTTATTTTATGTGTATTTTGTATATTTATATTTATACAAATACACATTCTTTTATTGGTATTTTGTTTATTTATTTTGATATGAATTTACATTATTTTATGTGTATTTTGTATACATTTTTTTATACGTATTTACTTCATTTTATGTGTATTTTGTATATATATTTTTATAGAAATCTACGTTATTTTATGTTTATTCGTATACATATTTTGAAACAAATTTACATTACTTTATATGTATTTTGCATATCTATTTCAATACAAATTTACCTTATTGTACATGTAAAACAATGTAAATTAGTTTCAAAATATATGTAAGAATACACATAAAATAACGTAGATTTCTATAAAAATATATATACAAAAATACACAGAAGTAATTAAATTTGTATAAAAATATATACAAAATACACACAAAATAAGCTAAATTTGAATTGATATATATATATATATATATATATATATATATATATATATATATATATATATATATATATATATATATATATATATATATATATATTTTTATATATATATATATATATATATATATATATATATATATACAAAATACATGAAATAAAGTAAATTTGTATCCAAATATTTATACAAATACACATATAATAACGTAAATTTGTATAAAAATATATAAACAAAATACACATTAAATAATGTAAATACGTATAAAAAAATGTGTACAAAATACACATATAATTATGTAATTCGTATCAAAATAAATAAACAAAATACCAATAAAATAATATAAATTTGTGTGAGTAAACGTGTATAAATATAAATGTACAAAATACACATACAAAATAAACATAAAATAAGGTAAATTTGTAATGAAATATATGTACAAAATACACATAAAATAATGTATATTTATATGAAAATATATATACAAATACACATAAAATACCATGAATTTGAATAAAATTATATATTCAAAATAAATATTAAATAATGTACAAAAATACAAAAAATATTTTAAATTTGTATGAAAATAAATATACAAAACACACATAAAATTAGGTAAATTTGTATTGAAATACATACACAAAATACACATAAAATAATGTAAATTTGAATGAAAATACATAAACAAATACACTTAAAATAACGTAAATTTGTAGAAAAAAATATGTACAAAACACAAATAGAATAATGTAAAATCGTATCAAAATAAATACACAGAATATTAATAAAATAATGTAAATTTTTATTTATAAAAATATATATACCAAAATTCACATCAAAAAATTAAATTTGTATTAAAATAAATATACAAATTTAGGTTATTTTATGTACGCATTTACATTATTTAATGTGTGTTTTGTATATGTATTTTATACAAATTTACTTTATTTTATGTGCATTTTGTACATATATTTTTAGAAATTTGCGTTATTTAATGTGTATTTCTATATGTTTTCTCATACAAATTTACATTATTTTATTGCTATTTTGTTTATTGATTTTGATACGAATGAAAATAGATATACAAAATATACATAAAATAAGCTAAATTTGTATTGAAATATATATACAAAATACATAAAATAATGTAAATTTGTATCAAAATATTTTAACAGATGCGCATAAAATAACGTAAATTTGTTTTAAAATATACAAAATACACATTAAATAATGTAAATATGTATAAAAAAATATATACAAAAACAGATAGAATAATGTAAAATCGTATCAAAATAAATACACAGAATATTAATAAAACAATGTAAATTTGTATGAAAATAGAGATGCAAAATACCCATTAAATAAAGCATTTTTTATAAAAATATATATACCAAAATACACATAAAAAAATGAAATTGTATTAAAATAAATATACAAAATACACATACAATAAGGTAAATCTGTATTGAAATAGATATGCAAAATACATATAAAACAATGTAAATTTGTTTCAAAATATATATACGAATACATATAAAATAACGTAGATTTGTATAAAAATATATATCCAAAATACACATAAAATGAAGTAAATACGTATAAGAAAATGTATACAAAATACACATAAAATAATGTAAATTCGTATCAAAATAAACAAAATACACATAAAATATCGTATATTTGTATAAAACTATATACAAAAATACACAGAAGTAATTAAATTCGAATGAAAATAGATATACAAAATACAGATAAAATAAGCTAAATTTGAATTGAAATGTATATACAAAATACAATATTTTATGTGTATATTTGTATTTGTATTTAGGTTATTTTATGTGTATTTTGTATATATATTTTCATCCAAAATTACATTATTTTATTGGTATTTTCTTAATTTAATTGGATACGAATTTAGATTATTTCATAGGTATTTTCTATACATATTTTTATACTTATTTACATTATCTAATGTGTGTTTTGTATATTTATTTTTATGCAAATTTATTTTATGTTCATTTTTGTGCATATATTTTTATAGAAATTTGCGTTATTTTATGTATATAGTTTTATATAAATTTACGTTATTTTATGTGCATTTTGTATATTTATATTTATACAAATACACATTCTTTTATTGGTATATTGTTTATTTACATTTATACGAATTTACATTATTTTATGTGTATTTTGTATACATTTTTTTATACGTATTTACTTAAATTTATGTGTATTTTGTATATGTATTTTTATTGAAATCTACGTTATTTTATGTGTATTCGTATATATATTTTGAAACAAATATACATTATTTTATATGTATTTTGCATATCTATTTCAATACAAATTTACCTTATTGTATGTGCATTTTGTATATTTATTTTAATACAAATTGAAATATTTTATGTGTATTTTGGTATCAATAATTTTATAAAAAAAATGTAAATTTGAATAAAATTTTTTTTAAAAAACACAAATAAAATAATGGAAAATCGTATCAAAATAAATACACAGAATATTAATAAAATAATGTAAATTTATATGAAAATAAAGAAGCAAAATACCCATAAAATAACGCATTTTTTTTTTTATAAAAATATATATACCAAAATACACATCAAAAAATTAAATTTGTATTAAAATAAATATACAAAAAACACATACAATAAGGTATATTTGTATTGAAATAGATATGCAAAATACATATAAAACAATGTAAATTTGTTTCAAAATATATATACGAATACATATAAAATAACGTAGATTTCTATAAAAATATATATACAAAATACACATAAAATGAAGTAAATACGTATAAAAAAATGTATACAAAATACACATATAATAATGTAGATTCGTATCAAAATAAATAAACAAAATACCAATAAAAGGATGTGTATTTGTATAAATATAAATATATAAAATACACATAAAATAACGTAAATTTATATAAAACTATATACAAAAATACACAGAAGTAATTAAATTTGTATGAAAATATATGCAAAATACACACAAAATAACCTAAATTTGAATTGAAATACATATACAAAAAAACATGAAATAAAGTAAATTCGTATCAAAATATTTATACAAATACACATATAATAACGTAAATTTGTATGAAAATATATAAACAAAATACACATTAAATAATGTAAATACCTATAAAAAAATATGTACAAAATACACATATAATCATGTAATTCGTATCAAAATAAATAAACAAAATACCAATAAAATAATATAAATTTGTATAAGTAAACGTGTATGTTGCATATTTTTTCAATACAAATTTATCTTATTATATACGCATTTTGTATATTAATTTTAATACAAATTTAATTATTCGATGTGTATTTTTGTATCAGTATTTTTATAAACATATGCTTTATTTTTTGGGTATTTTGCATCTTTATTTTCATACAAATTTACATTATTTTATTGATATTCTGCTCATTCATTTTAACATTGTGTATTTTGTATATATATTTTTCATACAAATTTACGTTATTTTATGTGTATTTGTTTTTGTATTTTGACACAAATTTACAATATTTTATGGGTATTTTGTAAATACATTTCAAAAGAAATTTACCTAGTTTGATGTGTATTTTGTATATCTATTTTTATACAAACAAAAATTATTTCTATGTATTTTTGTATATATTTTAATACAAATTTTAGTTATGTTATGTGTATTTTGTAAATTTATTTTCATTCAAATATATATTATGTTATTGGTGTTTTGTTGATTTATATTGATACGAATTTAAATTATTATATAAGTACTTTGTATATATATTTTTATACGCTTTTACATTATTTAATATTTATTTTGAATATATATTTTATACAAATTCATGGTATTTTATGTGAATTTGTATATATATTTTCATATAAATTTCCATTATTTTATGTGTATTTTGTACATATATTTTATTACAAATCTACATTATTTTATGTTTATTTTGTATGTGTATTTTTATTTATATTTATCCAAATACACATTGTTTTATTGGTATTTTGTTTATTTATTTTAATTCGAATTTGCATTATTTTATGTATATTTTGTATACAATTTTTTTATACGTATTTACTTAATTTTATGTGTATTTTGTATATATTTTTTTTATAGAAATCTACGTTTTTTTATTTGTATTCGTATATATATTTTGAAACAAATCTACATTGTTTTATATGAATTTTTGCATATCTCTTTCAATACAAATCTACCTTATTGTATGTGCATTTTGTATATTTATTTCAATGCAAAGTTCAATATTTTATGTGTATTTTGGTATATATATTTTACCAGAAATGCGCTATTTTAAGGGAATTTTGCATCTTTATTTTCATACAAATTTACATTATTTTATTAATATTCGGTATATTTATTTTGATACGATGTTACATTATTCTATTTTTTTCTTGCATATACTTTTTTTATACATATTTACTTTATTTAATGTGTATCTTGCATATATATTTTATAAAAATTTATTATCTATTATCTATTTTCATACAAATACACATTCTTTTCATGATATTTTGTTTATTTATTTTGACACGAATTTACATTATTTGATATGTATTTTGTATATATATTTTTATACGTATTTACATAATTTCATATGTATTTTGTATATATATATATATATATATATATATATATATATATATATATATATATATATATATATATATATATATATATATATATATATATATATATATATATATTTAATAGATATTCAAAATACATAAAATAACCAAAATTTGTATCAAACTATACACAAAATACACAAAATATTTTAAATTTGTATGAAAATAAATATACAAAATACACATAAAATTAGGTAAATTTGTATTGAAATACATACAAAATACACATAAAATAATTTAAATTTGAATGAAAATACATAAACAAATACACTTAAAATGACGTAAATTTGTATAAAAAAATATGTACAAAACACAAATAGAATAATGTAAAATCGTATCAAAATAAATACACAGAATATTATTAAAATAATGTAAATTTGTATGAAATAAAGAAAAAAATACCCATAAAATAACGCATTTTTTTATTTATAAAATATATATACCAAAATACATATCAAAATATTAAATTTGTATTAAAATAAATATACAAAACACATACAATAAATTTTTTATTGAAATAGATATGAAAATACATATAAAACAATGTAAATTTGTTTCAAAATATATACAGTACACATAAAATAACGTAGATTTCTATAAAAAATATATATATATATATATATATATATATATATATATATATATATATATATATATATATATATATATATATATATATATATATATATATATATATATATATATATATACATAAAATGAAGTAAATACGTATAAAAAAATTTATACAAAATACACATAAAATAATGTAAATTCGTATCAAAATAAATAAACAAAATACCAATAAAAGAATGTGTATTTGTATAAATTTAAATATACAAAATACACATAAAATAACGTAAATTTATATAAAACTATATACAAAAATACAGAGAAGTAATTAAATTTGTATGAAAATATATACAAAATACACACAAAATAAGCTAAATTTGAATTGAAATATATATACAAAATACATGAAATAAAGTAAATTTGTATCAAAATATTTATACAAATACACATATAATAACGTAAATTTGTATTAAAATATATAAACAAAATACACATTAAATAATGTAAATACGTATAAAAAAATATGTACAAAATACACATATAATCATGTAATTCGTATCAAAATAAATAAACAAAATACCAATAAAATAATATAAATTTGTATGAGTAAACGTTTATGTTGCATATTTTTTCAATACAAATATACCTTATATATATATATATATATATATATATATATATATATATATATATATATATATATATATATATATATATATATATATGTATATATATATATATATATATATATATATATATATATATATATATTGTATATTTATTTCAATACAAATTTAAATATTTTATGTGTATTTTGGTATATATATTTTTATAAAAAATGCGATATTTGTTGGGAATTTTGCATCTTTATTTTCATACAAATTTACATTATTTTATTGATATTCTGTGTATTTATTTATATACGATTTGACATTATTCTATTTGATTTTGTATATATTTTTTATACACATTAACTTTATTTAATGTGTATCTTGCATATATATTTAATACAAATTTACGTTATTTTAAGTGTGTTTGTTTAAATATTTTCATTAAAATTTACATTATTTGATGTGTATTTTGTATATGTATTTCAACACAAATTTACCTAATTTTACATGTATTTTGTATATTTCTTTTCATACAAATTTAAATTATTTTTGTGTATTTTTGTATATAGTTTTATACAATATACAAAAAACACATGTATTTTTTATTTATATTTTCACACAAATTTAATTACTTGTGTGTATTTTTGCATATAGTTTTATATAAATTTACGTTATTTTATTTGTATTTTGTATATTTATATTTATACAATACACATTCTTTTATTAGTATTTTGTTTATTTATTTTGATACGAGTTTACATTATTTTATGTGTATTTTGTATACCTTTTTTATACGTATTTACTTCATTTTATGTGTATTTTGTATATCTATTTTCATAGAAATCTTCGTTATTTTATGTGTATTTACATGGTTTTATAGGTATTTTGCATATCTATTTCAATACATATTTACCTTATTGTATGTGCATTTTGTATATTTATTTTAATACAAATTCAAATATTTTATGTGTGTCTTGGTATATATATTTAAAAAAAAATGCGTTATTTTATGGGTATTTTGCATCTTAATTTTCATACAAATTTACATTATTTTATTAATATTCTCTGTATTTATTTTCATACGATTTTATATTATTCTATTTGTGTTTTGTATATATTTTGTTATACATATTTACATTATTTGATGTGTATTTTGTATATATATTTAATACAAATTTACGTTATTTTAAGTGTATTTTTTATATATTTTCATTCAAATTTACATTATTTTATGTGTATTTTGTAAATGTATTTCAATACAAATTTACCTAATTTTATATGTATTTTGTCTATTTATTTTTATACAAATTAAAATTATATTTGTATATTTTTGTATATAGTTTTATACAAATTTAGGTGATTTTATGTGTATATTGTATATCTATTTTCATACAAATACACATTCTTTTATTGATATTGTGTTTATTTATTTTAACGCGAATTTACATTATTTAATGTGTATTATATATATATATATATATATATATATATATATATATATATATATATATATATATATATATATATATATATATATATATATATATCATAGACTTCACAATCTCTTGACGGGAAACGGGGCGCGGGGCCGATTCGCAGGGGGCCGATTTTCAAAAATTTAAAATTTAAATATTTTCAAAACCAAAGCAGCTAGCGACCTGAAACTAAAACAGGCACCTCCCTTAGGCATATATGAGTCTCCATGAGCAGCGGTATCAAAAAATTCAAAGTCGTTCCCTAATAAAATCCCGATTAATTGTTTTTTATATAAGTATAACAAAACTTAAAAAGGCTATAAAATCCTCAGATTTTACGCTAGATGCACAAACATCACCAAATGCAGAGATAATCACTTATATTTTCAGAATCAATAGCAATATTTAGCATATCTTATAAGTTTTTGCCCGAAATAGCTACTTATTTTTTTTTTATTTAGTGCAATTTTTTACGTAAGTTTTTAACATCTAATAAATCACTTAATTTTCACATTAGAAACTTAATACTTGAGGAAAGCATGCAGAAACATCTTAATTTTACTCAACAAAAGCAAAATATTCATTTTTCTATATACAATCACAACTTATTTTGGTTGAATTCCGATGTCACTATTGCCGCAGCACGTCTTGCCGGCTATCTGGCCCTCGTCCCTGAACAATCACTTTAGCCTTTTGGCCTATGACTTGTGGGCCCCGGTCAGTTTCCTGGACTTGTACACGTCCCTGTTCCTCGCCGTCTCCTTCCTGCCCTCCTCGATACTGCTCCTCTTCCTGCCGGTCGGCTGCTTCAAGGCCTTGTTCTTCCTCGCTTCTGAGGTCACGTCCTTGGAGAAATTAGCACCGAAACAGTTGAAGAGGGACCTGCTGATGTGCGGCAAGATGGTGTTGGCCAGGTTGTGCCCCTCCTGGCACCTGTACCCCTGCAAGGTCGGGTCTGAGGCCGCCAGGAACTCCAGGAGGTGCCTGAACCCGTCCCTGTGGCGCATGGCAAGGGAGAGGAACCTCAACCTGCGCTCCTTCTTGTCCTCCCTGCACATCAGGGAGTCCCACAGCGACATCCCGAAGGACGCCATGTGGGCCATTGGGAGAGATGGCCGCTTCAGGACTGCCCGGCCCGTCTCCAGCTCTCTCCTGTCGACCAGCTCGACCAGGGCGTCGAACATCACAGAGGCCCTCTCGAGCTTCACGGTAATCTTCATCTCCTCCTGCTGGGCAAGCTCCTGCTTGCAGCACTCGGCCACAGAGGAGTTGGCCTGGACCTTCCTGGCCAGGTAGCCGGCGTAGTTGCCGACCGCGGCGAGGAGCAACTCGTCCGTCGGCGGGTCCGGCTGGTCGTCGGCCAGCTCCCTGGCAAGCTGGGCCAAGATCACCTCGTCGTCCTCCTTCTCCTCTGCCTTGGCCCGGTCCAGGTCGGCCTGCACGTCCCCGGGGAAGAACCCGACGAGCTTCAGCAAATGCAGGCGCTGGGCCAACCTGTTGCTCACCATGAAGTTCTGCACGCTGTGTCTTCTTGTATCGTCCTCTGGATCCTTGCAGTTGTGGGGAAGGGTACAGAGACGATGAATAACTGTAGGTCCTTTACTTGGAGAGTAAACAGAGGCAGGACAGCGATAATCCTTTACAGAGGGGAAGTGCCCAGCTGACTGCGTGCCTAAGGCGAGTTAGGCGACGCGGGAACTGAGCTGAGTTGCCATGTAGGCACTAACTAAACGTACATTTCTTGTTTCCCAATACGTAAAACTGTGGACTTCACTATCCTACAGTTATCATTCATTTTACGTAAAGATTTCAACCTAAAGTTACGCAAATTTGCCATTTTTTAAACAACGTTTTCAAAGTGCACGCATGGTGCTATTTTATATAAGTTACCTTGAATCCTCGACCAAATCACTCTAGAGACACTCCTGCCTGCTTGTATGCACTAAAACTTGAAGATTTCGTCCTGTTTCCACTTAAATTCAGATAAGAACGCAGAGTGTTTTTGAGTTGTCGCAGCGAAAGTCGCCATAACAATCGGCCCATTACGCGAAGCCAGCGCGCCAAGACTGAAGAGATTTCCCGACAAATAGTTGTGAAGTCTATGTATATATATATATATATATATATATATATATATATATATATATATATATACACATATATATATATATATATATATATATATATATATATATATATATATATATATATATATATATATATATATATACGTGTTTACATCATTTGATGTGTATTTTGTATATATATTTCTATAGAAATCTACGTTGATTTATGAGTATTCATATATAGATTTTGAAATAAATTTACACTGTTTTATGTGTATTTTGCATATTTACAATAGAAATTTCCTTATTGTATATGCATTTTGTATATTAATTTTAATACAAATTTAATTATGCTATGTGTATTTTTGCATATGTATTTTTATAAAAATATGCTTTATTTTATGGGTGTTTTGCATTTTTATTTTCATACAAATTTACATTATTTTATTTATATTGTTTATTTTTTTTTAAACAATTTTACATTATTCTATGTGTATTTTGTATATCTATTTTTATACGTATTTACTTAATTTTATGTGTATTTTGTATATATATTTTTATAGAAATCTACGTTATTTATGTGTATTCGTATATATATTTTGAAACAAATTTACATTGTTTTATATGTATTTTTGCATATCTCTTTCAATAGTTTACATAATTGTATGTGCATTTTGTATATTTATTTCAATACAAATTTAAATATTTTATGTGTATTTTGGTATATATATTTTTATAAGACGCGCTATTTGATGGGAATTTTGCATCTTTATTTTCATATAAATTTACATTATTTTATTAATATTCGGTGTATTTATTTTGATACGATTTTACATTATTCTATTTGTTTTTTGTATATATTTTTTTTCATACATATTTACATTATTTAATGTGTATCTTGCATATATATTTCATACAAATTTATTATCTATTATTTATTTTCATACAAATACACATTCTTTTCATGATATTTTGTTCATTTATTTTGACACGAATTTACATTACTTAATATGTATTTTGTATATATATTTTTATACGTATTTACATAATTTCATGTGTATTTTGTATATATATTTCTATAGAAATCTACGTTATTTTATGTGTATTCGTATATATATTTTGAAACAAATTTACATTGTTTTATATGTACTTTTGAATATCTCTTTCAATACAAATTTACCTTACTGTATATGCATTTTTGTATATTTATTTCAATACAAATTTAAATATTTTATGTGTTTTTTGGTATATATATTTTTAGAAAAAATGCTCTATTTTATGGGAATTTTGCATCTTTCTTTTCATACAAATTTACATTATTTTGTTGATATTCTCTGTATTTATTTTGATACGGTTTTACATTATTCTATTTCTATTTTGTATATATATATATATATATATATATATATATATATATATATATATATATATATATATATATATATATATATATATATATATATATATATATATATATATATATATATATATATATATATATATATATATATATATATATATATATATATATATATATATATATATATATATATATATATATGTATATATACAAATTTAGGTTATTTTATGTACGCATTTACATTATTTAATGTGTGTTTTGTATATATATATTTTATGCAAATTTACTTTATTTTCTGAGCATTTTTGTAAGTTTGTATTGAAATAGATATGCAAAATACATATAAAACAATGTAAATTTGTTTCAAAATATATATATCAATACACATAAAATAATGTAGATTGCTATAAAAATATATACAAAATACACATAAAATGAAATAAAGACGTTTAAAAAAATGAATACAAAATACACATAAAATAATGTAAAATCGTATCAAAATAAATAAACAAAATATCAATAAAAGAATGTATATTTGTATAAATATAAATATACAATATACACATAAAATATCGTAAATTTGTATAAAACTATATACAAAAATACACAGAAGTAATTAAATTTATAGGAAAGTAGATATATAAAATACAGCTAAATTAAACTAAATTTGAATTGAAATATATATACAAAATGCATAAAATAATGTAAATTTATTTCAAAAAATTTATACAAATACATATAATAACGTAGATTTGTTTAATAATATATAAACAAAATACACATTAAGTAATGTAAATACGTATAAAAAATATGTACAAAATACACATATAATCATGTAATTCGTATCAAAATAAATCAACAAAATAACAATAAAATAATGTAAATTTGTATGACAAAACATATACAAATAACACAAATTTCTATAAAAATATATGTACAAAAATGCACATAAGATAAAGTAAATTTGCATAAAAATATATATACAAAACACACATTAAATAATGTAAATGAGTACATAAAATAACCTAAATTTGTATATAACTATATACAAATTAAATACACATTAAATAATTTAAATGTGTATGAAAAGAAATATACAAAATACACGTAAAATTAGATAAATTTGTATTGAAATACATATACAAAATACACATCAAATAATGTAAATTTGAATGAAAATATATAAAGAAACACACTTAAAATAACGTAAATTTGTATAAAATATATATGCAAGATAGACATTAAATAATGTAAATGTGTATAAAATAATAAATACAAAAAACAAATAGAATAATGTAAAATCGAATCAAAATAAATGCACAGAATATCAATAAAATAATGTAAATTTGTATGAAACTAAAGATGCAAAATTCCCAAAAATATCGCATTTTTTAAAAAAATATATATATACCAAAATACACATAAAATATTTAAATTTGTATTGAAATAAATATACAAAATGCATATACAGTAAGGTAAATTTGTATTAAAAGAGATATTCAAAAATACATATAAAATAATGTAAATTTGTATCAAAACAGATACGAATACACACAATAAAATAACGTAAATTTTTATGAAAATATATAAACAAAATACACATAAAATAATGTAAATACGTAGAAAAATATATATTCAAAATACACTTAAAATAATGTAAATTCGTATCAAAATAAATAAACGAAATTCCAATATATTGATACGAATTTACATTATTTTATATGTACTTTGTATATATATTTTTATACGCTTTTACATTATTTAATATTTATTTTTAATATATATTTTTATACAAATTCATGGTATTTTATGTGTATTTGTATATATATTTTCATATAAATTTACATTATTGTATGTGTATTTTGTACATATATTTTATTACAAATCTACCTTATTTTATGTTTATTTTGTATGTGTATTTTGTATATTTATATTTATCCAAATACACATTCTTTTATTGGTATTTTGTTTATTTATTTTAATTCGAATTTACATTATTTTATGTGTATTTTGTATACATTTTTTTATACGTATTTAATTAATTTTATGTGTATTTTGTATATATATTTTATAAAAATCTCCGTTATTTTATGTGTATACGTATATGTATTTGGAAACAAATTTACATTGTTTTATATGTATTTTGCATATCTCTTTCAATATAAATTTACCTTATTGTATGTGCATTTTGTATATTTATTTCAATACAAATTTAAAATTTTATGTGTATTTTGGTATATATATTTTATAAGAAATGCGCTATTTTATGGAATTTTGCATCTTTATTTTCATACAAATTTACATTATTTTATTAATATTCAGTTTATTTATTTTGATACAATTTTACATTATTCTATTTGTTTTTGTATATGCTTTTTATACATACTTACATTATTTAATGTGTATCTTGCATATATATTTTATACAAATTTAGGTTATCTATTATCTATTTTCATACAAATACACATTCTTTTCATGATATTTTGTTTATTTATTTTGACAAATTTACATTATTTGATATGTATTTTGTATATATATTTTATACGTATTTACATAATTTCATATGTATATATATATATATATATATATATATATATATATATATATATATATATATATATATATATATTTATATTTATATATATATATATATATATATATATATTTAATAGATATTCAAAATACACATAAAATAACCTAACTTTTTATCAAACTATATACAAAATACACAAAATATTTTAAATTTGTATGAAAATAAATATAACAAATACACATAAAATTAGGTAAATTTGTATTAAATACGTATACAAAATTCATAAAATAATGTAAATTTGAATGAAAAAATAAACACATACACTTAAAATAACGAAAATTTGTATAAAAAAATATATTCAAAACACAAATAGAATAATGTAAAATCGTATCAAAATAAATACACAGAATATTAATAAAATAATGTAAATTTTTATGAAAATTAAGAGGAAAATACCCATAAAATAACGCATTTTTTTTATAAAATATATATACCAAAATACACATGAAAAAATTAATTTGTATTAAAATAAATATATAAAAACACATACAATAAGGTAAATTTGTATTGAAATAGATATGCAAAATACATATAAAGCAATGTAAATTTGTTTCAAAATATGTATACAAATACACATAAAATAACGTAGATTTTATAAAATATATATACAAAATACACATAAATGAAGTAAATACGTATAAAAAATATATACAAAATATACATAAAATAATGTAAATTCGTATCAAAATAAATAAACAAAATACCAATAAAAGAATGTGTATTTGTATAAATATAAATATACAAAAAACACATAAAATAACGTAAATTTGTGTAAAACTATATAGAAAAATACACAAAAGTAATTAAATTTGTATGAAAATAGATATTCAAAATACAGATAAAATAAACTAAATTTGAATTGAAATGTATATACAAAATACATAAAATAATGTAAATTTGTATCAAAATATTTCAACAAATACATATAATAACGCAGATTTGTTTAAAAATATATAAACAAAATACATATTAAGTAATGTAAATACGTATAAAAAATATGTACAAAATACATAGAATAATGTAAAATCGTATTAAACTAAATAAACAAAATATTAATAAAATAATGTAAATTTGTATGAGAAAACATATACAAATACATATAAAATAACGCTAATTTCTATTAAAATATTCGTATGAAAATAGATATAGAAAATACACACAAAATAAGCTAAATTTGAATTGAAATGTATATACAAAATACATAAAATAATGTAAATTTGTATCAAAATATTTATAAAAATACATATAATAACGTAAATTTGTTTAAAATATATATACAAAATACACATTAAATAATGTAAATACGTATAAAAATATATACAAAATACACATAAAATAATTTAATTCGTATCAAAATAAATAAACAAAATATCAATAAAATAATGTAAATTTGTATAAAACATATACAAATACACATAAAATAAAATTTCTATTAATATATATACAAAATACATATAAAATAATGTAAATTTGTATGAATATAAATCAAAATACATAAAATAATATATGTTTGAATGAAAATAAATTTACAAAATACATATAATAACGTAAATTTGTATTAAAATATATACAAAATACATAAATAATTTGAATTTGTATGAAAATACATTTCTTTTGAAATGTATATTTAAAATATTCATAAAATATTGTAAATTTGTGTATATATATAAACAAATTTACATAATATGTAAATTTGTATGAAAATATATACAAAATACATTATTTTAGTGTATTTTGTATCAAAATGTATATTTCAATAAAATAATGTAAATTTGTATGTAAATAAATATATATGTTTATTACACATCATAATTGAATTTGTATTTTAATTTACAAAATTATAATAGAAATTAGCGTAATTTGTATTTATGTATATGTTTTCTCATACAAATTTACATTATTTTATTGATATTTTGTTTATTTAGTTTAATACGAATTAAATGATTATATGTGTATTTTGTACATATTTTTTATACTTATTTACATTAATTAATGTGTATTTTGTTCATATTTTTAAACAAATTTACGTTATTATATGTATTTTTATAAATATTTTGATACAAATTTACATTATTTTATGTATTTTGTATATACATTTCAATTAAAATTTAGCATATTTTGTGTGTATTTTGTATATCTATTTTCATACGAATTTAATTACTTCTGTGTATTTTTGTATATAGTTTTATATAAATTTACGTTATTTTATGTGTATTTTGTATATTTATGTTTATACAAATACACATTCTTTTATTGGTATTTTGTTTATTTATTTTGATACGAATTTACATTATTTTATGTGTATTTTGTATACATTTTTTTATACGTATTTACTTCATTTTATGTGTATTTTGTATATATATTTTTATAAAAATCTACTTTATTTTATGTGTATTCGTATACATATTTTGAAACAAATTTACATTGCTTTATATGTATTTTGCATATCTATTTCAATACAAATTTACCTTATTGTATGTGTTTTTTATATATTTATTTTAATACAAATCTAATTTTTTCATGTGTATTTTGGTATATATATTTTTATAAATAAAAAAAATGCGTTATTTTATGGGTATTTTGCCTCTTAATTTTCATAAAAAATTACATTATTTTATTAATATTCTGTGTATTTATTTTGATACGATTTTACATTATTCTATTTGTGTTTTGATTATATTTTTTTATACAAATTTTCGTTATTTTAAGTGTATGTGTTTATGTATTTTCATTCAAATTTACATTATTTTATGTGAATTTTGTATACGTATTTCCATACAAATTTACCTAATTTTATGTGTATTTTTTTATATTTATTTTCATGAAAATTTAAAATATTTTTGTGTATTTTTGTATATAGTTTGATAAAAATTTAGGTTATTTTATGTGTATTTTGAATATCTATTAAATATATATATATATATATATATATATATATATATATATATATATATATATATATATATATATATATATATATATATATATATATATATATATATATATATATATGTATATATATATGCAAAATACATATGAAATTATGTAAATACGTATAAAAATATATATACAAAATACAAATCAAATAATGTAAATTCGTGTCAAAATAAATAAACAAAATATCATGAAAAGAATGTGTATTTGTATGAAAATAGATAATAGATAATAAATTTGTATAAAATATATATGCAAGATACACATTAAATAATGTAAGTATGTATAAAAAAGCATATACAAAAAACAAATAGAATAATGTAAAATCGAATCAAAATAAATAAACCGAATATTAATAAAATAAAGTAAATTTGTATGAAAATAAAGATGCAAAATTCCCATAAAATAGCGCATTTCTTATAAAAATATATATACCAAAATACACATAAAATTTTAAATTTGTATTGAAATAAATATACAAAATGCACATACAATAAGGTAAATTTATACTGAAAGAGATATGCAAAAATACATATAAAACAATGTAAATTTGTTTTAAAATATATATACGAATACAAATAAAAAAACGTAGATTTCTATAAAAATATATATACAAAATACACATAAAATTAATTAAATACGTATAAAAAAATGTATACAAAATACACATAAAATAATGTAAATTCGAATTAAAATAAATAAACAAAATACCAATAAAAGAATGTGTATTTGGATAAATATAAATATACAAAATACACATACAAAATAAACATAAAATAAGGTAGATTTGTAATAAAATATATGTACAAAATACACATACAATAATGTAAATTTATATGAAAATATATATACAAATACACATAAAATACCATGAATTT
Source organism: Eriocheir sinensis (assembly GCF_024679095.1). Classification (NCBI taxonomy): domain Eukaryota; kingdom Metazoa; phylum Arthropoda; class Malacostraca; order Decapoda; family Varunidae; genus Eriocheir; species Eriocheir sinensis. Next base: position 341,764 of record NW_026111943.1, read on the forward strand.
GTATAAAAATATATATTAAAAATAAATATTAAATAATGTAAGTGCGTATAAAAATATATATACAAAGTACATATAAAATAAAAATTAAGATGCAAAATACCTATAAAATAACGCATTTTTTATAAAATTATTGATACCAAAATACACATAAAATATTTGAACTTGTATTAAAATAAATATAAAAAATGCACATACAATAAGGTAAATTTGTACTGAAATAGATATGCAAAATACATATAAAATAATGTAAATTTGTTTCAAAATATATATACGAATACACATAAAATAACGTAGATTTCTATAAAAATACATATACAAAATACACATAAAATTAAGAAAATACGTATAAAAAAATGTATACAAAATACACATAAAATAATGTAAATTCGTATAAATGTAAATAAACAATATACCAATAAAACAATGTGAATTTGTATAAATATAAATATACAAAATGCACATAAAATAACGTAAATTTATATAAAACTATATACATAAAATAACGCAAATTTCTATAAAAATCTATGTAAAAAAATGAACATTAGATAAATTTGCATAAAAATATATACAAAACACACATTAGATAATGTAAATGAGTATACAAATATGTATACAAAATACCTATGAAATAATCTAAATTCGTATCGAATTAAATTAAGAAATACCAATAAAATAATGTAATTTTTGATGAAAATATATATACAAAATACACATAAAATAACCTAAATACAAATACAAATATACACATAAAATAATTTAAAATTGAATGAAATAAATATACAAAATACACATAAAATTAGGTAAATTTGTATTGAAATACATACACAAAATACACATAAAATAATGTAAATTTGAATGAAAATACATAAACAAATACACTTAAAATAACGTAAATTTGTATAAAAAAATATGTACAAAACACAAATAGAATAATGTAAAATCGTATCAAAATAAATACACAGAATATTAATAAAATAATATAAATTTGTATGAAAATAAAGAAGCAAAATACCCATAAAATAACGCATTTTTTTTATTTATAAAAATATATATACCAAAATACACATCAAAAAATTAAATTTGTATTAAAATAAATATACTAAAAACACATACAATAAGGTAAATTTGTATTGAAATAGATATGCAAAATACATATAAAACAATTTAAATTTGTTTCAAAATATAAATACGAGTACACATAAAATAACGTAGATTTCTATAAAAATATATATACAAAATACATATAAAATGAGGTAAATACGTATAAAAAAATGTATACAAAATACACATAAAATAATGTAAATTCGTATCAAAATAAATAAACAAAATACCAATAAAAGAATGTGTATTTGTATAAATTTAAATACCCAAAATACACATAAAATAACGTAAATTTATATAAAACTATATACAAAAATACACAGAAGCAAAGTCTATGCACAGAAGTAATTAAATTTGTATGAAAATATACAAAATACACACAAAATAAGCTAAATTTGAATTGAAATATATATACAAAATACATGAAATAAAGTAAATTTGTATTAAAATATTTATACAAATACACATATAATAACGTAAATTTGTATGAAAATATATAAACAAAATACACTTTAAATAATGTAAATACGTATAAAAAAAATATGTACAAAATACACATATAATCATTTAATTCGTATCAAAATAAATAAACAAAATACCAATAAAATAATATAAATTTGTATGAGTAAACATGTATGTTGCATATTTTTTCAATACAAATTTACATTATTATATACGCATTTTGTATATTAATTTTAATACAAATTCAATTATTCGATGTGTATTTTTTATCAGTATTTTTATAAACATATGCTTTATTTTTTGGGTATTTTGCATATTTATTTTCATACAAATTTACATTATTTTATTGATATTCTGCTCATTCATTTTGATACGAATTGACATTATTCTATGTGTATTTTGTATATATTTTTCATACAAATTTACGCTATTTTATGTGTATTTGTTTATATATTTTGACACAAATTTACAATATTTTATGGGTATTTTGAATATACATTTCAAAAGAAATCTATTTTCATACAAATTCAAATTATTTCTATGTATTTTTGTATATATTTTAATACAAATTTTAGTTACGTTATGTGTATTTTGTAAATTTATTTTCATTCAAACATATATTATTTTATTGGTGTTTTGTTGATTTATATTGATACGAATTTACATTATTTTATATGTACTTTGTATATATATTTTTATACGCTTTTACATTATTTAATATTTATTTTGAATATATATTTTTATACAAATTCATGGTATTTTACGTGTATTTGTATATATATTTTCATAAAAATTTACATTATTTTATGTGTATTTTGTACATATATTTTATTACAAGTCTACCTTATTTTATGTTTATTTTGTATGTGTAATTTTGTATATTTATATTTATCCAAATACACATTCTTTTATTGGTATTTTGTTTATTTATTTTAATTCGAATTTACTTTATTTTATGTGTATTTTGTATACATTTTTTTATACGTATTTACTTAATTTTATGTGTATTTTGTATATATTTTTTTTATAGAAATCTACGTTTTTTTATTTGTATTCGTATATATATTTTGAAACAAATTTACATTGTTTTATATGTATTTTTGCAAATCTCTTTCAATACAAATTTACCTTATTGTATGTGCATTTTGTATATTTATTTCAATGCAAATTTCAATATTTTATGTGTATTTTGGTATATATATTTTTATAAGAAATGCGCTATTTTAAGGGAATTTTGCATCTTTATTTTCATACAAATTTACATTATTTTATTAATATTCGGTGTATTTATTTTGATACGATGTTACATTATTCTATTTTTTTCTTGCATATACTTTTTTATACATATTTACTTTATTTAATGTGTATCTTGCATATATATTTTATAAAAATTTATTATCTATTATCTATTTTCATACAAATACACATTCTTTTCATGATATTTTGTTTATTTATTTTGACACGAATTTACATTATTTGATATGTATTTTGTATATATATTTTTATACGTATTTACATAATTTCATATGTATTTTGTATATATATTTCTATAGAAATCTACTTTATTTTATGTGTATTCGTATATATATTTTGAAACAAATTTACATTGTTTTATATGTATTTTTGAATATCTCTTTCAATACAAATTTAACTTACTGTATATGCATTTTGTATATTTATTTCAATACAAATTTAAATATTTTATGTGTATTTTGGTAAATATATTTTTATAAAAAATGCGATAATTTTTGGGAATCTTGCATCTTTATTTTCATACAAATTTACATTATTTTATTGATATTCTGTGTATTTATTTTGATACGATTTTACATTATTCTATTTGTTTTTTGTATATATATTTTTTTATACACATTTACATTATTTAATGTGTATCTTGCATATATATTTTATACAAATTTGCGTTATTATAAGAGTATTTGTTTATATATTTTCTTTCAAATTTACATTATTTTATGTGTATTTTGTATATGTATTTCAATACAAATTTACCTAATTTTATGTGTATTTTGTATATTTCTTTTCAAAGAAATTTAAATTATTTTTGTGTATTTTTGTATATAGTTTTATACAAATATAGGTTATTTTATGTACGCATATACATTATTTAGTGTGTGTTTTGTATATATATTTTTTTGCAAATTTACTTTATTTTATGTGCATTTTTGTACATATACTTTTATAGAAATTTGCGTTATTTGTATATGTTTTCTCATACAAATTTACATTATTTTATTGCTATTTTGTTTATTTATTTTGATACGAATTACATGATTATATGTGTATTTTGTACATATTTTTTATACGTATTTACATTACCTAATGTGTATTTTGTTTATATATTTTTAAACAAATCTACGTTATTATATGTATTTGTATAAATATTTTGATACAGATTTACATTATTTTATGTATTTTGTATGTACATTTCAATTCAAATTTAGCTTATTTTAGCTGTATTATATATATATATATATATATATATATATATATATATATATATATATATATATATATATATATATATATATATATATATATATATATATATATATATATATATATATATATATATATATATATATATATATATATATATATATATATATAAATATACATTCTTTTATTGGAATTTCGTTTATTTATTTTGATACGAATTTACATTATTTTATGTGTATTTTGAATATATATTTTTCTACGTATTTACATTATTTTATGTGTATTTTGTTTATATATTTTCATAAAAATTTACGTTATTTTATTGTGTGTATTCGTATCTATTTTGATACAAATTTACATTATTTTATATGTATTTTTGAATATCTCTTTTAATACAAATTTACCTTACTGTATATGCATTTTGTATATTTATTTCAATACAAATTTAAATATTTTATGTGTATTTTGGTATATATATTTTTTTTAAAAAATGCGATATTTTTGGGAATTTTGCATCTTTAGTTTCATACAAATTTACATTATTTTATTGATATTCTGTGCATTTATTTTGATTCGATTTTACATTATTCTATTTGTTTTTTGTATTTATTATTTTATACACATTTACATTATTTAATGTGTATCTTGCATATATATTTTATACAAATTTACGTTATTTTAAGTGTGTTTCTTTATATATTTTCATTCAAATTTACATTATTTGATGTGTATTTTGTATATGTATTTCAATACAAATTTATCTAATTTTACGTGTATTTTGTATATTTCTTTTCATACAAATTTCAATTTTTTTGTGGGTTTTTGTATATAGTTATATACAAATTTAGGTTATTTTATGTACTCATTTACATTATTTAATGTGTGTTTTGTATATATATTTTTATGCAAATTTACTTTATCTTATGTGCATTTTTGTACATATATTTTTATAGAAATTTGTGTTATTTGTATATGTTTTGTCATACAAATTTACATTATTTTATTGTTATTTTGTTTATTTATTTTGATACGAATTACATGATTATATGTGTATTTTGTACATATTTTTTATACGTATTTACATTACTTAATGTGTATTTTGTTTATATATTATTAAACAAATCTACGTTATTATATGTATTTGTATAAATTTTTTGATATAAATTTACATTATTTTATGCATTTTGTATATATATTTCAATTCAAATTTAGTTTAATTTAGCTGTATTTTATATATCTACTTTCCTACAAATTTAATTACTTCTGTGTATTTTTGTATATAGTTTTATACAAATTTACGATATTTTATGTGTATATTGTTTATTTATATTTATACAAATACACATTCTTTTATTGATATTTTGTTTATTTATTTTGATACAATTTTACA